>NW_024722444.1:0-3543 GCF_018991925.1 Homarus americanus | reverse complement strand
CACCTCCATTACTCCCAGGTACACCTCGACACTCCCAATGTACACCCTCTGACACTCCCAGGTTCACCTCTGGCACTCCCAGGTACACCCCTGACCTCCCAGGCTACCCGACACTCCCATACACCTCTGGCTCTCCCAGGTATACCTCCAGACACTCCCAGGTACACCTCTGACCTCCCAGGTACACCTCCGACACTCCCAGGTACACTCCGACACTCCCAGGTACACCCATTGCCCACTCCCAGGGTACTCCTCAGACTGCTCCCTGGTACACCTGACACTCCCAAGTACAACCCCTGACACTCCCAGGGACACCTCTGCTTACTCCCAGGTACTCCCCTGACCTCAGGTACCTCTGACAATCCCAGGTACACATCTGGCCCCAGGTACACCCCAACCTCTCCAGGAACACCTCCGACACTTCCAAGTACACCTCTGCTCCCAGGACCTCAGACACTTCCAGGTACACCTCAGACACTCCCAGGTACACCCTGACACTCCCAAGTACACTGACACTCCAGATACTCCTCTAACACTCCCAGGTACTCCTCTGACACTCCCAGGTACACCTCCTGACACTCATGGTGCACATCTGACACTCCCAGGTACACCTGACACTCCTCAGGAACACCTCCGACACTCCCAGATACTCCTCTGACACTCCCAGGTACACCTTTGACACTCCCAGTTAGCCTCTGACCTCCCAGGTACCTCCTGACCTCCCAGGTACACCTCTGACACTGCCAGGTACACCTCTGACACTCCATGTGCACCTCAGACACTTCAGGTACACCTCAGACTCTCCCAGGTACACCTCTGATGCTCCCAGGTACACCTCTGACACTCCCAGGTACACCTCCGACACTCCCAGGTACACCTCACACACTCCCAGGTACACCTCTCACCTCCCAGGTACTCCTCTGACACTCCCAGGTACTTCTCCTGACACTCCCAGAACACCTCAGACACTCCCAGGTAGCTCTGACACTCCCAGGTACCTCAGACACTCCCAGGTTCACCTCTGACACTCCCAGGTACACCCTGACCTCCCAGGTGCCTCGGCTCTCCCAGGTGTCCTCAGACACTCCCAGGTACACCTCTGACCTGCTCCCAGGTACACCTCCGACACTCCCAGGTACACATCCGACACTCCCAGGTACACCCATTACACTCCCAGGTACTCCTCAGACACTCCCAGGTACCACCCCAGCACTCCCAGGTACCTCTGACACTCCCAGGTACACCTCTGACACTCCCTGGTACCTCAGACACTCCCAGGACTTCTCCTCTGATACTCCATTGTACACCTCAGGCCTCCCAGGTACCCACCTCCAGAACCTCCCAGGTACTCCTCTGACACTCCCAGGTACACCTCTGACAATCCCAGGTACATTTGACACTCCCAGGTACACCCCTGACTGCTCTCAGGAACACCTCCGACACTCCCAGGTACACCTCTAACACTCCCAGGTACACCTCAGACATTCCAGGTACACCTCAGACTCTCCCAGGTACACCTAAGACACTCCCAGGTACACCACACCTCCCAGTGCCTCTCCCACTCTCAGGTACTCTCGACACCCGCTGGGACTTCTCTGGCACTTGCTTCACCTCAGACACTCCCAGGTACACCTCTGACACTCCCAGGTACACCTCAGACACTCCCAGGTTCACCTCTGACACTCCCAGGTACACCTCAGACACTCCCAGGTACACCTCAGACACTCCCAGGTACACCTCTCACCTCCAGGTACTCTCCCCGACACTCGCTGGGACTTCTCTACAACTCCCTGGTACACCTCAGGCTCTCCCAGGTACACCCCTCAGACACTCCCAGGTGCACCTCGAAACTCCCAGGTTCACCTCTGACACTCCCAGGTACACCGCTGACCTCCCAGGTACCTCCTGGCTCTCCCAGGTATACCTCAGACTACTCCCAGGTACACCTCCTGACACTCCCAGGTACACCTCCGACACTCCCAGGTACACATCCGACACTCCCAGGTACACCCATTACACTCCCAGGTACTCCTCAGACACTCCCTGGTGCCCTACCCCACTCCCAGGTACACAGACACTCCCAGGTACACCTCTGACACTCCCTGGTGCCTCTGACACTCCCAGGTACTCCTCTGACACTCCTGGTACCACACCTCCATTTACACTTACCTCCCCGGTACACCTCTGGCCTCCCAAGGACACCTCAGACACTCCCAGGTACACCTCAGACACTCCCAGGTACCTCCCAGCACTCCCAGTACACCCCTGACTCCCAGGAGACTCCTCTTACTCCAAGGCCTCCTCTGGCCTCCCAGGTACCTCTGGCTCCCAGGTACATCTCTGGCCTCCCAGGTACACCCCTGACACTCCCAGGTACACCTCCGACACTCCCAGGTACCTCTGACACTCCCAGGTACACCTCTGACACTCCCCTGGGTACCTCTGACACTCCCAGGTACACCTCTGACACTCCCGGTACACCTCTGACACTCCCAGGTACACCTCCAGGCACTCCAGGTACACCTCTGACACTCCCAGGTACCCCCTGACACTCCCAGGACTCCTCTGACACTCCCAGGTACACCTCTGACACTCCCAGGTACACCTCTGACACTCCCAGGTACATCTGACACTCCCAGGTCACAACCCTGACACTCCCAGGAACATCCGACACTCTGGTACACCTCTGGCCTCCAGGTGCACCTGACACTCCCAGGTACACCTCCTGACACTCCCAGGTACCTCTGATGCTCCCAGATGCCTCTGACACTCCCAGGTACACCTCTGACACTCCCAGGTACACCGCTGACCTGCCAGGTACACGTTGACACTCCATTGCACACCTCAGACACTTCAGGTACCTTGAACCTCCCAGGTACACCTCACCTCCCAGGTACACCTCTCCTCCCAGGTACTCTCCCCGACACTCGCTGAGACTTCTCTGCCTTTCGCTGGAACACCTGTGCTCCAGGTACACCTCAGACACTCCCAGTAACCTGCCTCAGACACTCCCAGGTTCACCTCTGACCTCCCAGGTACACCCTTGACACTCCAGGTACCTCTGACACTCCCAGGTACCTCCGACACTCCCAGGTACCATCCGACACTCCAGGTACACCATTGCTCAGGTAATACTCAGGACCCTCCCAGTACACCCTGACACTCCCAGGTACCTCTGACACTCCCAGGTGCACCTCCTGACCTCCCAGGTACACCTCTGACACTCCCAGATACTCCTCTGATACTCCATGTTACCTCAGACACTCCCAGGTACACCTCAGACACTCCCCCACTTCCTCAGACACTCCCAGGTACACCTTGACACTCCCAGGCCTGCTCCTGACCTCCCAGGTACACCTCTGAAATCTCCAGGTACCTCCCAGCCTCCCAGGTGCCACCATGACACTCCCAGGTACTCCTTGACACTCCAGGTGCATTGACCTCCGCCAGCACCTCAACACTTCCAGGTACACTTCAGACACTCCCAGGTGCACCTCACACACACTCCAGGCCCTCTCCTCCCAGGTACACCTCTGACACTCC
>NW_024722443.1:0-8065 GCF_018991925.1 Homarus americanus | reverse complement strand
AACCTAACCTAACCTAACCCAATCCCAACCAACCTATCCCAACCTAACCTAACCATCCCAACAACCTAACTCAATCTCCAACTCCAACCCACCTCAACTAACCTAACCTAACCTAACCTAACTTAACCTAACCCAACCCACTCACAACCACTTTTAAAAATCACTACCTACAAGCCTCCTCCCAAACCCAACACAATCACCCTAAAAACTAAAAAAAAAAAAAAAAAAATAAAAAACTAAAAAAAAAAAAAAAAAAAAAATGAAAAAAAAATCAAAACTAAAAAAAAAATGAAAAAAATCGAAAAACTAAAAAAAAAATGAAAAAAAAATAAAAAACTAAAAAAAAAATGAAAAAAAAAAATGAAAAATCAAAAAAAAAATGAAAAAAAAAAATAAATAAATAAAAAACTAAAAACAAAAATGAAAAAAAATAAAAAACTAAAAAAAATGAAAAAAAGTTAAACCAAATGAAAAAAAAATTTCTAACCCAATCCTAACCTAACTCAACCCTCAACCTAACTTAACTCAATTCCAATTCCTAATTTAACCAACCCAACCTCACTCACAACCACTTTTAAAAATCACTACCTACAAGCCTCCTCCCAAACCCAACAATTCAACTACCCGAAAAACAAAAAAAAAATGAAAAAAAAAAAAAAAAAAAAAAAAAAAAAAAAAAAAAAAAAAAAAAAAAAAAAAAAAAAAAAAAAAAAAAAAAAAAAAAAAAAAAAAAAAAAAAAAAAAAAAAAAAAAAAAAAAAAAAAAAAAAAAAAAAAAAAAAAAAAAAAAAAAAAAAAAAAAAAAAAAAAAAAAAAAAAAAAAAAAAAAAAAAAAAAAAAAAAAAAAAAAAAAAAAAAAAAAAAAAAAAAAAAACTAAAAAAAAAAATGATAAAAAAAAAGTTAAACCAAATGACAAAAAAAAAAAAAAAATTCTAACCTAACCTAACCTAACCTAACCTAACCTAACCTAACCTAACCTAACCTAAGTTAAGTTAGGTTAGGTGAATTTTAGTTAGTTTTACTTCTTTTCACGAAAAACACTCAGTTTTAGATAAAAACCAATGTATTTTAGTTAGTCCTACCCTTTTCACGGAAAACGCTTAATTTTTTTTATAACACTGGTTTTTAGTTTTAGTCAGTTTTACTTCTTTTCACGGAAAACGACCACTTTCTTCTGAAAACACTGTTTTTTAATCAGTTGTACTTCTTTTAAAAGATAAGCCCTGTTTTCTGTTTAAAACGTAGTTTTTAAGTTAGTTTTACTTCTTTTCACAAAAAACACTTTTAGATGAAAAACAGTGTATCTTAGTTAGTTTTACTTCATTCACGGAAAACTTACGTTTAATTGAAACACAGTGTATTTCTGTTAGGTTTACTTGTTTTTACGGGGAAGTAGATTTTCCAATTTTCAGGGAAATATTACCTAATTTTGCGAAGTACATTATCATAGAAAACGGGAAATTTGTATCATAAAAAATGAGAAATATCTAGTTTCTGGGAAAGTTGGTTATCTACTTTCCCGAAAAGCAGATAGATTTTCTACTTTTCGGGAAAGTAGATTATCGACTTTTCGGGGGAGTAGATTTCCGAATTTTGGGGGAAATATTACCTAATTTTGCGAAGTAGATTGTCATAGAAAACGGGAAATTTGTATCATAAAAAATGGGAAATATCTACTTTCCGGGAAAGTTGGTTATCTACTTTTCCGAAAAGTAGATACATTTTGTACTTTTCGTGAAAGTAGATTATCGACTTTTCGGGGAAGTAGATTTTCGAATTTTGGAGGAAATATTACCTAATTTTGCAAAGTAAATTATCATAGAAAACGGGAAATTTGTATCATAAAAAATGAGAAATATCTAGTTTCCGGGAAAGTTGGTTATCTACTTTCCCGAAAAGTATATAGATTTTCTACTTATCAGGGAAGTAGATTTTCGAATTTTGGGGGAAATATTACCTAATTTTGCGAAGTAGATTATCATAGAAAATGGGAAATTTGTATCATAATAAATGGGAAATATCTACTTTCCGGGAAAGTTGGTTATCTACTTTTCCGAAAAGTAGATACATTTTGTACTTTTCGTGAAAGTAGATTATCGACTTTTCGGGGAAGTAGATTTTCGAATTTTGGAGGAAATAATACCTAATTTTGCGAAGTAGATTATCATAGAAAATGGGAAATTTGTATCATAATAAATGGGAAATATCTACTTTCCGGGAAAGTTGGTTATCTACTTTCCCGAAAAGTAGATAGATTTTCTACTTTTCGGGAATGTAGATTATCGACTATTCGGGGAAGTAGAATTTCGAATTTTGGGGGAAATATTACCTAATTTTGCGGAGTAGATTATCATAGAAAACGGGAAATTTGTGTCATAAAAAATGGGAAATATCTACTTTCTGGGAAAGTTGGTTATCTACTTTCTCGAAAAGTGGATAGATTTTATACTTTTCGGGAACCTAAGCTAATCCCATTCCATCAACCGTCTCCAACCTGTCTCATTCTGTCAATCAACCCAACTTAGTTCTGGTAACCCAACCCAGGTTGGGTTAGGTTAGGTTAGGCTGGGTTGCGGTGGGTTAGAAGAGTTGAGGTTAGGTTAGGTTAGGTTAGGCTAGGTTAGTTAGGGGCTGGGTTAGGCAGGGTCGGGTTAGAAGCAGCTGGGTTGGCCAGGTTAGGGTTAGGTTAGGATAGTTGTTAGGTTGGGTTAGGATAGGATACAGGTTAGGTTGTGTTAGGTTAGGCTAGGATTTAGGTTAGGTTAGGTTAGGTTGTTAGTTAGGTTAGGTTGGTAATTTTAGTTAGTTTTTAATTTCTTTTAACGAAAAACCTCACGGAAATCGTTGAATTTCCTTACAAAAACACTGTTTTAGTTATTTGTACATATTTTCGAACATGTGCCGTGTTTTCTGTTGAAGAAGTCTGTTTTGTTAGTTTTTACTTCTTTTCACGTAGGTTAGGTTAGGTTGGGTTAGGTTAGTGTGGAGGTTGGGTTGGGTTGGGTTGGGTGGAGTTAGGTTGGGTTGGTTAGGTTAGGATAGGTAGGGTTAGGTTAGGTTAGGTTAGGTGAATTTTAGTTAGTTTACTTTTTTTCATGCTCAGTTTAGATAAAAACAATGTATTTTACTTATTTTATCTTCTTTTCACGGAAACAACAATTTTCTTTAACACTGATGTTCAGTGTTGGACGTTAGGTAGGTTGGGTTAGGTTAGGTTAGATTAGGTTAGGTTAGGTTAGGTTGGGTTGGGTTGTTTTGGTTAGGTTGGTAGGGTTGGTTGGTTGGGTTGGGTTGTTTAGGTTTGGGTTAGTTTAGGTTGGGTTAGGTTGCAGGTTAGTTGGGTTTGGGTTGGTTGGGTTGGGATAGGTTGGGTTGGGTTAGGTTGGGTGGTTAGGTTAGGTTAGGTTGAGTTGGGTTGAGTTAGGATGAGTTAGGTTTGGTTGGGTTGGAGTTGGTTGGGATTAGGTTGGGTTGGGTTGGGGTTGGGTTGGGTTGGGTTGGATTGGGTTAGGTTTAGGTTGGGATTGGGGTTTGGTTGGTTTGTGGTTAGTGAGTTTTTGGTTTTATTTCTGGCTTGCTCGGTTTCGACAAAACCAATGTATTTTACTTATTTTTATCTTCTTTTCTTGCTGCTTAAAACACTGATTTTCGGTGTTGAGGGTTAGTTAGGTTGGGTTTGGTTGGGTTAGGTGAAGTTAGGTTGGGTTTGGGTTAGGTTAGGTGAGGTTGGGTTGGGTTAGGTTGGGTTTGGTACTCCCGGTATCTGCTCCCTGGGTCCGCCCCGACCTCCAAGGTCTAGCTCCGACCTCCCAGGTAAACCTCCAATACTCCCTAGGTCCCTCTGCACTCCGGCACTCTGCCTCCTAGGTATTCCTCTGACACTCCCTGGTACACCTCAGACCTCCCAGGTACACCTCAGACACTCCTGGTACCTCCTGACACTCCCAGGTACACCTCTTTCACTCCTGGTTTTCCCCTGACACTCCCAGGTACACCTCAGACACTCCCAGGTACCTCCAGACCTCCTGGTACTCTCTCTACGCTAATTATCCTCTCACACTCCCAGGTTCTCCTGTCACTCCCTGATAATCTCTGACCTCCAGGGTACAGGTCAGACACTCCCAAGTACCTCTGACATTCCCAGACACACCTCTGCTTCTCCCAGGTACACCCTTGAGCACTGCCAGGTACACCTCCTGAACTCCATGTACACTCCGACATCCCCAGGTGCACTCAGGTGCTCCACTGACCTCCTGGTGCCTCTGACCTCCCAGGTACCTCCCGTTCAGGTACCTCTGACACTCTTGGTACCTCCGCCTCCCAGGTACACTCACTCACAGGGTACACCTCTGATACTCCCGGGTACACCTCTGACCTCCGGTACCCCTCTGACCTCCATTTCCCTCTGTCCTCCTGTGCCTAACACTCCCAGGTACACGTCAGACCTTCTAGGTACACCTCTCACACTCGCAGTACACCTCATGACATCCGGTAACCTGTTTCCTCCTGGTTCTCCCCTAACCTCCAGGTACCTCAGACACTCCCAGGTACAACTCAGACTCTCCTCCCCAGGTACACCTCTGCACTCCCGGGTACACCTTCGATATTCCCAGGTCACTCTCCGATATTCCAGGTACCTCAGACACTCCCAGGTACACCTCTTTCCTCCCTGGTTCTCCCCTAACACTCCCAGGTACACCTCTGACACTCCTAGGTATTCCTCTGACACTCCTGGTGCCTCTGACACTCCCAGGTATAAGCCTCTTTCACTCCCTGGTTCTCCCCTAACACTCCCAGGTACACCTCAGACCTCCCAGGTACCTCAGATACCCAGGTACACCGATGACCTCCTGGTGCACCTCAGACCTTCTGGGTGCACCTGCATCTGGGTACACTCGGGCTGCTCACTGGTATTCCTCAGACACTCCCAGGTACCTAAGACACTCCCAGACACCTCAGCCTCCCGTTATTCCATGACACACTTGCCGGTACCCACTGACACTCCATGTGCCACGTGACCTCCCAGGTTCCTCTGACACTCCATGTACTCCAATGACCTCCTGGTACACACCTGACCTCCCAGGTACACCTCAGACACTCCAGGTACACCTCAGGCACTCCTAGTTACTCTACTCACCAGGTACCTCTCACACTCCAGGTTCTCCTGTAGCCTCCTGGTAATTCTCTGACCTCCCAGGTACAGCTCAGACACTCCGGTGCAGCTCAGACACTCCAGGTTAACCTCATTCTCAGACCTCTGGACTCCAGTACACCGCTGACACTGCCAGGTACCTCTGGCCTCCATGTACACATCCGACATCCAGGTACCTCTTTCCTCCCAGGTGCCTCTACTCTAAGGCACTCTCCCAGGTACACCTCCCAACCTCCAGGTGCACTCTGACCTCCCAGGTACACCTCTGGCCTCCCAGGTACACCTCGGCATTCACAGGTCACCTCTCAGCCACTCCTAGGTATACCTCCGACTCTCCAGGTACCTCCTAACACTCACAGGTACACCTCTGAGTACTCCCAGGTACACCTCTGACCTCCCAGGTACACCTCTGGCCTCCCTAGGTGCTCCTCCTGTCCTCCCTGATACACCTTTAACACTCCCAGGTACACGTCCCGAACACTTCTGGGTACACCTCCTCTCCGCAAGTGCCCTCCCGGGCTTGCTCCCAGGTAAACCTCTTTCACTCCCAGGTTCTCCCCCTAACACTCCCAGTACACCTCAGACACTCCAGGCCTCAGGCTCTCTCCCAGAGCCTCCAGAGTACACCTTCGATATTCCCAAATTACGTCCGATATTCCAAGGTACACCTCCAGACACTCCCAGGTACAACTCTTTCACTCCTGGTTCTCCTAACACTCCTGGTACACCTCTGACCTCCCAGGTACACCTCAAACACTCCCCGGTACCTCAGACACTCCAGGTAAACCTCTTTTCACTCTGGTTCTTTCCCCCACGCCTCCTAGACACACCTCGGCACTCCAGGTACCACCTCAAGCCTCCCCGGTACCTCAGGCTCCCAGGTACACCTCTTTCACTCCTGGTTCTCCCCTAACCACTCCCAGGTACACCTCGAGAGCACTCCAGGGTACATCGTGCCTCCCAGGTACACCGACCAACACTCCTGTTTATCAGACACTTCTGGAATTACCCTCTCACACTCACCAGTACACCTCAGACACTCTGGGTATTCCTCAGACACTCCCAGGTACCTAGACACTCCCAAGGCACGCCTCTGTACTCCCAGGTACACCGCTGACACCAGGTACACCACCTGACACTCCCATCATGCACAACCGACTTGCTCCCAGGTACGCCTCTGGCCTCCATGCTCCCCCAGCACTCCCCTGGGCACACACACACCTGACACTCCAGGTACACCTCAACCTCCCAGGTACCTCAAGACACTCCTGATGCACCTCTCACTGACCAGATACACCTCTCCACACTCCAGTTCCTCCTGTGACCTCCTGGTAATTCTCCTGACACTCCCCAGGTGCCAGCTCAGGCAGCACTCCCAGGTGCAGCTGGAGGCACTCCCAGGTGCCTCCTGACATTCTCAGACACAGGCACTCTTAGGTACACCGCTGACACTGCCAGGTACACCTCTGACCTCCTCTTGCATCCGGCCACTCCAGGTGCCTCTCACTCCCAGGTACCTCTAACTGCTCCTGCTGAGTACACCTCTGACCTCCCAGGCGCCTCTGACACTCCAGGTACACCTCCTGGCCTCCCAGGTACACCTCTGACATTCACAGGTACCTCTGACACTCCCTGAGTACTCCTCTGTCACTACCTGATACACACCTCTAACACTCACCGTTACACCTCTGGCCTCCTGGTATTCTCTGACACTCCCTGGTACACTGACACTCCCAGGTACAACTCAGACACTCCCCCTTACACCTCTGACTCTCCCAGGTACATCTCTTTCCTCCCTGGTTCTTCACAACACTCCAGAGTACACCTCAGACACTCCCAGGTACACCTGGGAACATTCAGTACACCTCCTGACACTCCCAGGTACACCTCAGACACTCCTGAGTACACCTCCTCACCTCCCAGGTACACTCTCACACTCCCAGGTACACCTGTGACACTCCCCTGGTGCTTCTCTGACCTCCTAGTACACCTCTGACCCAACCCTCCCAGGTACACCTCAGACACTCCCTGGTACACCTCTGACACTCCCAGGTGCACCTCTTTCACTCCTGTGGTTTTCCCCTGGCCTCCCCAGAGTACACCTCCAGACACTCCCAGGTACCTCAGACACTCCTAAGCACTCCCTCTCACACACCTGTCGTGCACCTCTCACACTCCCAGGTTCTCCTGTGACACTCCCTGTTAATTCTCCTGACACTCCAGGGTACAGGTCCAGGCTTACTCCCAAGTACACCTCCCCGGCATTCACAGACACACCTCTGACACTCCCAGGTACACCCGCTGGCTTTTCCAGGTACACCTCCCCAGCCTCCCAGATTACCTCAGGCTGCCCTGGGTACACCTCTCACACTCCCCAGGTAAACCTCTCACCTCCCAGGTACACCTGTGACCTCCTGGTACTTCTCTGACCTCCCAGGTACACCTCCAGACACTCCCAGGTACACCTCAGACACTCCCAGGTACACCTCCAGACCTCCCCCAGGCACACCTCTGATGCTCCCAGGTACACCGCTGACACTGCCAGGTACACCTCTGACACTCCATCAGTACACCTCCGACACTCCCAGGTACACCTCTGACACTCCCAGGTGCTCCTGACCTCCTGGTACCCCTGACCCTCCCAGGTGTACACCTCTGACACTCCCAGGCCACACCTTTGACACTCCCAGGTACACCTCAGACACTCCCAGGTACACCCCAGACCTCAGGTACTTCTCCACACTCCCAGGTGCCTCCGACCTCCCCAGGTACACCTCCTGACACTCCTGGTACACCTCCGATATTCCCAGGTACACCTCCGATATTCCCAAGTACACCTCGATGCTCCCAGGTACACGTTTGCAGAGACTCCCAGGTACTTCACTGACACTCCCTGGTATGCCTATGATATTC
>NW_024722442.1:0-3642 GCF_018991925.1 Homarus americanus | reverse complement strand
AAGAACATAAGAATGGAGGAAACTGCAGCGGGCCTATTGGCCCATACTGGGCAGGAATTGGGAGGGTGCAGATATGCGGGGTGGGGTCACATCACGGTGTATATAAACAAACTGCCTTGTCGGTGATGAACATTACCACTCTGTATTTCCACTGAGGAGGGTGACAGACTGACAGTAATTGTCGAATTTGTCGCCGAAACTACCCAGAAGAAATATTTCGTCTGCCACAGTGCCACTGTGGGTTTTTCTACTTGCTAAGTGAGGTATGTTTAAAGAGAATATGTGAGTAATTTTTTAACTATAGGAGGCGGAGTAGCAATCTATATTAGGGATAATCTGAAGTGTGAAATAAATAAGGAAATAAAAACTGAGCGGAATACAGAAATAATTTGGATAGAATTAAGCGACGGTAGGGAAAAATTAATCACAGGAGTAATATATAGACCTCCCAATCTTGATAGAGTCAATGAGCGACTTATCTGGGATGAAATGCGCAGGGCTTTCATACACAACAAAGTCTGTAAAATAGGACGTGTTATTAAATCTGACGAGGACTCCGCAAAACTACAGGAAGATCAAACCAATTTTTCGAATGGTCTGAAAAATGGCAGATGAAATTCAACGTGGACAAATGTATAGTACTCAGTATAGGAGATGTAAACAGGGAACCAGATACCAGATGAACAACGATGCCATAGAGAAATCCGACTGCAAGAGAGATTTAGGAGTAATGATAAGTAGGAACCATAAGCCAAGTAAACAATGTGTTTTTGCTCGTAACAAGGCTAATAAAGTACTTGGGTTCATACAAAGGAGTGTTAGTTACAAGACTAGTGAGGTCATCCTAAAACTGTATCTTGCGCTTGTGAGACCACACCTGGATTACGCAGTTCAGTTCTGGTCACTGTATTACAGAATGGACATAGAATCATTGGAAAGAATTCAGAGGAGAATGACAAGACTAATCCCAGGCATTAGGACCCTTGAGTATAGAGACAGGTTAAAGCATCTTAATTTGCACTCCCTCGAGAGACGTAGAGCGAGGGGCGACCTGATAGAGGTGTATAAGTGGAAGTCAGGGCTAAACAAAGGGGACATTACAAAGATACTCAAACTATCCAACCAGGAGCGAACTCGTAACAATGGTTTTAAATTAGACAAATTTAGATTTAGGCGTGAAATAGGTAAACACTGGTTTGGAAACGAGTAGTGGATGCATGGAACAAGTTACCAAATATCACCATTAACTCGAATACGCTGAATAGCTTCAAACATAGGTTGGATGCTTATATGAGCAATAGGGGTTGGGTGTAAACGGGACTGCCCAGTATGGGCCAATAGGCCCGCTGCAGTTTCCTCCATTCTTATGTTCTTATGTTCTTATTCAGTTCAAGTGGCTGTAGTTGAGCTGAGCTGTACAGTAAAAGGTAAATCAGTACAGTCCATCAGTTATATCATTGCAAAATGTAGGCCTAAAGCATTCTTATGACATATTATATGTCATAAGAATATATAATTAATATGTCATTGTGCTGGAAACGACCGGTCAAAGATTTGACGTGAGTCACGTGCAAATTGGAATCTTCTATGAAGTCCTAGACCGTTTGATTAGTGAATTAGACAGGCGTTTCTCCAGTGATTCCTATGCAATTTTCTGTGGGATTTCAGCTCTTTGTCCAGAAGGACAGACATTCTCGTCTGAAGAAGATTTGAAGGCATTGCAGTTACATACCAGTCAATCAAAGTGATTTACAACATCAGATGCCTCTGGAAGAAATTGCTCGTGAAGGAACATAAACAACCTACATCGCTCGTGCAATTTATGTCATTTATATGCCCTTATAAGGCTGCATTGACTGTTTGTATAAATTACTGTTGATAGCTGTAACTCTCCTGTTACCAGTGCTTCATGCGAGAAGCTTTTCGAAAATGAAATGTGAAAATATTCCCAGAAATTCCATGTCCAGTGACAGACTGAGTAACATCACGCTATTATCGATTGAAAGTGCACGCGTGAGGAATTGATTTAGATTGTTTTGTCGACGAGTTTGGCAGCCGCATAATAATCATAGGATTAAGCTGCACTGAATATACTGCTGCCGTCACAGTACCGGGAGAACTGAAACCGCACCATTGCCATTTGCCATTGGTATAATGTAACAGCGTACGGGCGCCATGTCTGAAAACGTAAACGTTGTTTCCATAATCTCCATTAGGTGAAGCGTAAGATCATTCATTTTTCGCTGATAAGAAAATAAGAATGGAGGAAACTGCAGCAGGCCTATTGGCCCATACTGCAGTCCGGACTTACGAAAATTTCATTTTGCGGGGTCGCCAAAAAGACAAAAATTCATGTCCGGACCTACGAACAATGCTTTTTTGGCCGGTTTCGCCAGGCCGAACGACAGGTCTGGACCTCACGAAAATTTCATTGTTTGCGGTTTGCCAAAATGACAAAAATTCATGTCCGGACCACGAAAAATGCTTTTTGGCCGGTTTGCCAAAAGTGCCGGAACGACATGTCGGACCTTACGAAAATTTCATTTTGCGGGTCGACAAAAATGACAAAAATTCATGTCCGGACCTATGAAAATGCTTTTGGCCGGTTCGCCAGCTGAACGACAGGTCCGGACCTAAGAAAATTTCATTTTGCGGGTTCGCCAAAATGACAAAAATTCATGTCGGACCTTACGAAAAATGCTTTTGGCCGGTTTGCAAAAGTGCCGGAACAACAGGTCCGACCTTAAGAAATTTCTTTTTGCGGGTTCAAAATGACAAAAATCTGCGTCCGACCTATGAAAATTTCATTTTGCTGGGTCGCCAAAATGACAAAATCATGTCCGGACCTACGAAAATGCTTTTTGGCCGGTTTGCCAAAAGTGCCGGAACAACAGGTCCGACCTTAAAGAAAATTTCATTTTGCGGGGTCGCCAAAAATGACAAAAATTCATGTCCGGACCACGAAAAATGCTTTTTGCCGGTTCGCAAAGTGCCGGAACGACAGATCCGGACCTTACGAAAATTTCATTTTGCGGGTCGCCAAAAATTACAAAAATCATGTCCGGACCTACGAAGCTTTTTGGCCGGTTCGCCAAAAGTGCTGGAACCACCCGCTCGGACCTTACGAAAATGCTTTTTGGCCGGTTTTGCCAAAGATGCTTCGGAACAGCATGTCCGGACCTTACGAAAAAATTTCATTTTTTGCGGGTTCGCCAAAAATGACAAGAATCATATCCGGACCTTACGAAAAAATGCATTTTTGGCCGGTTTATAAAAGTGCCGGAACAACAGGTCCGGACCTTAAAAAAAAATTTCATTTTTGCAGGTTTCGCCAAAAATGACAAAAGTCATGTCCGGACCTTACGAAATTTCATTTTTTGCTGGGTCGCAAAAATGACAAAAATTCATGTCGGACCTTACAATCTTTTTGGCCAGTTTTGCCAAAAGTGCCGGAACAACAGGTCCGGACCTTAAGAAAATTCATTTTTGCGGGGGTCGCCAAAAAATGACAAAAAGTCTATGTCCGGACCTTACGAAAAATGCTTTTTGGCCGGTTCGCCCAAAAAGTGCCGGAACGAAGCAGATCCGGACCTTACGAAACTGGCTTGCGGGGTCGCCAAAATTGCAAAAATTCATGTCGGA
>NW_024722441.1:0-47059 GCF_018991925.1 Homarus americanus | reverse complement strand
GATGTAGTGAAGATTGTGAAGTGAGATGTAGTGAAGATTGTGAAGTGAGATGTAGTGAAGATTGTGAAGTGAGATGAAGTGAAGATTGTGAAGTGAGATGTAGTGAAGATTGTGAAGTCAGATGTGGTACAGATTGTAAAGTGAGATGTAGTGAAGATTGTGAAGTGAGATGTAGTGAAGATTGTGAAGTGAGATGTAGTGAAGATTGTGAAGTGAGATGTAGTGAAGATTGTGAAGTGAGATGTAGTGAAGATTGTGGAGTGAGATGTAGTGAAGATTGTGGAGTGAGATGTAGTGAAGATTGTGAAGTGAGATGTAGTGAAGATTGTGAAGTAAGATTATAAAGTAAACTGTAGTAATTGAGGTTAAACGAACGCGGGTTATTCTGTAGTGTATCCGTGTCTTGTTAACGTGGAACCAACATGGCGGTGGTTCTCAATATAGATACGTTATTTTGCCGGGAATTTCTGTCAAAACGAAATATGAATCAACCATATTTAGCCTAAATTAACCTAGCGGCTTTATTATATATTCTAAGATGTTTAAGTTGGATAGATCAGATCAGGTTAGGTAAAGTCAGGTTGGGTTAGGTTAGGTTAGTTTTGTTAATTTTGCCAGTTAGAGGCTAGTTTATTGTGCCCCCCATACTCATCCTGTGAGCGGTAGTGCAAAGAGATTACAAAGTGGTGTTAGATGAGGTAGGTGGTTAAGTTAAGTTTCAATAGGTTAGGTTAGATTACGTCAGGTTGGATTAAGTTAAGTTAGGTTAGGTAGGTAATAAGTAGATAGGTTACGGTCGGTAGGTGGGAAAGTTAGGTTTGATTAGGTTAGCTTATGTCAGACGGGGAGGTTAGGTTCGATTATGTCAGGTTAGGTTCGATTATGTCAGGTTAGGTTAGATTACGTCAGGTTAGGTTAGATTATGTCAGGTTAGGTTAGATTATGTCAGGTTAGGTTAGATTATGTCAGGTTAGGTTAGATTATGTCAGGTTAGTTAGATTATGTCAGGTTAGGTTAGATTATGTCAGGTTAGGTTAGATTACGTCAGGTTAGGTTAGATAACGTCAGGTTAGGTTAGATTATGTCAGGTTAGGTTAGATTATATCAGGTTAGGTTAGATAATGTCAGGTTAGGTTAGATTATGTCAGGTTTGGTTAGATTATGTCAGGTTAGGTAAGTAGGTGGAGGTGGGTAAAAAAGGTTAGGTTAGGTCGGCAGGTTTTAGTGTAGGAGCTTAAGTAATCCCGTAAAAATTTCATGTTAATTTTTGACACCATACATCGTAATAATCCTTATAAACTATGTTAAGGAACTGTGGTGTAATTTTTTCTGAACGGTTTATTATAAGTCTTATGCCATTAAAGAAGTTTTATCAAAGAGCGGCGTAATGAACCACAGACGTATTACCATTAAGCCCTAAGTAACTTAAAACATGACTAATAACCTATGAACATGTAGTATTATATGATTACAATTTAACATAATATATTATGAATGCTGTTATAATATCTTAAGTGTGTTACAAACATGGCTGCTCATATATGCCATCCTGTCTCTGGCAAAGAAGAGATTGCAGTAAGTAAAATTAATTGCTAAAGACAAATACTGGAAATTAAACATATACTTATTACCATTATCTGAAAAGCTTAGAACCACCGTTTTATATTTATTAAAAGTTTGTAGTGTTATACATCATGTATATACAAGTCACAAGTTATTATTTACGACATTGCTTCAGTCCTCGTCATCAGAGTCTTCTGTGTACAACAGATTCCTTCACCTTGTTTAGGCATTTCTCATCATCTGCTTGACAGTTACACATCTCGGTGCATGTCATGCTATTCTTTCTGATTCTTTCTGTATGAACATGACAATGATCCACATTTCCTGACGCCACATCCACATTTAACAAGTTCTGTGATTGCTTCTGGAGCTGGTGGTTGGTCTGATATTACTAGTATGAAACAGTCATTGTCAATCTTCCAGCCATGCTCTAATTGTGAAAGCATTTCACTGTCTGCATCACAAGACCACAGAAGAGCTTGATACCTTCCTCTCAATATATGATACTTTAGAGTTGCTGCAGTCGCTGGTAGTTCTCCAGCTTCTGCCTGCGTTATCTTGAAGAGATGCCATCTAAGTTTTGACAGTTTAGTGAAAGTCATTCGTGGACAGTAGAGCTTAAATACAAATTCCTCTAGACCAATATACATGTCTGCTGGAGGGCATTTGGTCTACTCAGCATCTTGAATGCATCTAGGACTTTTGTGTTAGATTTCATCAAAGTGCTCCAACATGCTTTCTTTCCTTTGCCAACAAATTTTCCAATGCAGTCAGATCCTGTGAAGGCATGGAAACCTGTAAGGCTCTCTGCCCAATGTGTCGTCGCTCACCAGTTCCTGTTATCATACTTGTATTTTCTCCAAGTTGAGGCTGCTTTAATATGCCAAACACATCAGTGTCTGGTGACTTGATATGTACAGTGCTGCCCTTCTGTGATGCATATACTGTATGTCCTGCTTAAGTTCTATAACTTGTGATAGCAATTTGATGGTTGAAATCTTATTTGCTGCTTTCCACGACAGTAGATTAACCTTGGACAGCTTTTCCCAGATGCTCAATGGACCAACAATACGTTCCTTGACAAAATTTTCATAATTTTGTCTTCCAACTTCATATGCACATAGATTGTCATATTTGGCATTTTCTGGCATTACAGCTCCAGTTACCAAGTTTATAAGAGCATCATTTTCCTGGGATTACAGTCACCAATAACATTGTGTAGCTTCTGTACATCAGCATATTGACAGCTGACAATAGCTGTAGAGAGCTCATGGTGTTCTGTTCTTTTGTAATCTTTATGAGTTTGATATTTTATGTAATGAACTTAATTTGAAAACCCAAATGGTAGTGTATGATCTTTTATCACCTTAGACACTCTGTGCGTCATGCCTCTCAAGTGATTTTTTTCCTCTCTTACTTCTCTGGACAAATACGACCTTTATCTCATCAGAAAAAATATCACCATATATTTTCTTAATCTACAGGTGCCAAGGTTTAAAATGACGGATGGTGTTAAAAATTAACCTGAAATTTTTACGTGACCACATATTGTCTTGTTGGGTTTCTGAGAGAACTTCACGGCTAAATAGCGCCTCTGTATTGATAGCCGGTACATGTCGTAATATCCATCGCTCATAGTTAAATCTTTATGTCCGTTTATTTTGTCCTAATTTAAGTATCAAAGAGTGTTTTCATTTTTAAGTATCTTAAGTATCTTTTTCCCCACTCCTAAGTATCTAAGTATGATTTATTTTCATTTTTAAGTAACTAACCATATTTTTGTTTTCATTATAAAATGTGATTGATATAGACAACAGAAGTAAATATCAGCTGGAGGTCGTAAACGAAGCTGATGTGAAGTATTTTGACTCACTGTTCCCACGAACTAATTGCTTCACTGGTTTATACCGAAGAAATAAAACCGTCAACGAACCATCCGATTCAAATGTGTCTTAGGCGATACAGGGTGTTTATGCGTCACTCTGATACCAAGAATGACTTTGTGTACTGTGGTGAAGCTGAGGGTAGGATAGGGTTGGGTTGGGTTGGGATGGGTTAGGATTACGGATGTGTGGGTATATTCTGTCGCATTTTATAGGTATCTTGCGTCTTTCTCTTTATTCCTTCTTTATCATGAGTATCTGTGCCTATTAATACACCACCTCGCAGGATAGTGGAAGAGGAATGGATAGTAACGATATAATATTCTTCTAACATATACCTTAGCTTGATTACAGGTAACACCAGGTAGAAGTTACATGACTCTTAAGAGTTTTCCTCGACTTGGCTGATTCAACTGTAAGACTTGTTGTATTTATCCTTATTAAAATCCTCCACCTGTAAGACCCTCCACTTGTAAGACCCTCCACTTGTAAGACCCTCCACTTGTAAGACCCTCCACCTGTAAGACCCTCCACCTGTAAGACCATCCACTTGTAAGACCCTCCACCTGTAAGACCATCCACTTGTAAGACCCTCCACCTGTAAGACCCTCCACTTGTAAGACTCTCCACTTGTAAGACCCTCCACCTGTAAGACCCTCCACTTGTAAGACCCTCCACCTGTAAGACCCTCCACTTGTAAGACTCTCCACTTGTAAGAGACCCTCCACCTGTAAGACCTCCACCTGTAAGACCTCCACTTGTAAGGCGGACTCTCCACCTGTAAGACCTCCACTTGTAAGCAAGATCCCTCCACTTGTAAGACCCTCCACCTGTAAGACCCTCCACTTGTAAGACCCTCCACCTGTAAGACCCTCCACTTGTAAGACCCTCCACCTGTAAGACCCTCCACTTGTAAGACCCTCCACTTGTAAGACCCTCCACTTGTAAGACCCTCCACTTGTAAGACCCTCCACCTGTAAGACCCTCCACTTGTAAGACCCTCCACTTGTAAGACTCTCCACCTGTAAGACCCTCCACTTGTAAGACTCTCCACTTGTAAGACTCTCCACTTGTAAAACCCTTTAGGGATTTGAAATACCTTCTCGTCTTGGCTCCACTAGTACTGTACACACCCTCTCTAGCCTTAGTTTACAGTAATGTTGAAGTATATAATGAAGACTCACAGCTCATGGGTTAGAAAACAAAAGATGCTTGTTTTATTTATTTATTTATTTATAGTTTATTTTAGAATCCCCGAAAGTTAGAACAAAATGGCTGACGGGACTCACAAGCGGGCGGTGTTTACAGTATGGACCAAGAATAAAAAATAAATGAAAAATAAAATAAATAAATCGTAAATTGGTGCATTGTTTCTCCAGGGGTAATTATAGAAGTACAAATGTTCTCCAGCAGTGGGTAACGACCATAGTCACGTATAGAGCTTCCGACGCAGGTAGATTGATATAGATGCATTACCTGGAGTTAGTGGGTTACAAGGGCCTCTTACACGATAATATTAAAGGTGTTTTTCCTTCTGTTTGTGGCACTTGAGGTGTTTAGGTTAGGTATAATTAAAATGGTTTAGTTATAATAGTTATATTACGATAAGTTAAGTTGAGTTTAGAACTTTTGATTTGCATATATCGTGTTTTAGAAGGATTTGTTAGCTAATAAGTTTAATTTGGATAAGTTTAGTTTAATTTAGATCATTTGATTTTACATGGTCGTATTATAATGACTGGGAACCATATAGAAACCTGTTAGAGAAGTAAATATTTCTACGGCAGTGAATGAGTAAGTCAATAAGTGGTGTATAGAGCTGCTGACACAAACGGTATATACTGTACATTATATGTTATCAGAGCTTTCCTGTTGTACGTAACCGCCTCCGTCAAAGTGTCTTAGTGGCTCATGTCAAGATTACCCTCTAGTTTATTTAACCTCAAGATTAACTACACTGGCACTGCCTGACCTGACCTGACCTACCCTACCCTAACCTAACTTAATCTAACCTAACTTAACTTCCCAGGTAGCGTTAGGTTAATCATTAGTTGAAATAAGCTGGGAGGGTTAATCTTCAGGTAATCTATCTTAATTAACAATTTTGGTCAGGTGAGGCCTTCCTTACCTTACTCGAGAGCAGGAGGAGGAGGACTTGCTAACGTCTACAGATCATCGACAACCAAGGCAGATATTGAATACCTTTTGTTTACCATTGTGGCTTAGGAACACATCTTAACACCATAAGACTATTCGCCTGAATACAATAATACAGTAATTGATTATTGTATTCTAATAAAATTTACGGTGTATCTTGTGAACCAGATTTATTGTTTGACTTTTGTGAATGAGAAACTGGTTGAGGTGTATTGTGGTAAACATCCTTAAGAGCAGCTCTGTGTGTTCTTACGACCTCAAAGTAACACAAAAGGTAGCCAATATCTACCCTTGGTCAGTCACTTTATGTAGATGTCAATTGTGTCATTTTTCTAGACTTAGTGCCCCCTGGAGGAGAAAGTAAATACAATGTTGATTTATTTTGGTCACAACACACGCTAGTAGATTATTTCTTCCTATTAACTAAATAATTAACACCATGTAGCTAACTAATTATATGACTCAAAGAAGGTAACCAATATGGCGTCGATATTGTTCACATACTCTATGATAAATAGATGTATTGTCTGTTTAATTTTAGGGAAGAATTTAATTTATAAACTTTTGAGAATCTGGATACAGGAGTTTTGTCTTTGTGTGTGTGTGTGTGTGTGGTGATGATGACGATGACGGATACTTTCCTCTGCAGTGAAAAAAATATCTTGACATTGCAAAGTTTAACTGTAAGCCGAAGGAACGTTTGTAATGTGACTTATCATGTGAAATTGTAACTTGAAATTCTTTGTGAAAAAATATTTCCCTATAAAGTTTGGCAGTAAATGAAGTATTACATCAAGGTGTAACTTGTAGTTCCTTGTGAAGTAAATTACCTATGTGGACGATACAGCTACTCCAGGGTGTAAGACCTAGAGTAGAAAGTCTTAAGACCTTACCTGAGGTTGAAAGACTCTTATAGTGGAACGTCTTAGGTATTGAAACTTTAATTACAGTAAATAAAATATAATCTACCTAAACATTCCTTCTCCTGGCGACAACTAATGATACAGGTGGTGTAAAAGCTCTTTAAAATTCCTCCGTTTGATATAATAATGACCACACATGAACTTATAATGTGCAATATCTTGATAACACATTAGCTGCAACATTACACATAGTCCAGTGTATGTGTAGTGAGGGACATCTACCTAAATGAGTTACAGAATGTGGAGTTGAGGCAAAAAAAAGTTGGGACATGTTTGAGATCATCAGTTGAGCCAAACGTTTATACTCAATATTGTTATAATGGTATTTTAGAGCGACCGAAAAATTTAAACAAAATGGCCGGATAGGTGACACATACCTTACAAGAATTAAACATGAGAACGAACACACACACACACACACACACACACACACACACACACACACACACACCAGTTTTACCCACATTATCACCAGACTATCGGCATACCTGGTCGGTGGACACCTGCCTCCTCCTCACCTTGCTGTACCTGCCCTGCCCCGAGTGTACACATACTAAGACGATTTATAGGTGTGTGTGTGTGTGTATCTGCGTGTATGTTTTCATTTGTGTTTTAAATGTTTTTATGTATGTTTTTATGTGTGTATGTTTATGTACGTGCGTGTTTTGAGTGTGTGTCAATTACTTGCTCGTAAACACACCAATAAAATTCCCTTTGAAAGTCTTGCCAATGGTTTTATGACACTAACTGACAATGTTATTTTTTATCAAGAGAATAAAATTGAGTCTTTAATGCTTACTATGTTTGTTTTGTTTTTTGTCGTTTATGATTTTTTTTACTGATAATAAGGAAAGAAACATGTGAAGTAAATGAGTGATAATCTTGGGTGTAGAATAACTAGGAAAAAAGATAAGAGAAAGTGTGGACAGGAGAAGGAAAATATGATGAATGAAGAGAGAGAGAGAGAGAGAGAGAGAGAGAGAGAGAGAGAGAGAGAGAGAGTAAAACAAAAGACAAACTAACAAAAATAAAATTATCAACAAACTTTCTCAACACAACAACAACAATACTAAACTCTATTTATTTATTAGATATCACAGTAATACACCTGGTTATTACTTACACACACACACATACACACACACATCTCTGTATTGCGCTATGGAGAGTGCAGAGGAAAAAAAAATATTCTGGACCTGCGCGGCATTCGTCCGGAGGTGCGCTCGATAGTCAATACCATGAGAACGGAGGAGGAAGGAGAATTGAAGGGGGTTGAAGGGAGGGGGGAGGAGAGGGGGGTGGTGTAGGGGGAGTAAAGGGAAGGGGTTGAATTAGTGTCCAATATTGAGGGGTTTTTTTTATTATTTTATCTTACATACAGCTACAATGCTTATGGGCTACTTTTTGTTGTGGCCAGCTTAGGATTTTTAGTTGATTTAGTTTATTTAATTTATTTTTATACGACAGATCATACATCCATATTGACTCATGATCCCTTCATTACCTACTTCCCTTAACCCTTAAACACCCCCCTCTCCCCACCCCTCTCCCCTTCCTTCTTTCCTACCCTCTCCCTTACCCCCCCTCTCCCCACCCCCTCCCCTTCCTTCTTTCATACCCTCTCCTTCCCCCCCCTCCTCCTTGCTCCTTCTCCCTACCCTCTCTTCCTGTAACCAGAAATGCGCAGTTCAGAGAGGCCGCCCATAAAAGGTTTAGTCCTGTTGTGGCTGTAGTGTTATGTATTTTGTATTTGTATTTATGCTGTTATTTTGTTTACTGTAGACGGTAATTAGATTGGATAATGCTAGAAGGAGTTATTGATGGTGGTTTAATGGGATTATATCGTAGGTGGATTAATGGTACCTTATGGTAATTAAAACCAGGATCGCCGCCACAATGTAATTAAGGTCAAGCCCACAGCCACAATATAATAACTAAAATCACCCCCACAGCCACAGTATATTAAAAATCACGCCCACAGCCACAGTATATTAAAAATCACGCCCACAGCCACAGTATATTAAAAATCACGCCCACAGCCACAGTATATTAAAAATCACGCCCACAGCCGCGGTATATTAAAAATCAGAGCCACAGTATGTTAAAAATCACGCCCACAGCCACAGTATATTAAAAATCACGCCCACGTCCACAGAATAGTAACTACAATCACGCCCAACAGCTTCCTCAGGTCACCTCAATGCCTCAGTCACTTAAATATTATTATGGGCTGAGTACCTAGTTAATAATAGTCCTTGTTAATAATAGTCCTTGTTAATAATAGTGTCTTATGTGAACTGCAATTAACTAGCTTACCAACTACTTAAGGTGAGATTATTGATGCTAGTTGGTAATGTTACCTCCCTAGTTTTTGTTTATTTAATTATTTATTTATTTGTTAGGAATTTTATGTAGTCGAAATTAAACTCCATATAAAGCGACATAAATTTATATTAAAAACTACATAAATTGAAGGAAAACTCACCTTTTCTTGTGTTGAGTGTGAGTGAGTGAGTGAGTGATATTAGAGTGTGTTGGTAGGAATCTAAATTTATATTATTTTTGTTTATATTTCCGTGTTTTTATATGAATTTGGTTTCTTAATTCATATTCAGGTGATTGAGAATAATTCGAGGTGTAACTAAGATTGGTTTACTGTGTAGCTATTGTAGTAGTCTTGGTTTGGGATAATGCCATAGTGGGATAGATTATGGTTAAGGTTCTGTGTCTTCTAGAGATTGTTGGTTAATGTCATGTTTGGTTATTTGAATTGACATAACTGACAGGAGGAGGAGGAGGACCCGGTCTCTTGGGCATTACCTGAAGGTGTCCTGTAGGAGGTATAGATGGTCCTGTATATCTCACAGACTCTTCACACACCAGCTGGAATATACTGATGCCATCTGTCGCGAGAGTAAAGACATAATCTTACTTGCAGATGGTTATCGACCTTGTTGAGGAAATATACTAAGGTGTGATAATACTGGATGGTTCTGGCTGCGGTGAAATGGTTTTTAGTAACTTAAAAGGCTTTAGTTTTTTTAATATTATATCAAACACCGTCGGTAGAGTTGAGGCATCGCTGTAAATCATCTGCTACAAGTCGAGGCGTCGCCTGACATTTACTTGCAACAAAATGAGGAATTTCTCTACAACGTTTCAACATTTCCACTTATAACTCTTCTTAATCTTGTGATAATGACTTAGAAAGGTGATATATGCCCAAGGGATTTTTTTTATCACAGCAATTAGGACTAATTTATCAGATTTACTAACTGATCAGCTATACTCACTGTCAGGTTACGGGCTATGCTGAGGAGTGAGGGTGTTCAATACCTAGGAGGCGAAGTGGAATCATGTTACTTGTCCTACGAACGTTTTATTTCGATAGATTAATATCCATCTAGAAATGTACTGGTGATGTACAGCTGCATGATCTGAGCCTCCATGTGTAGTCCTGATGGTTCGTCTGGCTTGTGTCATGCACAGGCCAGATATAACTATGTATGGTGGGGGTATCTTGTGTGTAGCTGATCAGTATCTTGTTGTCTATATCTCGGTGGGTCTTTTGTGTGTTTCTCCTCCAGGCTACATGATGACAGCTCTTGGTGTCATATACAGGAATGGCATAATATTTCATTCTAAAACCTGAAGCTCTTATATTCTTTTCAATGATAGGGAGATATACTTTTGGCCTCTACATCTGTCCATAACACAATACCTGAGAACAGTTCTTACCTCAGGTGTTGTGTCCAAGCGCAGGTAAATCCCTCTACAGGTACTACACTCCGTT
Organism: Homarus americanus; assembly: GCF_018991925.1. Taxonomy (NCBI): domain Eukaryota; kingdom Metazoa; phylum Arthropoda; class Malacostraca; order Decapoda; family Nephropidae; genus Homarus; species Homarus americanus. The sequence goes on along the minus strand of NW_024722441.1, from coordinate 36,740 downwards.
CAGCGTTAAGATCATCCAAGACATTAAAATACAAGTGACACGTCAACGTTCCTGTCAGCCTCACCTTGTGTTGATTCTTACTCAGGTGTTTGTTGTCTTCCCCCTTCACCGTCGCTTAGTATAGGTCTGGTATTATCTAATTTGACTAGATCTGTAATGCTATAAGTCAGTTTGTGATGCATATATAATTTTTGAGAAGGTATACGAATATATTATTGATGTGGTAATATATAAGGAGCACAAATAATTCCTTTGAGGTATAAAACTTGCAACCATTATGCAACCTTTTATAATAAGTGCACACCAATTTTTATTTTTTTAAGATATCATTTCAAGATGTCACAATCAAGTAAAATACACCAAAATATTGACTCTCGAACCTTACCATCATTCCATAACCATTGCAGAGTCATGGGATAGCAACAGTGAGCTTAGGTACCAGAGCCAACACTAATATGGGCCAGTGATAACCTAGATACAAGGTACAAATGTAAACAAAATAATACGATGCTAGGTTCCAATATCAACACGGAAGCCTACAGGTATATAATTAAACCTTTATGTAGTTATGAAGAAAAAAAATTGAGGATACTGAAACTACACAATATTCTAGTCACTTTTACGTCAATATATGTATAATTTCATCTACAACCTTAACTTTTACAATCAATAGACACATTTTAGCCTTTTGTGAATTGTACAGGGTGTGGTAGAGATGTACAGGGTGTGACATGTGTACAGTGTGTGGTCGAAATGTACAGGGTGTGGTAGAGATATACAGGGTGTGGAGGAGATGTACATGGTGTAGCAGATGTACAGGGCGTGACATGGACCTCTGGGATCTTACATCGCTGGCTTTACCTCACCTACACTGGCTTGACTTCACCTGCAGTGGCTTGACCTCACCTACAGGAGTGGGAAGGTTATAAGAATTGACAGTCGATAATGATGACTGTGTTGATGTCATGAACTTAACCTAATGCTGGGGTCTGGGGAGAGTTGGTGGTAATCAGGTGGTGTTTGGTGGTAATCAGGAGGTGTTTGGTGGTAATCAGGAGGTGTTTGGTGGTAATCAGGAGGTGTTTGGTGGTAATCAGGTGGTATGTGGTAGTTAATCTCTTACTTTGGGATTAACCTCGCACTCCTGGGATTAACCTAACCTAACCTAACCAATCGCTGCAACGAAGAGAGAACACAACATCTTTGCAGAAACATGTGACGTATTGCAGACTTCCTGGTATTGCACACACAGTTGATGATTTGCAATAATGAACACAAGTGGATTTTTTTTACTTTTTTTTTTTAAATATTCTCAATAGTTTTCATGATATATGTTCATGACTTTTGAGTGTTTGAACTGATTGTGTGGCCATGAATAGGTATGAGAGATGAATTAGTGAAAAATTGTATAATAATGTCATGAGATAAATTACACATGTATATAACTGTCATGAAATCTGTCAGTGCATGTATACAACTGTCATGAAATCTGTCAGTGCATGTATATAACTCATGAAATTGTCAGTGCACGTATACAACTGTCATGAAATCTGTCAGTGCATGGATACAACTCTCACGAAATCTGTCAGTGCATGAAAACAACTGTCATGCAAACGATTGACAGTCACAGAACGGGCGTCATTACGTAGTACTATACACACATACTACGGTAATTATCAGGCACAATTACCACACATAACCCGGAGATAATTAACACTAATGAGGTATAAGCCTGATCCCCCTATGTGATATTACCGTGTCGTGTCCTGGGTGTAAGTTAGTGGTGTAGAAATGGGTTGTGATGTGGTCTGGGAATTATTGGTATGTGGTGTGGTTGTGGTGTGGTTGTGGTGTGGTTGTATTGTGTGGTGTGGTGTGAAGTGTGGCGTGTGTGGTGGTGTGGTTGCATTGCATTGTGTAGTGTCGTGTGGGTGCAAGCGGATGTATTGTTTGGTGTCCTGGGAATTGTTGGGTGTGGTGTCGTGGGTGTAAGTGAAGAGTGTATGGTGTAATGACAGATATACAAGGTGTGGCAGAGGTGTACAGGGTGTGCCAAAGAGATGTACAGGGTGTTCCAAAGAGGTGTACAGGGTGTGCCAAAGAGATGTACAGGGTATTCCAAAGAGGTGTACAGGGTGTGCCAAAGAGATGTACAGGGTGTGCCAAAGAGGTGTACAGGGTGTGCCAAAGAGGTGTACAGGGTGTGCCAAAGAGATGTACAGGGTGTTCCAAAGAGGTGTACAGGGTGTGCCAAAGAGATGTACAGGGTATTCCAAAGAGGTGTACAGGGTGTGCCAAAGAGATGTACAGGGTGTGCCAAAGAGGTGTACAGGGTGTGCCAAAGAGATGTACACAAAGAGATGTACAGGGTGTGCCAACAGGGCGTGAGGTGATGTGCCAAAGAGGTGTACAGGGAGTGCCAAAGAGGTGTACAGGGTGTGCCAAAGAGGTGTACAGGGCGTGCCAAAGAGATGTACAGGGCGTGCCAAAGAGATGTACAGGGCGTGCCAAAGAGGTGTACAGGGTGTGCGAAAGAGGTGTACAGGGTGTGCCAAAGAGGTGTACAGGGTGTGCCAAAGAGATGTACAGGGTGTGCCAAAGAGATGTACAGGGTGTGTGAAAGAGATGTACAGGGTGTGCCAAAGAAATGTACAGGGTGTGTGAAAGAGATGTACAGGGTGTGCCAAAGAAATGTACAGGGTGTGTGAAAGAGATGTACAGGGTGTGTCAAAGATATCAAAGAGTCGAAAAAGAAATTTCTAATCATAGTAAAAAATAAAAAAATAAAAAAATTGACACTGTACAAGAATGTTTATTTATTCATTTGCCTAAACTTACTGATGTACAATATTAAACATGGTTACAGTGTAGTGAAAAATAAAATGCCTGTCCGACTTTTGCCTCACCCTGTAATTTATCTAGCGTACTGAGACGCGTATTTCAGTGTTTTTTTGGGGGGGGTCTACACTGTATTGAAGAAGACATTGTGTGCAACTTAATGCCTTTTTGAACCATCAGTGTATTAATGTATTGCAGGGCTTTGGTGTTCACAGTTATGTTAGTGTTGTTCATGGTGTTCAAGAGTTCAATAGTGTTGTTCATGGTGTTCAAGAGTTCAATAGTGTTCTCTGTGATGTTTAAGAGTTCATTAATGTTGTTCATGGTGTTCAGGGGTTCATTAGTGTTCTTGATGTTCAGTAGTTCATTACTTCATGGTGTTCAAAGTTAGTGTTCTCTGTGGTGTTCAAGAATTCATGACAGTGTTCTTCAGGTGTCAAATGTGTCGTCACGATGATGAAATTGCCGAAACAAAAGTGAATACATTATTTTTTCAGTTTTTTCTTATTATTTTTGCCGTAGATGAAAAAAAATTGGCGAAAGAGTAATTTTTTCCCCAGAGTAAATCACCGTAGTCAAAAAATTAAATAAACATCCTCATATTTATTATTTTTTTTCATAAACATAAATATTTAAAATTTGTGTGACTTATTTACACATTAAGTTTGAAGAAATTAAACCCTATTGTTTTAATTGTTCATGACTAGTGTATTAAATAGCTTAGAATACCTAACATTATACAATATAACATCACTAGGATTATTATAGTGTTCGGTGTTATGATGAAATAATTATAGGTCGTTATATAATCTACGTCTTTTGGTGTATCGTATTGACAAGTTTATGTCAAAAAAAACACACACAGTTGATTTTATTTAATTGGTGTTTGTTTGTGTGCGTGTCTGTGCCTTAACTGAGGTCTTCAAACACGTATAGTCTTGAGTAAGTCCATTTACTTGCTGGCAGGGTAAAAAAATAAAATACTTCAGGAAAAAATACAGATAATTTTCCCTGAACTGCGAGAGATAATTTTTTCCCTGTCACTAATATTATGATTTACTTTGCTTTATTTTCCTCTGTGCGTTGGTTTTTATTATATATATATTGACACTTAAGACAATCTTCCTTACGTGAAACACTCTATTAACCTCGCTGACTGTTGCTGGGTCGCTGTAAGATAATGTTACCTGCAATTTACGTGAGACGGTCCCCAGGCCTGAGTCACCAACCCGAGAAGGTATCCGGAAGGTAATGAAAAGGCAGTGTTGGTATTTGTTATTTATTAAGGAAAACACCTGAAGACGCCATAATGGAATTGTCAGATGTTAAGACAGGTAAAATTAGGCCTCCATCCAGGTGCTGCTAGTTGTAAGTTATTACCTGTTGACCTCATTAACAGGTACTTGGGCAAAGTGATCTCAGTTTTGATTATTTGTTCAGCAGAAGGAACAGATAATACATAGAACTGTTTTTACTGGTCATGCATGATGAGTGCCATGAGTGCCGCCGCCCTCCTCCGTGTTGTGGCACTGTGGGCGGCCGGCCATGTCGTGACCCGGGACGTAAACAAGATGGCGGCGCCTGACCTCCTGTATCCCAAAATGGTCCTAAATGTTGACTTGACCAACAAAAGGAAGAATTAAACTGTTTAGAGTAACGTCTTGGCCAGTGATCCACCAGTGTGGTCTTGGCCAGTGGTCCACCAGTGTGGTCTTGGCCAGTGATCCACCAGTGTGGTCTTGGCCAGTGATCCACCAGTGTGGTCTTGGCCAGTGACCCACCAGTGTGGTCTTGGCCAGTGATCCACCAGTGTGGTCTTGGCCAGTGATCCACCAGTGTGGTCTTGGCCAGTGATCCACCAGTGTGGTCTTGGCCAGTGATCCACCAGTGTGGTCTTGGCCAGTGATCCACCAATGTGGTCTTGGTCAGTGATCCACCAGTGTGGTCTTGGCCAGTGATCCACCAGTGCGGTCTTGGTTCATTACATGGATAAGTACATATACTATGAAAGGTTCCTCAAAAATAACAGTAATTACCGTAATGTAGCTGTACGTATTATTGATTACCTTAACGATCATCAACCTCTTGTTAGTAACTGTCACTGTACAAGGTTAACTGCCTGAAGCTATAAACACAACCACACGAAGCTAACGACATAACAACATTGACTAATTACTTCCAATACATCAACACACCTGGTCATCAGATATTACCAGGTGTTCCACAATACACCATCTACACCTATGAGTTACCTTATGTTCACCATCTTCTATTTGATGGGTCAATGTAAACAAAATAATCAAGTCTTGTGGACCTAAGACACATATTCTTCAGAAGCTCCAGTACACAGACGCTCTCCAGAGTCAAGTGTAGACAAACAATATTATGACACTTTCCTTATGGTGCCTGTCCTCGACCACAACAACATCATGACTACTTAACAACACATTACTCTTCAATACACAGACCAAACTATTCCTTACCAGTACTACCATCTACCATGTCTTAGTACGTATGCATGTAAAGGACGATTTTGTTTTCTTTTAAATTTAATAACTTACTTGAAAATGTTAGTGGTTACTGCCGCTTGGGTCACCTGTGGCTACCCGGACTCAGGTGATCGACCGAAATCGAGGCTTAAGAGACGAAAAAAAATAATTAAATCATAAATAAATACAGAAATGGACAAAATAAAACAGATCAAAAGTGAGAAACGATATATGTTTTGTTGTCAATGGTAAAATAAATAATTGAAACCCTGCAACACATTATACTTTCAATATCTTCCTAGGCGGCAGTACCTCCCTGTTTGATAGCTGCCTGCCACCTCCCTCTCCCATTCTGTTTTTTAATTGAAGGCTAAACATTGGAATGCTAGCCTAACCTACCTAGCCTAGCCTAACCTAACCTAACCTAATCTAATCTAACCTACCTAACCTAACCTAACCTAACCTCTTCTGTGACTAATTGAATGACCTTACGTAATATGAAGTGTAGACTGAACAAGGAACGATCGAAAGAGTGAATGAAAAATAACAGACCTGCAAATAATAATAAGAATCCCGATAAGAAAATAGAAAAACATGACAACTCCGAAGATAAATCGACCTATAACTATTTTTATCACTAATGATCAATAATCTTCGTTCAATAAACTACCACGACATCAAATCACTGTTTACATAACACAGAAACACACCTTTACCTGTATAACTAGATAGGCATACCCCCTTACTTTCCCATACTAATTCTCATATAAATTTATTCCCATCTCTTCCATAAAACAATCTATTTCTCTATTAAAATTAGATTCAATATTTTCACTACGACAACCACGGTGCAAAATAAACCGAGATTCAAATTATTAACACAGGTTTAACACCAGTCAGTGTGTTCAATAATAAATACTGATTAATTTCTTCTCTCACCAAAGTATTGTATCAGCCTGATGAATAAGGTTATTCCTGTGAGATTCCAGACTGTTTGTGTAGCCTGAAATACCATATGAAACCTTGTCAGAAGTATTCAATTTTCAGTCTAAGGTTTAACACATTATACTGAGGTTAAGTGACAATGACGATAACATTATCTCAGAACCTATAATGAATCACAATAACATCTATGTCTACCATCAATAAGCTTACCATCCACTTAAGATAATCATTTCTTTGCACAGGTAAGTTATAATTACTTAGTTATTCTGTTTTGGCAAGAAATACCAATATGGCAACAAGGAAATATAACCCATGGCTATATTATGTATCAATATGTGGCAATAACTGACTTTGTACCTTTTAGATGTGTATAATTTCATATGTATAGTGTTTAAAAGAACATCTTTTTATACTTGAAGCATCATATTACACCATAATCACTGGTTGCTGCACCATACTGTGTCACTGTAAGTCACTGTAAGTCACTAGAAGTCACTGTACCTGATATTTCTGAATAAAGGTGTAAATATTACCGATGGATATTGAAACTAATTATAACCCTCGAAAATTATAAGCCTAGTTCAACTGCTTAACACACACACACACACACACATTTATTGATCAGAGGTCAGGAGTGCCACCGCCGCCCTCCGTGTTGTGGGCACTGTGGGCGGCCGGCCATGTCGTGACCCGAGACATCAACAAAATGGCGGTGCTTGACCCCCTGTATCCCCAAATGATCCGAAATAATGGCCTGACCAGCAAAAGGAAAAATTAAAATCTCTAAAAGTAACATCTTAGTGTAGCCTTGATCATCACTTCGGTTCAAGATTAAAAAAAAAGTTAATGTATCTAGGAAGGAAAGCCAACAGGTAAATCATTAATGCCACAGGTAGGTAATAATCCTCATGACCATTACCTGTCTGTCTGTCTGTCTGTCTGCCTGTCTGTGTCTGTCTGTCTTGTCAGTACTGAAACTTTCTAAATCATAACATGGAAAAATTTAGCTTGATTTTCCCCCGTTTAAGTTATCTGGATCAAACCAACGCTTAACAGGGGTGAGAAACTGGGGGTAACCTTGTTCATATTACTGTCTTGATAAACTTTGACTGTCGGTATCATTTTACAGGTGTGTGTGTGGAAACAGGCCTGGAGTGCTGTGGAAGGTTGGCTTATAGAAATAATATCTACTTGACTCTAGGATCACAAATTAGGCAGACAACATGTGGTAAAGAACAGCTCAGTGTTACAGCCCAAGTTGGGTTATTGCTTCTGGTGATGACTAAGGTTATTGTTGTTACTCCAAGAGATTAATGAGCAGTTGTTTTTACTTCTCTAATTAGTTTCAATCAATATTAAGGCGTGTTGTTTGAGATTAATATAATCTAGGACTCAGTGATGTCAAAAGAGTGTTCCGCAGTACCCCAGAGTTCCGCAAATGGTTATCAAGTGTTCCGCTGGACTGCAATTTTTGTTTACTAAAATTAGCCCACCCGGACACAGGTCACCGACCCATATCGGTGTTGGGGGTGGTGCACCATAAACAAATATAGAAATAGATAAAATATAGCATATCAAGTGTTAAAAACGATATATGTATGTTGTGTTGTCAACGGAAGAGAAACAATTGAAACCCTGCAATTGTGTGTAAATGAGGCAGAAAGTCAGATTAGCAACCTGGGACTTGGTCACAAATTGTTTGATGTCATATGTCAGCAGGGTCTACCATTAGACAACACATTATGTCTCCAATAGCAACGTCCAAATACCAACCTTTTGAATGTTTTGGATTTTTTTTTATTCCTTCTTAAGATCAATTTGGGAACGGATTGCTAATCCAAACACTGCAGTGAATGTTCTTCAAATTTTCATGGCTTCTTGAACGAGAAGGATTTGACATTGGATAACAATAAAATAGGCTAAAAAACAATTACGAAATACCGTGTTTCCCCAAGGAGCCAGACCCTCTAACACAGCTGTATAACCCACAATGACTCAAGCTGTAAATGATCAAAATATTCTAATAAAGGAAGAATTGCAACTCCCTGACATTTCACCAGACCTCACCGTCAAAACAACGTTGATAAGGACTCACTCTTACCTTTTACGACCAAGCAATTACGTCATTACCCAGATATTACTTTGATACTGAACCTTTGATATTAACAACCTCTCTGTGAGGCCCGAGTCACACGCTACATCGCTGCTATAAACAATTAACATACGTTTCGGGAAATCACTCGCTCCATCCTCAGTGCAGAACGTAAAGGGACAGAGTTGTTCAGTTACCTGTGAATATTCCTAATAATGAGATAAAGAAGTGAACATTGTTTTGATAACAAACAACAATATCAATAAATACAGAGTCGGGGCAAAAACAAAAGGCTGTTTGATTGTTTAAAAGAACAAGTATAAAATACGACATTTAAGTGTTAAGAAGCATTTTTTTTATTTCCTTGACGCCACCAGTTAGGATCAGACAAGTTGGCGCCAGCAGCTGCTCCTCACTCCACTTCTCATACAGGAACCTCTTAAATCTAGCCTTGTTAACAGACACACAGAAGACCTCGAGTGTCTGGAGCTCTGTATTGTTCACACACTCGGATGACTTGAGGCTTCGTTTACTGTACCGTCACAACAGACGTGCTGCAACACAACACATTTGTTTCGATTTTCAGGGCATTCACATGGCTGGCCTTTGTAGCAACAGCCCTCACAGACAGTCATCAACTAATGCTGCACAGATCATTGACAATGAAGTTAACGATATATAACTTCTTCCCCGCTAGCAGCAACCTCCATCACCCAAAGGAGAGCAGCAACTTCATCACTTCCTCCACAACACATATATGGTGGCTGTGGGATGATCTTAGTTTGACTCTATTAGTTCTGATGTATAGCGAGAGAGGACCTGTAGGCCGGGTTACTTCAGATCGATTAAATGATCTTATACTTCTGCCTATATACAAAGATCAGTATAGGGTTAGAGTTCTTGATGTGATATGGTTAATATTAATAATCTCTGGTGCTGCTGTTACTCACCTAACCTTCTCTGCCTCCCTTACCACTCGTGTTTGACCAGACTCATGGTGAGGATTTTTAGAGTTGATGAATAATTGATCTGAGTTCTGCAAAAAAACAACTTTAGTGTCAGATTTCGTGTCTCCCCAGTTTTTGCCGGCAGCAGCATTTAGTGGTGTACCATCTAGGCAGTTGTACTCTCTCGCTTAGTACGGTCGTTGTAAGTCAGGAGAGATTCCACTTACTGAGAACAACCATTGATTATATCACCTGGGAAAAACTACAACTGTGTTTCTCTGTATTTAAGCTGGTAAAATTTTACTTCTTTTCTATGTTATCACCTGAAGAAAAATACGACTATTCTTCTATATTTCAATTGGGAAAAAATAAAGACTTTTTTCAATATATTACCCTGAGAAAATAAGACTTTTCTCTATAAATAAGCTGGGGGGAAAATAAGACTTCTTTTCTATATATAACTTGAAAAAATACCACCTTTTTGTATATATCAGAGACAAAAACATGACCAAATTTTCTATTTACTTTGAAAAAAAATTCCACACATCAAAGCCATTTTTTTCAGTTGCATAAATAAACACGTCCCTGTATAGTTAACATTATGATATAATTAGGGAATAATGTTGATAAATGACACGACCACAAGTATACTGTACGTATGCTAGAGTTGTCATACAGTGTCCACAAATATCCAGGAATTATCTGTCAAGATTGTTAATTTTAAAATGGGTCAAACAATTTATGGAACCCCTGTAGAATGAGTGCCACCACCGTATAGTTGGTAAACATGTTGGCACTGTGGGCGGCCGGCCATGTCGTGACCCGAGACGTCAACAAGATGGCGGCGCCTAACCTCCTGTATCCCCAAATGGTCCTAAATGTTGACCTAACCAACAAAAGGAAGAATTAAACTTTTTAAAGTAAAGTCTTGACCAACACCTTAGCTCATGATCAGGAAAGTTCACTGTAACTATGAAGGTTAGCCTCCAGGTACGCAAATTACCTTCTCAAACAAGTAATTACCTTCACTGGCATCAGCCCAGGTGACACAGGTATAAGAAGACAACAATGAAACACTACAACTCGTGATGTCAAGGTCCTGGGGAAAATCTTCTCCACTACGTTGCCTTTATAGATAGATAGATAGATAGATAGATAGATAGATAGATAGATAGATAGATAGATAGATAGATAGATAGATAGACTGACAGAGAGATTACTGTTCACTATAGATCACCAGACAAGAGAGTAACAATGGAGAGAGGATCGAGTTGACATAAACGCAACAAACATCAATCAATCAATCAATCAATCACTGAAGACATTATAAAAACTGGTGAACAGATTATTGGAAACAAAAATGACGAATATGGGTTAAGATCTTATGCAGGTAAGAGAAACAAGTAAAAACTGCGTATGTTTAAGAAGTAGCATTAACTCTGATGGTAGACGTATAGAAGACATAACAAGAATAGGTCAAGTAAAACCATATAATAATCTAAAAGACCTAATTAACAGGAACATTAACTTCACCTTGAGAAAAAGTCTGCTGAAAGGCTATATATGGCCAGGACTGATGTATGGGTCAGAGCCGTGGACACTTTCAGCAGACACCAGGTTGTGGAGGCCTTTGATGTGTGGTGTTATAGGTGAATGTTAAGAATAAGCTACACGGAGAGTAAACAAATTAACAAGTACTAAGATCAACAAAAACTTCAAGAGAAATATTTAGTAATAAATCGTAACAAAGTGATTTTTTTTCCTAATTAAGTTTTAGCAGGAGAATTAATATCGCCGTCAAGATGTGAATAACACCTATGTTCCTCCTGTCAAGCTATATGACACCCATGTTCCTCCTGTCAAGCTATATGACACCCATGTTCCTCCTGTCAAGCTATATAACACCCATGTTCCTACTGTCAAGCTATATGACACCCATGTTCCTACTGTCAAGCTATATGACACCCATGTTCCTACTGTCAAGCTGTATGACACCCATGTTCCTCCTGTCAAGCTCTAAGACACCTATGCTCCTCCTGTCAAGCTATATGACACCCATGTTCCTACTGTCAAGCTATATGACACCCATGTTCCTACTGTCAAGCTATATGACACCCATGTTCCTACTGTCAAGCTATATGACACCCATGTTCCTACTGTCAAGCTGTATGACACCCATGTTCCTACTGTCAAGCTATATGACACCCATGTTCCTACTGTCAAGCTGTATGACACCCATGTTCCTACTGTCAAGCTATATGACACCTATGTTTCTCCTGTCAAGCAATATGACACCCACGTTCCAGCTGCCAAGTGATTAATTATGACACCTGTGTACCAGCCTCGACTCTGCCACACCTGCGACACAGAACCACTCGAGGGGATGATATTGGATTTCTCTATGACCATAAGAGTTTGTGGACTATTGTTCGTAATATTACCACATTGTCACGTCTTTTAACTCATCCTTCCACAAAAAATAGCACAGATTTACTAGCCGATTACTTACTAGCAGTACTGTATTTAAGAGACCTGAGATACAGAAATAGCCAGAGACAATTTACTAGTTATGGGATTTCATACGTGACACACACACGCACACACACACACACACACACACACACACACACACACACACACACACACACACACACACACACACACACACACACACACACGAGAACATGCATAAAGATGATAAAAAATAGTAAGTCATGAATAACAATGTAATTATAAGGATGTTATGGTATAATTACACGTTATTACCGGTTATACAGGTGAAAAGTATATACCTCACAAAATGGCGGCGTGTCGGCCATCTTAAAGACTCCCCAGATGAGATACTGTCATCACAAGACTTATCAGGCCAAGACCGAGTAATTATTAGTAATGTTATGTAGAATCAATACCTCTCTTGTTTACCTGGATAATCAAGACGTTTTAGTTCAGGTGTAATTCTAGTTCAGGTGTAATTCTAGTTCAGGTGTAATTCAAGTTCAGGTGTAATTCTAGTTCAGGTGTAATTCTAGTTTAGGTGTAATTTTAGTTCAGGTGTAATTCAAGTTCAGGTGTTATTTTAGTTCAGGTGTAATTCTAGTTCAGGAGTAATTCTTAGGACTGTCAGTTCCCCAGACAGGACACGACAAGGCGAATCTTACAGAGATGTTGAAGGGGTTAGCAGAAGGAAACCCAAATTAATGTTTTCGAGACGTCACAGGTCACCAACACACGAGGACACAACAACACGCGAGGACACAACAACACACGAGGACACAACAACACACGAGGACACAACAACACACGAGGACACAACAACAACAAGAGGACACAACAACAACAAGAGGACACAACAACACACGAGGACACAACAACACACGAGGACACAACAACACACGAGGACACAACAACAACAAGAGGACACAACAACAACAAGAGGACACAACAACAAACGAGGACACAACAACAAGAGGACACAACAACAACAAGAGGACACAACAACACACGAGGACACAACAACAACAAGAGACACAACAACACACGAGGGACACAAACAACACACGAGGTCACAACAACAACAAGAGGACACAACAACAAACGAGGACACAACAACACACGAGGACACAACAACACACGAGGACACAACAACAACAAGAGGACACAACAACAACAAGAGGACACAACAACACACGAGGACACAACAACAACAAGAGGACACAACAACAACAAGAGGACACAACAACAACAAGAGGACACAACAACAACAAGAGGACACAACAACACACGAGGACACAACAACACACGAGGACACAACAACAACAAGAGGACACAACAACAACAAGAGGACACAACAACAACAAGAGGACACAACAACAACAGGGACGCAACAACACACGAGGACACAACAACACGAGGACACAACAACAACAAAGGGACACAACAACAACAAGGGGACACAGCAACTGCGAGGACACAACAACACACGAGGACACAACAACACACAGGGACACCACACAACAACAACAAGAGGACACAATAACAACAAGGACACAACAACCTTACACGAGGACACAACAACAACAAGAGGACACAACAACAGCAAGAGGGACACAACAACAAGGAGGACACACAACAACAACAAGGACACAACAACAACAAGAGGACACAACAACAACAAGAGGACACAGAAAACAACACACGAGGACACAACAACACACGAGGACACAACAACACACGAGGACACAACAACAACAAGAGGACACAACAACAACAAGAGGACACAACAACACACGAGGATACAACAACACACGAGGACACAACAACACACGAGGACACAACAACAACAAGAGGACACAACAACAACAAGAGGACACAACAACAAACGAGGACACAACAACAAGAGGACACAACAACAACAAGAGGACACAACAACAACATACATCACAGCCACACAGGTAAGGAACACAAAATGGCTGACCAGATGTAAACAAAATAGCATCGTGTGGATTCGATTTCTAAAGTACTAATCTCGAGTCGAAATCTAATCATGTTGGTGGCGGAGGAATACCAATGGATTTTTATGATTTAAGAAGTTCCACCACACCTCCTTCCTCCTCCCCACTCCCATGCACAGGACCGCCCTATCAAAACCACCTTCCATAACATCGATTCAGAGATAATTTAAGAACTTGTTTGTACAGGTAATGAATAGTTGCTAGTGATAGGTGCTACTACCGTGTAAACTATCACAACTAGCAGTTTTGGTCAGGGGTTAAAGAGGTGATTTGAGTCTATAATAGCATAGTTTATAAGGCAAAATACCAAGTGATGATTAACTAGAAATTTATTTACTCCTCAATGGAAAATAGTCGAATATATATAACTGAAGTTGAATGATGGTCGCCCTACTACAGGTCACTCACAACCTTATGTTAGGTTAGGTTAGGTTTGGTTTAGGTTAGGTTAGGTTAGGTTTAGGTTAGGTTAGGTGTACTAAATAGTAAACTCTCAAAGGTCTGGTGTAAGGGTTGTGACCTGTTGTGACCTGTTGTGACCTGTTTTGACCTGTCTAACAATGTCGTCACAACACCAAGATAGTTCTTTTTTCTTTTGAGACCAAAACTTTACCAACAGCGGTATATGTTTGGGTACTTTCAAGAGCCAGTACTTGCCAACGGTGTGTAAGAGCCAGTACTTGCCAACAGTGTGTAAGAGCCAGTACTTGCCAACAGTGTGTAACAAAGAGCCAGTACTTGCCAACAGTGTGTAACAAAGAGCCAATACTTGCCAACAGTGTGTAAGAGCCAGTACTTGCCAACAGTGTGTAACAAAGAGCCAGTACTTGCCAACAGTGTGTAACAAAGAGCCAGTACTTGCCAACAGTGTGTAACAAAGAGCCAGTACTTGCCAACAGTGTGTAACAAAGAGCCAGTACTTACAGTGTGTAACAGTGTGTAAGAGCCAGTACTTGCCAACAGTGTGTAAGAGCCAGTACTTGCCAACAGTGTGTTTGAGCCAGTACTTGCCAACAGTGTGTAACAAAGAGCCAGTACTTGCCAACAGTGTGTAACAAAGAGCCAGTACTTGCCAACAGTGTGTAAGAGCCAGTACTTGCCAACAGTGTGTAACAAAGAGCCAGTACTTGCCAACAGTGTGTAAGAGCCAGTACTTGCCAACAGTGTGTAAGAGCCAGTACTTGCCAACAGTGTGTAACAAAGAGCCAGTACTTGCCAACAGTGTGTAACAAAGAGCCAGTACTTGCCCATGAGTACTTGCTAACAGTACATAACAGACAGTAAGATGACTGACAGAGGTGTTAGTAAACTGACAGGTGATGAAGAGGACAAACTAACATACGACTGTCAACGCCTCAGTGTATCACTTTGGACGGGCGGCCATTTTGTGAGCTAGGATGTCAACAAAATGGCGGCGCCTGACCTCCTACATCCCAAATCCGTCTAATACAAGGAAATAATGATACGCCAAGACATGTCCTGTACAGGTAAATGATAACAGTTATGACCACCACTCACTTGTCAGTAACTGGCTATCTACATGTTGAATATTAATGACTAAAAACAATAAATAAAGGATCACCTGATGATTAGCCTCCAGGTTATTTCATATGATAATTAAACAACCTAACGCTACCTGTGGGTTAGGTTAGGTTAGGTTAGGTTAGGTTAGGTTAGCGTTATGGTGTACAGTTTTAAGGTGAAGTGGGCTGGGTGGGAAGGGGGGGTTAGGTTAGCGTTATGGTGTACAGTTTTAAGGTGAAGTAGACTGGGGCTGGGTGAGAAGGGGGGGGTTAGGTTAGGCTAGTGTTATGGTATACAGTTTTAAGGTGAAGTAGATTGGGGCTGGGTGGGAAGGGGGGGGTTAGGTTAGGTTAGCGTTATGGTATACAGTTTTAAGGTGAAGTAGACTGGGGCTGGGTGGGAAGGGGGGGTGTTACTTTGTAGGTAATCCAATATGTGTAGAGGATGACACAGACAATGAACAGACTCAACTGGTGACGCGACACCAACACAGTTTTAAGACAGAGTTAAGAAGTTTCTGGACACAGATACACATCCACACGACACACAAGTGTTAGTACAGTATTATTCTACAGCAAAGGTCCGCAACCTTTATATTTCCGGTTGCATGCGGCCAGAAAATTAAAATTTGCGGCCGTCATGACGGCATCCAAAATATGTGATGAGTGGCCGCCTAAGTTGATAAAGTAAGATGAGGTTGTTTGAACACTTGATGCAACCAAATGTGATACTCTTTGTTACACTGAGAAACATTACACCTGGCAGCTGATAACACACACACACAAGTACACACTCAATGCTTTTAATGATAACAGCCCAAATTCACAGGGTTTTTTTCTGAGATTCAGAATAAGATAATTTTGCCCCCATTTGTTTCAAGTCCATGATTTTTTTTGACGATATATTGACGAGGCAGGTCTTGGTGATGCACAGTTGTAGATCCTGGACCTACAGAGTCATTAGTGGAATTTGGGGGAAAAAAAAGTGCATCACATAACAGACACCAGTAGACTTCATGGTGTTTCAATGTTGCCAGCAGACTTACGATAAGAACAAGTACACTACCGCTCACTAACACAAAGGAACTTGTGGGAGCAGCATCTACCAAATTTGAACCAGATTACACAAAGCTTCCCTACGAGTCTTAAGTAACCATCTCCTTTGTATTGTTGAAAGTGAAATATATTTAACTACGCTCGGTAATATACATTTTCACCCAATAGGTCACTTAAATTTGTCTTGTATACAGTACTTGTGTAAACATGCGGTTTAATTCCACACTTCTTATAATGCCCAGTTCCTGTTGGATTTTTTTCTTCTGAATTTAACACATATTGCTTAATGACACTGTGATGAATGCGGCCGGTGAGGTAACTACACATCCCAACTACTACCTTTATAACTACACTAAACCTCACAGCGTCATAACAAGCAGTAGAGGTTATCAAAATACTCTACTACAACACCCGCTCCTAGAACCAACCTAAGGGCAAGTCAGGGAAGGGTCAGGGAAGGGCAGGGCAGGGTCAGGTCAGGTCAGGTCATGGCAGGGCAGGGCAGGGCAGGGCAGGGCAGGGCAGGGCAGGGCAGGGCAGGGCAGGGCAGGGCAGATACAGAAGCTCTACTGACAGGAAACACAACACTCAATATTGCCTTCACCAGTATACCTCAGCTCAAGACTCCAAGACACAGGTGTATATTACTGAATCAAGACTCAACGTACAGGTAGCAGAGGTGAGATAACCGAGACAAGTGTATGACAAGTGTGTGACAGGTGTGTGACGTTACTCGCAGCGATAAAATAAATAATGAATATCTACCTGACCACAATACGTTGACCACATTACACTGATCTCACCATGAAGACCACACCATGAAGCCCACACCATGAAGACCACACCATGAAGACCACACCATGAAGCCCACACCATGAAGCCCTGTTCAACCATCTTCCCGTAGGCTTCCACCTCACCTGTATGAAGGGGGGGGGGCGTTAGTTCCGCTCAGGTATGTGTGAAAAGTAAACAAAGAAATATTCGTGGCCAGAAAACAACAGTGATGTGAATTGAGGAAGTTGTGGTTGGGAGGTCACTGAGAGGAAGTGTCGTATTGCTCATCTGTCAGTTGTTTCTCGTTTGTGTTGTTGTTGTGGTGGTGGTGGTGGTGGTGGTGGTTGTGGTTGTTGTGGTGGTGGTGGTTGTTGTGGTGGTGGTTGTGGTGGTGGTGGTTGTGGTGGTGGTGGTGGTTGTTGTTGTTGTTGTTGTGGTGGTGGTGGTTGTTGTTGTTTTGGTTGTTGTTGTGGTTGTTGTGGTGGTGGTGGTTGTTGTTGTGGTGGTTGTGGTTGTGGTGGTTGTTGTGGTTGTTGTGGTGGTGGTGGTTGTTGTGGTGGTGGTGGTTGTTGTGGTGGTGGTGGTTGTTGTGTTGGTGGTGGTGGTGGTGGTGGTGGTTGTGGTGGTGGTGGTGGTTGCTGTGGTTGTTTTGTTGTTGTTGTGTGTGGTGTGGTTGTGGTTGTTGTGGTGGTTGTGGTGGTTGTTGTGGTGGTGGTGGTGTTGTGGTTGTTGTGGTGGTGGTGGTGGTTGTGTTGTTGGTGAGGTGGTTGTTGTTGTTGTGGTGGTTGTTGTTTATTTATTGGTGGTTGTTGTTGTTGTTGTTGTTGTGGTGGTGGTGGTGGTGGTGGTGGATTTATGGTGTGGTTGTTGTTGAGGGTGGTGGTGGTGGTGGTGGTGGTGGTGGTGGTGGTTGTTGTTGTTGTTGTGGTGGTTGTTGTTGTTGTTGTGGTGGTGGTGGTTGTTGTTGTTGTGGTGGTGGTGGTGGTGGTGGTGGTTATAATTGGTTGTTGTTGAGGAGGTGGTGGTGGTGGTGGTGGTGGTGGTGGTGGTGGTGGTGGTGGTGGTTGTTGTGTGGTGGTGAAATTGGTGAAGTTGTTGTGGTTGTTGTGGTGGTGGTGGTGGTTGTGAGGTGAGTGGTGGTTGTGGTGGTGGTGGATTTGTGGTGGTGAGGTGGTTGTGGTGGTGGTGGTTGTTGTGGTGGTGGTGGAAGTGGTGGTGGTGGTTGTTGTGGTGGTGGTGTAGTTTGTTGTGGTGGTGGTGGTTGTTGTTGTTGTTGTGGTTGTTGTGGTGGTGGTGGTTGTTGTGGTTGTTGCGGTGGTTGTTGTGGTTGTTGTGGTGGTGGTTGTTGTGGTTGTTGTTGTTGTTGTTGTTGTTGTTGTTGTTGTTGTTGTTGTTGTGGTGTGGTGGTGGTGGTGGTGGTTGTGGTTGTTGTTGTGGTGGTCGTGGTGGTGGTTATGGGATAATGTTGTAATCTGTCCATTAACCAGTTGTTTTGTTGTTGTTGTTGTTCAGGATAACGAGGACTACAAAAATCTTCAGACTGAGGTAATGTTTACAACTAGATGGAGACCTCAAAACTGATCTCATGAGAGTGATCAGACGACGATGATTAAACTATGCTGATCACTTTCCGCTGATCACACTGGGATGATAAAAGTCCTGATCTAAGCCTACATGTTGTTGAATGCTTGACAGACGTTCTAGAAATAATGATCAAAGACAAATATTACTCTATACATATTAATTGGATAAAGACAGGTATTGCTTTGTAAATATTTCATAAACGCTGAAATAATGTTCCCACGACAACTACAGCAAGATGATAAACAATAACAAAATAATTAATATCTAGCAGGACAACAAGAGGACAATGAACACAAGTAGGAGGAATATATGAATAAGACACCTGTGTACCAGCCTTCAATTTCCACACCTGTGACAGAGTGGCAGGTGTTAGAGTATACCTGTACTGGTGTATATTGTATTGTACTGTATTATAACGTAAGCATACACCACCTATTTGTATTTGATAATTACAGCAAGATTTTTTGTATTCGTGAACTGATATGAAGAATGCGATCATATCAACAGGTAATAAGCAGGTATTAGGACACTCTGTATCTTCCGCCATTTTGTTTCCTTCCTTAAAACCAGTAACGTAAGATTCGTTTAATCTATTTCTCTCTGTGGTTTGTTGAATGACCTGATGGATGTATGAATTAATGACTTACAGGTGTACAAACAACGCGAGAAAAAAATCCTTATGAAACACCTGAACAAATCTCAACCCTGACAGAACGGGACCAAAAGCGACACGTGTAGCTTCAGGTGTTGTCACGAGGCTGGGCGTGGCTGTCGTCATCTGGTATTTTCACATTAAGAGAAACAACAGAGAGTCGTTAGGTTTCCATTTGGAGTCCTGAGAGCTACGACAATGGATGAAGCTTCAGCCAGACACTCCCCCGACTAGGCATATAGACACAAACAGACACACACAGCCTGGCGTAATGTGAAGTTTATTCCATAGACCAAATTTCAAGATGGTAAATGGCATTAGCTGCAAATAGAAATAAATTATACACTAAAACTCCCATCTTAAGACGCCTGAACACCTGTGCCGCATATACGTGTTAAAAATAAATTAAAAGAGCATTGTTTGTTTGTGTCACACATGAACCACCGTAGATGTAGACCATGATAACTACCTGAAGGGTTGGATGAACTACACAGGACCCCGTAAGGCATCCTTGTGTCTGATCACCCCTACAGGACAGTGGTGTCAGGCTCCGGCAGAAGGAATTATTCCCGCCTCAACTTCTCATCCACCATCTTGGCTGCTCGATGTTGGTTAATGGTGTCAGACGATATCTAGACCAAGATGAAGTTGTCAGGGCGCTGTAGTGGCTGACAGATGGTGACCGTCAGAGTGGTGGCCAAAGGGACTGATGTGTCTCCAGGTGTGTAGGAGGCACCTGGAGGACGGGTCCTACACCCCCGATCACTCCTGGGTAAGGCCACTGCCTCATCCGGATCGCCAGACTATAGGTCATCCTCGTAGAGGCGCTGTTAGACCACCAGACAGTAAGGACTCGTCCCCCTGATGATGGTACGAGGCCCCACGGCCGGCCACAGGTGTTATGACTGCCAGGTTAACACTGTTCTCGTCAACTGGAGATGACTGAGTCTTCATAAATGAGAGTCGATGTACAGTATCGACTACCAATACCCTTGCAGGGGTGTGGAGACGTGAGCAACACAAGTATGCTGGCGTCAATATTGTTGAAATTGACCTCTGCCGACGGAGGTTCGGTCATGGTGTGGGCGGCAGTGTGTTGGGGCACAACTATTCAATTGAAGAAGTTTATTCAGCCTATTTAATACATATGCAAAGTGAACGACAACAGCATTGACACCTGGATAAGTACAGTACAGGGTGGGCGAGAAACAGGTGACATACAGGGTGGTTCTCTACAGCCTAGTGAACCACCCTGTACAGCACACCTCCACACGACGGTACGATACACGGACAGTCCACAGGTATGAGGACAACATTATTAACACCTATTAAATGGCCTCTTATGGGTGTACTAAGTCCCTGTGCAATGAGGTCAACAGTCCTTAAGCTGATACAACACGTCAGAGTCATCCTACACAAGTGAGGTGACACAACCACCACACAAGAGATGCCCAGGTGCCAGGACTGGGAGGACACACCAAGATGACCACCAGAAGCATTTCCCCGGCGCCACCTAGAGTGTAGTAGGCTAGAGAAGGTCACATTAGTTATTAGATGTTTTTGTGATCACCTAAATGTACGAGCACTTGTATGTTTGTCACAGCAATACTCTCGCTTCATTTTAGTTCATCACCTAGAAATACATCAATCCCCCCCCCCCTCCCTTATCAGTCGTACTGTGGCCAAGTGTGTAAATTCGTTATATATCTCAAATATTTATATCTTAATTATATTTTGTGTTGCTCTCATCACTGATTATTGGTCATGGGTGATGAGTGCCATGAGTGCCGCCGCCCTCCTCCGTGTTGTGGCACTGTGGGCGGCCGGCCATGTCGTGACCCGGGACGTCAACAAGATGGCGGCGCCTGACCTCCTGTATCCCTAAATGGTCCTAAATGTTGACTTGACCAACAAAAGGAAAAATTAAACTGTTTAGAGTAACGTCTTGGCCAATGATCCACCAGTGTGGTCTTGGCCAGTGATCCACCAGTGTGGTCTTGGCCAGTGATCCACCAGTGTGGTCTTGGCCAGTGATCCACCAGTGTGGTCTTGGCCAGTGACCCACCAGTGTGGTCTTGGCCAGTGACCCACCAGTGTGGTCTTGGCCAGTGATCCACCAGTGTGGTCTTGGCCAGTGATCCACCAGTGTGGTCTTGGCCAGTGATCCACCAGTGTGGTCTTGGCCAGTGACCCACCAGTGTGGTCTTGGCAGTGATCCACCAGTGTGGTCTTGGCCAGTGACCCACCAGTGTGGTCTTGGCCAGTGACCCACCAGTGTGGTCTTGGCCAGTGACCCACAGTGTGGTCTTGGCCAGTGATCCACCAGTGTGGTCTTGGCCAGTGACCCACCATCCAGTCAGTGTGGTCTTGGCCAGTGATCCACCAGTGTGGTCTTGGCCAGTGATCCACCAGTGTGGTCTTGGCCAGTGATCCACCAGTGTGGTCTTGGCCAGTGATCACCAGTGGTCTTGGCTGGTGATCACCAGTGTGGTCTTGGCCAGTGATCCACCGGTGTGTGGTCTTGGCCAGTGACCCACCAGTGTGGTCTTGGCCAGTGATCCACTAGTGTGGTCTTGGCCAGTGACCCACCAGTGTGGTCTTGGCCAGTGACCCACCAGTGTGGTCTTGGCCAGTGACCCTTCAGTGTGGTCTTGGCCAGTGTGGTCTTGGCCAATTGAATTACAATTTTACCGCGATCACCAGCTAGTTTATTGTGCACCTCATACTCATACTGTGAGCGGTAGCATAAACGGGATTACAGAGTAGAGGCCACAAAGGGTGTTTATCAGACCCCAGTGATTTTGATATTATGGCAATGAATGTTACAGAGTATTTCCAGTACATTGTTTAAGGCGGTACATAAAATTATGATGAGGTACTAGATGCCATTACATACACAGTGCGCTTGGATCTATCCCTATTAGATTCTATTTTTTCACAGTCTAAGACGTAGTGGTGGAGTGTGTTGCCATATGTCTGGCCACACACTTTACATTTAATTTTGTTCACATCTGCTTGAGGAACATACTGCCAAAGGTACAGTATACTTATATCCTAACCTTAGTCTAGCAGTGACAACATCTTGTAATCTAGTGATCTTGTTACTTGCTCCATAAACATGTTTTACTTGATACATCTCATCATGGTAAACAATGGATTGACTAGTGCCTGTTTGCACTTGTCTATTGGCTTCAAATTTATCAACAAGTTCTTTCCTGTTCATAGTTTTTAGTTTTTAGGGTTTTATTCGACACTCCTAGATTGTATTCAGCATTGTCATTGTTGGACGCGAGTTTAGCTAAGGCATCAACTCTATTATGTTGACTGATGCCTCTGTGAGGGGGGGGGGGGATCCACAGCAGCTTGATCCTGACCCCCCGTCAACAAGACACATATACTTGTGTCTGGCTTCAGAGACAAGCGGGTGACAATCTGAGTTTAGGGTATCAAGAGCAAGTAGTGAGGATAAGTTTCAGGGCTGTGAGTATGGCAAATAGTTCAGTTTGTAGATTGGATGACCAGTTACTAATTCAAGCTCCTTTCTCTATTACATTACCGTTAGGCTGAGCCACAATGGCAGCACTTCCAGCCCTCCCACAGACAGTGTTAAGAGAGCCGTCAGTGTCGATGGTCTGTGTGTGTTATTTTCAGTCTGCAGGTTATGTGTGTGGTCAAGAGCTCTCACTTTGGCAATGTGTTGGAGATAAGGATTGTGTGTGGTCAGGCGTGTAGGCGGGTACGAGGGTGTTGTCATGTCGAAGGGAACTGTCCCCCAGGGTGGCAGGAAGTGCTGGTGTGTCTCAGCTTTGTACAGATGGTCTAGTCCAAACATCCTCATGTGTGTAGCGGTAGTTTGGGTCACTAGATTCACCAGTTTCATGACTCATATATTCCAGCAGTTTCTTAGAAGCAATGTTATCAGGATCACCACGCATAAGCCTCAGGGCTATCATGAGGTTGACTTCAATTATTTTATCTTTGATACTGTGTATTCT
Source organism: Homarus americanus (assembly GCF_018991925.1). Taxonomy (NCBI): domain Eukaryota; kingdom Metazoa; phylum Arthropoda; class Malacostraca; order Decapoda; family Nephropidae; genus Homarus; species Homarus americanus. Next base: position 13,334 of record NW_024722441.1, on the reverse strand, counting down.
TAGGCCAGTGGTCCACCAGTGTGGTCTTGGCCAGTGATGACCAGTGTGGTCTTGGTCAGTGATCCACCAGTGTGGTTTGGCGAGTTATCCACCAGTGTGGTCTAGACAGACAGACAGACTGACAGATAGAGAGAGATAGATAGATATTTGCAGTAAATTTTTCATACAAGTTCACTGACTTGTCATGTCTATAAACAGTATAGGTATACAATCAATGTATGCAGTGCAGATAATTATACCAACAATGATCATAAACAAGGCAATTCGACTAAGAGTAGATAGCACCTCCATAACCTTATTACCATTAGATTAGAGTGATTACAACAGGTAAGTCAATAAGTGAGAGTTACCTGGATGTCTTGTTCATCACCGTCATATGGTGTGGCAACAGGTACAGACAGGTGGAATTGTGAAAAATTTCTAAACATTGAAATATTCTTCACAAGATTATAATTATTCTTGTAACCTAAAACTTTTTAATGAGATTACACTTATATGATGACGAGTAGGAGAGTGCTGGACAAAATCCCTCCGAGTCAACAATGTGTATTAGCTCGAGACAAGGCTAACAAAGACTGGTGAGGTTATCTCAAAAACTATATCTTGAGCTTGTCAGATTTGTTTTGAACCTCGAGTACAGAAACAGATTAAAGCATCTTAATTTGCACTCCATCGAGAGACGTAGAGTGAGGGGCGATAAGAACGAGGCGTATAAATGAAAGTCTGAGCTAAACAAAGATGATATAACAAAGGTACTCAAACTATCCAACCAGGAGCGAACTCGTAACAATGGTTTTAAATTAGACAAATTTAGATTTAGGCGCGAAATAAGTAAACATTGGTTTGGAAATAGAGTACTGGACGAGTTACCAAACATCATCATTAACTCGAATACGCTGGATAGCTTCAAACATAGGTTAGATGGATATATGAGCAATAGGGGCTAGGTGTAAATGGGACTGCCTCGTATGGGCCTATTGCTGCAGTTTCCTCCATTCTTATGTTATGTTCCTAGGACAAAATCACTCCTAGGACAGAAGCTCTCCTAGATCAAAATCCCCTTGGACAAAATCTTTCCTAGGACAATATCCCCCAAGGACAAAAACACTCCTAGGATAAAGTACCCCAAGGACATACAACACACCTAACCTAACCTAAGCTGTATATACTGTTCCTCATGCGTTATCAAGTGTTTAAAGTAATGGGTTTATATGTTAGTCAGTGTTACATATATTACGTAAATACATAATCCTAGCCACTGTGTTTGTGTTCGGGTGTTGCAGTGATAATGTGTTGTGTGTTGCAGGGTGATGAAGAGACAGTATTGTGTTTGAGCTTAGTTTTTAAATTTGTGTTTCTTTTGTGTGTTAGTTGAGCTTTTACACTTGACCTGACATGCCTTATACCTGACTTGACCTGGCCTATACTCGACATGACCTAACATATACATGGCCTGACCTATACCTGACCTGACATAACCTATACCTGACGTGCCATGACCTATACCTGACGTGACCTGATCTATACCTGACCTGACCTATACCTGACATGAATTGTACAATATGTTTATGTCCACCAGTGTTGCATAAAGTTCCTAGTAACTGCTTGTTACGACACGGAGAGATTCATTGTACTAATGTAACAGTAGTTGGGAAATATATCTCACACTGACTTCTTGACAGTTCATTAGACTGTTAGTTAATGAACTGTCAACTACTGAATCATGATGAGACAGTTACTGAAGATCTCTTGTCACTGTCATATTGCAACAAGGAGTATCAGAGTCTCTTCACGGGCGGTGGAAGATGACAGGAGAAGGAGGGAGAGAGTGGAAGAACATAAGAACATAAGAACATAAGAATGGAGGAAACTGCAGCGGGCCTATTGGCCCATACTGGGCAGTCCCGTTTACACCCAACCCCGATTGCTCATATGAGCATCCAACCTATGTTTGAAGCAATTCAGCGTATTCGAGTTAATGATAATATTTGGTAACTTGTTCCATTCATCCACTACTCTGTTTCCAAACCAGTGTTTACCTATTTCACGCCTAAATCTAAATTTGTCTAATTTAAAACCATTGTTACGAGTTCGCTCCTGGTTGGATAGTTTGAGTACCTTTGTAATGTCCCCTTTGTTTAGCCTTGCCTTCCACTTATACATCTCCATCAGGTCGCCCCTCGCTCTACGTCTCTCAAGGGAGTGCAAATTAAGATGCTTTAACCTGTCTCTATACTCAAGGTTCCTAATGCCCGGGATTAGTCTTGTCATTCTCCTCTGAATTCTTTCCAAGGATTCTATATCCATTCTGTAATACGGTGACCAGAACTGAACTGCGTAATCAAGGTGTGGTCTAACAAGAGCAAGATACAGTTTTAGGATGACCTCGCTAGTCTTGTAACTAACACTCCTTTGTATGAACCCAAGTACTTTATTAGCCTTGTTACGAGCAAAAACACTTTGTTTACTTGGCTTAAGGTTCCTACTTATCATTACTCCTAAATCTCTCTCGCAGTCGGATTTCTCTATGGCATCGTTGTTCATCTGGTATCTGGTTTCCCTGTTTACATCTCCTATACTGAGTACTTTACGTTTGTCGACGATGAATTTCATCTGCCATTTTTCAGACCATTCGAAAAATTTGTTTAGATCTTCCTGTAGTTTTGCCGAGTCCTCGTCAGATTTGATAACACGTCCTATTTTAGTGTCATCAGCAAATTTACTTATGTTGCTGTCAATGCCGATATCTATGTCGTTTATGTATATAATAATTAAAAATGGTCCAAGTACTGAGCCTTGGGGAACTCCACTTGTGACGTCACCTGATGAACATGACACCTGATGAACAAGACACCTGATGAACATGCCATCTGATGAACATGTCACCTGATGAGCATGTCACCTGATGAGCATGTCACCTGCATCCCAACCTTCACTTCCTTCAACAATCATAACTAATTATCAAAGGTATATTTGATTTAGACACTATTGCTTCACCTCTATAATTCACGTATAATTACAAAAGCGATTATATCCAATATTATAACATCCGCCAACTTGTCTACTCTCCTCCACACCTATAATATCATTGATCATAATTATAATTTATGATTGGCAAAACTATCTTCTATAATCTAATGCTCTGTAGATTGGACACACACACACACACACACACACACACACACACACACCTATAATCTACCATTTATTTTTATTATATTTCTGATAAAATTTTCAAATATCTCTTCCACTCACCTAAAATTATCCACCAATTTCTTCCACACATCCTTCCATTTCTTTTGTCAATGTTAATTAAATATCCTCATACAGTTAACAGAAGGTCTAAACGCTCTTAACTTCCCTACTGATAATTAACGACTGACATCACGTATTTTATTCATGTTAAATATCTGAAATAACTCATGGCAGCCATATTGAAAAACAAAAAACAAACACACACTGATACACAAACAAACATACAAACGTACTCAATAAAACGTTCTTTGATAGTTTGTTGTGAATGTTTTTGTTTCACATCCACCAGAGTAAGGGATCATTGACCAGATGTGAACAAAGTGACTTATTATTGTATTTTGCCCAATAGTATCGAAGTTTAAGTAATGGTAATACATAATAAGGAAACAACGATTGGTGAAAATAATCTTGTTGTCGGTGTCTTCTGGTTGTATTGGTGAGGTTAACAAAATAAATGTCTACCTGAAGAATAGAATGTCTCATTGGGGGAAAGTTGTCTTAATAGTATCACCAGGTAAAACCCAACTCCTTCCCTCAAAAGATCTTACGAATTCTTCCCTTGGTTTATCTTACTTAAAGCATCTTATGTCTGTTTCTTATGTCAAATTCAAGTAAAATCAGAGTTTTGGGGTGATTGGAGATCTATATTTTAAAGGTATTGTTTACATGTCTGAAATTTCATGTTTTGTCGGCAAATTTGGGTTCCGGATAAGTATTGTTGTGGTCGCAGTAACATACGCCGGTGAACTTTGAGGCAAACTGTGAATTTTATCAATATACCAAGAATTAATTAGTGAATACAGGTGATGAGTGCCATGAGTGCCACCAGGCCCTCCTCCGTGTTGTGGCACTGTGGGCGGCCGGCCATGTCGTGACCCGGGACGTAAACAAGATGGCGGTACCTAACCTCCTATATTTCCAAATGGTCCTAAATGTTGACCTGACCTGACCCGACCAACAAAGGAAGAATTAAACTGTTGAGAGTAACGTCATCACCATCACTTTTTGTCACTATAAGAAACCATACACATATTAAAGGTCCCTCTACTGATTAGTAATTAATGTTACCTCCATCAATCACCTGTCACCACCTGTTTATTTACAAGATGAATATCACCCCAACCACAAAAATCAATCAAAAAATCACAATGTTATTACTGCCACCTGAAGACACTGAACAGCGAACTACCAGAACTGTTGATCCGAGTCTGACAAGAATTTAAAGGATATGTTAAAAAATAAATAAAAATCTGATCACTTGAAGAATTTCCACCCCAGTTTATTTCACCTATGGACTAACCACCATTTCGGAGGTTAGGTTAGGTTAGGTTAGGTTAGGGGGGTTAATCTTTAGGTGGAATAAGCTGGGGCGACGATTCTTAAGGTGATCTAAAAAAAAATCTCCTGTACCCAGACAAACGTTCCTAAGACAGACATAAGACAGGTGATCATTGTCCTCATGCCCCTCTACCTGTACTAAATAGGTACAGGTAAGTTGCAAATACCTGGTGACATAGAAGAAAGAAGAGTATTAATATCATCCTGCAGTCACACACACACACACACACACACACACACACACACACACAGGTGAAGTAATTCGTCCATCGTCTTCAAGATAACTACCAAGAAGATAAATCATCAACCAATCACCTCACGCCAATCAAGATAACAAGCTTCAACCAAGACAAAGGCTTCAAGACAACAAGCTTCAACTAAGACAAAAGCTTCATCAAGATAAGCTTCAACCAAGACAAAAGCTTCAAGACAACAAGCTTCAACCAAGACAAAAGCTTCATCAAGACAACAAGGTTCAACTAAGACAAAAGTTTCATCAAGACAACAAGCTTCAACTAAGACAAAAGCTTCAAGACAACAAGGTTCAACTAAGACAAAAGTTTCATCAAGATAAGCTTCAACCAAGACAAAAGCTTCAAGACAACAAGGTTCAACTAAGACAAAAGTTTCATCAAGACAACAAGCTTCAACTAAGACAAAAGCTTCATCAAGACAACAAGCTTCAACTAAGACAAAAGCTTCATCAAGACAACAAGTTTCAACTAAGACAAAAGCTTCATCAAGACAACAAGCTTCAGCAAGACAACAAGCATCATCAAGACAACAAGCTTCAACTAAGACAAAAGCTTCATCAAGACAACAAGCTTCAACCAAGACAAAAGCTTCATCAAGACACCAAGCTTCAACTAAGACAAAAGCTTCATCAAGACAACAAGCTTCAACTAAGACAAAATCTTCATGAAGACAACAAGCTTCAACCAAGACAAAAGCTTCATCAAGACACCAAGCTTCAACTAAGACAAAAGTTTCATCAAGACAACAAGCTTCAACTAAGACAAAAGCTTCATGAAGACAACAAGCTTCAACCAAGACAAAAGCTTCATCAAGACAACAAGGTTCAACTAAGACAAAAGTTTCATCAAGACAACAAGCTTCAACTAAGACAAAAGCTTCATCAAGACAACAAGCTTCAACCAAGACAAAGCTCATCAAGACACCGCTTTCCAACTACACAAAAGTTTCATCAAGACACCAAGCTTCAACTAAGACAAAAGCTTCATCAAGACAACAAGCCTAACCAAGACAAAAGCCTATCAAGACAAGCCTAACTAAGACAAAATCTTCTAAGTGGAAGACAACAAGCGCCAACTAAGACAAAAGTTTATCAAGACACCAAGCTTCAACTAAGACAAAGTTTCATCAAGACAACAAGCTTCCAACTAAGACACAAAAGCCTATGAAGACAACAAGCTTCAACCAAGACAAAAGTTTCATCAAGACACCGCTCAACTAAGACAAAGCTTCATCAAGATAAGCTTCCAATCAAGACAAAAAGCCTTATCAAGACAACAAGCTTCAACCAAGACAAAAGCTTCATCAAGACAACAAGCTTCAACTAAGACAGAAGCTTCCATCAAGACAACAAGCTTCAACCAAGACAAAAGCTTCATCAAGACAACAAGCTTCAACTAAGACAAAAGCTTCATCAAGATAAGCTTCAACCAAGACAAAAGCTTCAAGACAACAAGCTTCAACCAAGACAAAAGCTTCATCAAGACAAGCTTCAACTAAGACAAAAGCTTCATCAAGACAACAAGCTTCAACCAAGACAACAAGCTTCATCAAGACAACAAGGTTCAACTAAGACAAAAGTTTCATCAAGACAACAAGCTTCAACTAAGACAAAAGCTTCATCAAGACAACAAGCTTCAACCAAGACAAAAGCTTCATCAAGACAACAAACTTCAACTAAGACAAAAGCTTCATCAAGACAACAAGCTTCAACTAAGACAAAAGCTTCATCAAGACACCAAGCTTCAACTAAGACAAAAGCTTCATCAAGACAACAAGCTTCAACTAAGACAAAAGCTTCATCAAGACAACAAGCTTCAACTAAGACAAAAGCTTCATCAAGACAACAAGCTTCAACCAAGACAAAAGCTTCATCAAGACAACAAACTTCAACTAAGACAAAAGCTTCATCAAGACAACAAGCTTCAACTAAGACAAAAGCTTCATCAAGACACCAAGCTTCAACTAAGACAAAAGTTTCAAGACAACAAGTTTCAACTAAGACAAAAGCTTCATCAAGACAACAAGCTTCAACTAAGACGAAAGCTTCATCAAGACAACAAGCTTCAACTAAGACAAAAGCTTCATCAAGACAACAAGCTTCAACCAAGACAAAAGCTTCATCAAGACAACAAGCTTCAACTAAGACAAAAGCTTCATGAAGATAACAAGCTTCAACCAAGACAAAAGCTTCATCAAGACACCAAGCTTCAACTAAGACAAAAGTTTCATCAAGACAACAAGCTTCAACTAAGACAAAAGCTTCATGAAGACAACAAGCTTCAACCAAGACAAAAGCTTCATCAAGATACCAAGCTTCAACTAAGACAAAAGTTTCATCAAGACACCAAGCTTCAACTAAGACAAAAGCTTCATCAAGACAACAAGCTTCAACCAAGACAAAAGCTTCAAGACAACAAGCTTCAACTAAGACAAAAAAATCTTCATGAAGACAACAAGCGTCAACCAAGACAAAAGCTTCATCAAGACACCAAGCTTCAACTAAGACAAAAGTTTCATCAAGACAACAAGCTTCAACTAAGACAAAACTAAATAAAGACGCAGAAAGCTTCCAACCCCTAAGACAAAAGTTGTCAGACAACAAGCTTCAACTAAGACAAAGCTTCATGAGACAACAAGCTTCAACCAAGACAAAAACTGTCAAGACACCAGCTTCAACTAAGACAAAGTTTCGTAAGACACCAAGCACAACTAAGACAAAAGCATCAAGACAACAAGCTTCAGCAAGACAAAAGCTTCATCAAGACAATAGCTTCAACTAAGACAAAATCTTCATAGAAACCAACAAGCTTCAGCTGAGACAACTTCGTCGAGACGCAAGCTTCAACTAAGACAAAAGCTTCATCAAGATAAGCTTCAACCAAGACAAAAGCTTCATCAAGACAACAAGCTTCAACCAAGACAAAAGCTTCATCAAGACAACAAGCTTCAACTAAGACAAAAGCTTCATCAAGACAACAAGCTTCAACCAAGACAACAACCTTCATCAAGACAACAAGGTTCAACTAAGACAAAAGTTTCATCAAGACAACAACTTCAACTAAGACAAAAGCTTCATCAAGACAACAAGCTTCAACCAAGACAAAAGCTTCATCAAGACAACAAGCTTCAACTAAGACAAAAGCTTCATCAAGACAACAAGCTTCAACTAAGACAAAAGCTTCATCAAGAACAAGCTTCAATAAGACAAAAGTTTCATCAAGACACAAGCTTCAACTAAGACAAAAGCTTCATCAAGACAACAAGCTTCAACCAAGACAAAAGCTTCATCAAGACACCAAGCTTCAACTAAGACAAAAGCTTCATCAAGACAACAAGCTTCAACTAAGACAAAAGCTTCATCAAGACAACAAGCTTCAACCAAGACAAAAGCTTCATCAAGACAACAAGCTTCAACCAAGACAAAAACTTCAAGATAAGCTTCAACCAAGACAAAAGCTTCATCAAGACAACAAGCTTCAACCAAGACAAAAGCTTCGTCAAGACAACAAGCTTCAACTATCATACCCAAGATATTAATTTACCTTTCAGTATAACTAAGTCGATATTATTTAATCTGTAAGTATTTTCTTTTTCATTCATCACCTCGAGTAGATGTGATTTGTTAAATAACTCACAATACGCAAGTCATCATTTCTTCAACTTCTTTCATCCCCAGTGTCTTAACATTCACATAGGTCCTTCTATTTTCCAATTTCTTTCATCACTAGCGCCTACACACACACCTTGGGTCCCATTTACCCACCCAAAATCGTCTGGATTCGTAGGATTTGTGAAATACCTAATGTAACTCTACCATCAGTCACGTAAGAGTAAGTGAATAAGTGTGAGATGATTTTTCCCGAGATAGAGAAATAGTCTTATTTTCCTGAGAGAGAGAGAGAGAGAGAGAGAGAGAGAGAGAGAGAGAGAGAGATGCAGTGTAATTCTCCAAAGAGATAAGAGATATTCTCCTGACAAAACACAACAGAACGATTATCAATAAAACTTTTAAAATACAGAAGCAAAATAAAAGAAGTACTAAATCCGGGTTATGTCTTCAAGTCTCAAAGCGTAATAAATCCAGGTTACGTTTCCATGTCTCGAGCTCGCCAAGTTGTAATACAGAGGCTGGTAGACCTATGGAAAAAAATTCTATCAATTGAAACCATGAACCTGAAGTCAATATTGGCCAAGACTATTAAAAACAACAGAGGGTTATATCTTACATGGGCCATTTAACCTCTATACCCCATCATGGCTACCTGTAATAAGAACATAAGAACATAAGAAAATAAGGAGTCTGCAATAGGCCGGTTGGCCTGTGCATGGCAGCTCCTGTCGAGAGTTACTACCATTCTCTATCATCCATGAATCTATCTAGCCTCCTTTTGAAACTTTCCAGAGTTCCCGCACTTACTACAAAGTTGCTAAACTTGTTCCACTCGTCCACCACATATTTGTGAACCAGTTTCTTCCTATCTCCCTCCTAAACCTAAACTTATCCAACTTGAATCTGTTGCTCCGAGTCCTATACTGCTCGGATACTATAAGAACTTTATCTATATCCCCTTTGTTGATTCCTTTCACCCACTTAAATACTTCTATCATATCTCCCCGCACTCTTCGTCTTTCTAGGGAATGCAAGTTAAGTTTCTTTAACCTATCCTGATATGGAAGGTTTCTAAGTCCCGGAATCATTTTTGTCATTCTTCACTGCACCGACTCTAGTGAATTTATATCCATTCTATAATAGGGGCACCAGAACTGAACCGCATACTCGAGGTGCGGCCTGACTAGCGCAAGATATAGTTGCAATAAGACCTCTGCACTCTTGTTATTTACACTTCTAGATATAAAACCCCAATACTCTGTTTGCCTTATTTCGAACATTAACGCACTGTTTTCTAGGCCGTAGGTCCGGGCTTACAAGTACCCCTAGGTCTCTTTCACAAGTCGACTTCTCTGGTTGATGTTGATGGGCTGTATACATTATAAGTGTTGTTCTTTAAAAATATTGAAGTAAGCTGCACTTGCTGGTGTTGAATTTCATTGCCATTTTTCAGACCACCCCTGCAGTTTATTTGATCCTCCTGTAATGCATTTTGCATCCTGCCTGAATTAATTTGCCGCCTATTTTGGTGTCATCCGCAAACTTGCTTATGTCACTACTGATCCCAATCAGATCGTTTATGTAGATAATGAACAAGAGTGGGCCTAGTACTGACCCCTGGGGAACTCCACTGGTTACACGGCCTCACTCAGATTTAACACCATCTACGCTGACCCTCTGCGTTCTATCGGTGAGCCATGATTTTATCCTATTTAAAACTTTCCCCTCGATACCATGAGCCTTAATTTTTCTCAGAAGCCTCTGATGCGGTACTCTGTCAAATGCTTTGCTAAAGTCTAAATAAATAACATCGTAATTTTCGTCATTATCTACTACCTCGAAGACTTTCCTAAAAAACGTTAGCAGATTTGTTAGACAAGATTTTCCCTTTGTAAACCCATGTTTAGAGTCGTAGATTAATTTGCTTTTCTCTAGATGCGATCGGATGCTATCTGCTATAATTGATTCAAGAAATTTCCCCACTACTGACGTCAAACTGATCGGCCATAAGGTAACTCCTGTAAATCAATCAGGTAAGGTAAATTAGATCGAACTTACAGGTGTATTGTGATTGTATATAACCATTCAGATCAATCATTGATAATATGCGTCTATTCTTCTGTTAATGTTAGTATATCTGTCACAACAACATACCTGATCTCGACTGTCAGCTGATAATTAAGAAGTCAGCAAGGTGTTAGACGTCAGTAAGGTGTAAGACGTCAGCAAGGTGTAAGACGTCAGCAAGGTGTAAGACGTCAGCAAGGTGTAAAACGTCAGCAAGGTGAGCTCAACTACCTTAATTAACTCCTCAATAACAACCACATGAAGACAATGAGGGCAATAAGGACACATGTAATAGTGGAAGAGTAAGTTAATATTATCAAGGATGTATCACCTTTACCTTATCTACCTGTGTTAATTAATACCATATTCACCTGTGTTAATTAATACCTGCTTCAACACACACACAATTTCTCTCACGGAATCATTGTTTACCTCGCTATGATGACGTCACTTTTTTGTGTTTACTAAGAATTTTCCTTTGTCCTTAATCACGTCAGGACCTATTAGATTCTGTCAGATCATTCAGCCAATCACAGAAGAGATGGCGGACCACACAGCAACAACTTAAACCTTTCATTAAGTGTTGTAATCGTCTTGTTGTGACCCCTAACAACCTTAGTGTACTTAACAACATATAACCAGCCACTGTAATAGTCCTACAACACAAGTAACTTCTCATACAGGTCTCATAGTCACTACTTAATACTGTCGTTCATTATCGTCACACAGGTAAGTGGAACAAGTTTTGATATTAATTCCTGTAAAATATTTATCTTTACGCCATAGAAATAATCACTTTTAACAAATGTATTTCCTCTGTGTCGGTCTTGCTTGCTTGCTAAATCGCGTGACTGTGTTTACTGGGTCATATGAGGTCAACTTGTACTACTGACCACAAGGTAACAAGTCTCTGATCACACATAACCAACAGGGTGTAATATGATCAATAATAATAATGATGTGTAATAAACAGACAGTAGGGCGCCATGACTGTTGAACTAAAGAAATGTCGATTTTTTTTTTTCTGAATATTTATCAATTTTAATTAGTGATAAGGGTTAATTAATGCTGCAATGATAACCAACAATTACAGGCTTAATCACTGGCCATGGGTGATGAGTGCCATGAGTGCCGCCGCCCTCCTCCGTGTTGTGGCACTGTGGGCGGCCGGCCATGTCGTGACCCGGGACGTCAACAAGATGGCGGCGCCTGACCTCCTGTATCCCCAAATGGTCCTAAATGTTGACCTGACCAACAAAAGGACCTATTAGCCATGATAAGGACCTATAGCCATGACAGGGACCTACAGCCATGACAGGGACCTATAGCCATGACAGGGACCTATAGCCATGACAGGGACCTACAGCCATGACAGGGACCTATAGCCTTGACAAAGACCTATAGCAATGACAGGGACCTATATAGCCTTAACAGGGAGCAACAGAGGTCTTCAACAAACAGAGGTCACCAACAGGCAATAGAGGTCAACAACAGACAACACAGGCCAACAACAGGCAACAGAGGTCAACAACAAGCTAATGTCGTCAGGTTTTCTTCATATTTCCTGAATGTTCAGCTCAGGTAAAATAGTCAAGGTTTGGGGAAGTGATCAAGGTTTGGGGAAGTGATCAAGTTTTGGAGAAGTGATCAAGCTTTGGGAAAGTGATAAAGTTGTTTCTAAAAATTGATCAAGTGAGTTTGAGAGAGAAATTTACAGTATGTTTGGAAAAAGTTTAAGATAATTATGATTCCATTTGTTGTTTCCTTATTAGTAATACTATGATGACCACAATATCATATAGATCGTAAAGAGAAAAATATATAACAGTGTTGATTACTGGTCATGGGTAATGACTGCCACCGCCCTCTGTGTTGTGGCACTGTGGGCGGCCGGCCATGTCGTGACCCGAGACGTCAACAAATTGGCGGCGCCTGACCTCCTGTATCCCCAAATGGTTCTAAATAAGAATAATAAGATAATAGGAAGAATAACTCTCTCGGGGTATTGGTGTTATCTCTCTCCATTATGTCCTGGGTTCGAGTCCTGCATCTATATAGCCGTGAGAAGGGTGTTATCCAGCGTGACCCTACCAAACACCTCAGATTCCCTCCTGCACTAAACACTACACGATAAAATTAATAACAAAGTAAGTAAGAACAGACCAGCCGCCCGAACTAACAAGGTGGTAGTTGGTGAGAAAAAAATATTGAAGGAGGAAAGACGAACGTACGGACCAGGTGAGTAAATTAAGTCAATACTTTACACAAACTCTCGGCCCTACGTCAGGTATAAGTCTTGGCCCACGTCCACCATCTAAATTCATAGGTGTCAGACGGGCTCCACCAGCTGTCTCGTAACTACAGGTAAGATACAGTAATTAACTTGTGACCCCGAGACTGATAGTACAGAGACGAGGCCGAAGGAGTACTGTACCAACGCACACAGACACACCTCAACTCATGTTCAACAACCAACCTGGTAACCACAAACGCGGTCCCAACAAATTCAAGATAGGTAACAACACAATTGACTATGTTTCTTCTTTTAAATATCTTGGTGCCTCCGTCCCTTGTACCCTACCTGCTATACAACAGCTAACCCGCCAATGTACTGACAGACTGAGAAGGGTGTGTGAGGCGAGGGGAGAGGGGTGTGTGAGGCGTGAGGAGAGGGGTGTGTGAGGAGTGGGGAGAGTGTGTGTGTGAGGCGTGGGGAGAGGGTGTGTGAGGCGTGGGGAGAGGGGTGTGTGAGGCGTGGGAAGAGGGGTGCAAGGAGTGGGGAGAAGGGTGTGAGAGGCGTGGGGAGAGG
>NW_024722440.1:0-12592 GCF_018991925.1 Homarus americanus | reverse complement strand
GAGGTGTTGATTAAATGTAGAAGTCCGCGTGCTTTATTGGGATAATGAAATATATATGGATCCTTCTTGTTTCGAAGCTGCATTTGGTAAAATGTTGGTCTGATCATCTAAGCGGCACTCGTGGTCCCCATTAGAGGTTCACGGCGCCATAAGCTCGTTGAACAGGCTTTGTGTGAAATATAGCAGAGTCTAGGACTGCTTTTATTGTCCTGGTGGCCCAGAGGTAGCATTCCTCGGTCACAATTATAAGATCGTGGGTTCAAATCCTGGTGGGGTGAGGTGTTGATTATATGTAGAAGTCCGAGTGATTTATTGGGCTTATGAAATATTTATGGATCCTCCTTGTTTCGAAGCCGGATTTGGTAAAACGTTGCTCTGATCACCTAAGCGGCATGGGTGGTCCCCATTAGAGGTTCACGATGCCATAAGCAAGTTGAACAGGCTTTGTGTGAAATATAGCAGAGTCTAGGAATGCTTTTATTGTCCTGGTGGCCCAGAGGTAGCGTCCCCCGGTCACAATTATAAGATCGTGGGTTCAAATCCTGGTGGGGTGAGGTGTTGATTATATGCAGGTCCGCCCGCTATATTGGGCCAATAAGCCAATAAAATATATATGGATCCTTCTTGTTTCGAAGCCGCATTTGGTAAAATGTTGGTCTGATCACCTAAGCGGCACTCGTGGTCGCCATTAGAGGTTCACGGCGCCATAAGCTCGTTGAACAAGCTTTGTGTGAAATATACCAGAGTCTAGGACTGCTTTTATTGTCCTAGTGGCCCAGAGGTAGCGTTTCCGGTCACAATTATAAGATCGTGGGTTCAAATCCTGGTAGGGTGAGGTGTTGATTATATGTAAAAGTCCGCGTGCTTTATTGGGCTAATGAAATATATATGGATCCTCGTGTTTCGAAACCGGATTTGGTAAAACGTTGCTCTGATCACCTAAGTGGCACGGGTGGTCCCCATTAGAGGTTCATAGCGCCATAAGGTCGTTGAACAGGCTTTGTGTGAAATATAGTAGAGTCTAGGACTGCTTTTATTGTCCTGGTGGCCCAGAGGTAGCGTTCTATGGTCGCAATTATAAGATCGTGGCTTCAAATCCTGGTGGGGTGAGGCTTTGATTATATGTAGAAGTCTGCGTGCTTTATTGGACTAATGAAATATATATGGATCCTCGGGTTTCGAAGCCGCATTTGGTTAAACATTGCTCTGATCACCTAAGTGGCACGGGTGGTCCCCTATAGTGGTTCACAGCGCCGTAAGCTCGTTGAACAGGCTTTGTGTGAAATATAGTAGAGTCTAGCACTGCTTTTATTGTCCTAGTGGCCCAGAGGTAGCATTCCCCGGTCACAATTATAAGATCGTGGGTTCAAATCCTGGTGGGGTGAGGCTTTGATTATATGTAGAAGTCCGCGTGCTTTATTGGGCTAATGAAATATATATGGATCCTTCTTGTTTCGAAGCCGCATTTAGTAAAACGTTGGTCTGATCTACAGCACAGTGTCCTCATTGAGTCTCATGTTGCAAGTTTTGCCGGAATGGTAATGGTGTGAAATATAGCAGAGTCTAGGACTGCTTTTATTGTCCTGGTGGCCCAGAGGTAGAGTCCCCCGGTCACAATTATAAGATCTTGGGTTCAAATCCTGGTGGGGTGAGGTGTTGATTAAATGTAGAAGTCCGCGTGCTTTATTGGGCTAATGAAATATATATGGATCCGCGTGTTTCGAAGCTGCATTTGGTAAAACGTTGCTCTGATCACCTAAGCGGCACGGGTGGTCCCCTTTAGAGGTTCACGGCGCCAAAAGCTCGTTGAACAGTCTTTGTGTGAAATATAGCAGAGTCTAGGACTGCTTTTAGTGTCCTGGTGGCCCAGAGGTAGCATTCCCCGGTCACAATTATAAGATCGTTGGTTCAAATCCTGGTGGGGTGAGGTGTTGATTATATGTAGATGTCCTCGTGCTTTATTGGGCTAATTAAATATATATGGATCCTCATGTTTCGAAGCCGCATTTGGTTAAACGTTACTCTGATCACCTAAGCAGCACGGGTGGTCCCCATTAGAGGTTCACGGCGCCATAAGCTCGTTGAACAGGCTTTGTGTAAAATATAGCAGAGTCTAGGACTGCTTTTATTGTCCTGGTGGCCCAGAGGTAGCGTTCCCCGGTCACAATTATAAGATCGTGGGTTCAAATCCTGGTGGGGTGAGGGGATGATTAAATGTAGAAGTCCGCGTGCTTTATTGGGATAATAAAATATATATGGATCCTTCTTGTTTCGAAGCCTCATTTGGTAAAATGTTGGTCTGATCACCTAAGCGGCACTCGTGGTCGCCATTAGAGGATCACGGCGCCATAAGCTCGTTGAACAAGCTTTGTGTGAAATATAGGAGAGTCTAGGACTGCTTTTATTGTCCTAGTGGCCCAGAGGTAGCGTTTCCCGGTCACAATTATAATATCGTGGGTTCAAATCCTGGTAGGTTGAGGTGTTGATTATATGTAAAAGTCCGCGTGCTTTATTGGGCTAATGAAATATATATGGATCCTCGTGTTTCGAAACCGGATTTGGTAAAACGTTGCTCTGATCACCTAAGCGGCACGGGTGGTCCCCATTAGAGGATCATGGCGCCATAAGGTCGTTGAAGAGGCTTTGTGTGAAATATAGTAGAGTCTAGGACTGCTTTTATTGTCCTGGTGGCCCAGAGGTAGCGTTCCCCGGTCACAATTATAAGATCATGGCTTCAAATCCTGATGGGGGTGAGGCTTTGATTATATGTAGAAGTCTGCGTGCTTTATTGGACTAATGAAATATATATGGATCCTCGGGTTTCGAAGCCGCATTTGGTTAAACGTTGCTCTGATCACCTAAGCGGCACGGGTGGTCCCATATAGTGGTTCACAGCGCCGTAAGCTCGTTGAACAGGCTTTGTGTTAAATATAGTAGAGTCTAGCACTGCTTTTATTGTCCTGGTGGCCCAGAGGTAGAGTCCCCCAGTCACAATTATAAGATTGTGGGTTCAAATCCTGGTGGGGTGAGGTGTTGATTATATGTAGAAGGCCGCGTGCTTTAATGGTCTAATGAAATATATATGGATCCACGGGTTTCGAAGCCACATTTAGTAAAACGTTGCTCTGATCACCTAAGCGGCACGGGGGGTCCCCATTAGATGTTCACGGCGTCATAAGCTCGTTGAACAGGCTTTGTGTGAAATATAGCAGAGTCTAGGAATGCTTTTAATGTCCTGGTGGGCCAGAGGTAGCGTTCCCCGGTCACAATTAGAAGATCGTGGGTTCGAATCCTGGTGGGGTGAGGTGTTGATTATATGAAGAAGTCCGCATGCTCTATTGGGCTAATGAAATATATATGGATCCTCGTGTTTCGAAGCCGCATTTGGGAAAACGTTGCTCTGATCACCTAAGCGGCATGGGTGGTCCCCATTAGAGGTCACAGCGCCATAAGCTCGTTGAACAGGCTTTGTGTGAAATATAGCAGAGTCTAGGAATGCTTTTAGTGTCCTGGTGGCCCAGAGGTAGCGTTCCCCGGTCACAATTAGAAGATCGTGGATTCGAATCCTGGTGGGGTGAGGTGTTGATTATATGAAGAAGTCCGCGTGCTTTATTGGGCCTATGAAATATATATGGATCCTCGTGTTTCGAAGCCGCATTTGGTAAAACGTTGCTCTGATCACCTAAGCGGCATGGGTGGTCCCCATTAGAGGTTCACGGCGCCATAAGCTCGTTGAACAGGCTTTGTGTGAAATATAGCAGAGTCTAGGACTGCTTTTATTGTCCTGGTGGCCCAGAGGTAGCATTCCCCGGTCCTCAATTATAAGATCATGGGTTAAAATCCTGGTGGGGTGAGGCGTTGATTATATGTAGAAGTCCACGTGCTTTATTGGGCCAATGAAATATATATGGATCCTCGTGTTTCGAAGCTGCATTTGGTAAAACGTTGACCTGATCACCTAAGCGGCACGGGTGGTCCCCATTAGAGGTTCATGGCGCCATAAGGTCGTTGAACAGGCTTTGTGTGAAATATAGCAGAGTCTAGGACTGCTTTTATTGTCATGGTGGCCCAGAGGTAGCGTCCCCCGGTCACAATTATAAGATAGTGGGTTCAAATCCTGGTCGGGTGAGGTGTTGATTATATGTAGAAGTCCGCGTGCTTTATTGGGTTAATGAAATATATATGGATCCTCGTGTTTCGAAGCCGCATTTGGTAAAACGTTGGTCTTATCACCTAAGCAGCACGGGTGGTCCCCATTAGAGGTTCACGGCGCCATAAGCTCGTTGAACAGGCTCTGTGTGAAATATAGCAGAGTCTAGGAATGCTTTTAGTGTCCTGGTGGCCCAGAGGTAGCGTTCCCCGTCACAATTAGAAGATCGTGGGTTCGAATCCTAGTGGGGTGAGGTGTTGATTATATGAAGTAGTCCGCGTGCTTTATTAGGCTAATGAAATATATATGGATCCTCATGTTTCGAAGCCGCATTTGGTTAAGCGTTGCTCTGATCACCTAAGCGGCACGGGTGGTCCCCATTAGAGGATCACGGCGCCATAAGCTCGTTGAACAGGCTTTGTGTGAAATATAGCAGAGTCTAGGACTACTTTTATTGTCCTGGTGTCCCAGAGGTAGCATTCCCCGGCCACAATTATAAGATCGTGGGTTCAAATCCTGGAGGGGTGAGGTGTTGATTATATGAAGAAGTCCGCGTGCTTTATTGGGCTAATGAAATATATATGGATCCGGGTTTCGAAGCCGCATTTGGTAAAACGTTGCTCTGATCACCTAAGCGGCACGGGTGGTCCCCATTAGAGGTTCACGGCGCCGTCAGCTCGTTGAACATGCTTTGTGGGAAATATAGCAGAGTCTAGGAATGCTTTTATTGTCCTGGTGGCCCAGAGGTAGCGTTCCCCGGTCACAATTATAAGATCATGGGTTCAATCATAGGGGTGTGAGGTGTGTTGATTATATGAAGAAGTCCGTGGCCTTTATTGGGCCAATAATGAAATATATATGGATCCTCGTGGTTTCGCCGCATTTGGTAAAACGTTGCTCTGATCACCTAAGCGGCATGGGTGGTCCCCATTATAGGTTCACGGTGCCATAAGCAAGTTGAACAGGCTTTGTGTGAAATATAGCAGAGTCTAGGAATGCTTTTATTGTCCTGGTGGCCCAGAGGTAGCATACCCGATCACAATTATAAGATCGTGGGTTTGAATCCTGGTAGGGTGAGGTGTTGATTATATGTAGAAGTCCGAGTGATTTATTGGGCTAATGAAATATTTATGGATCGTCCTTGTTTCGAAGCCGGATTTGGTAAAACGTTGCTCTGATCACCTAAACGGCATGGGTGGTCCCCATTATAGGTTCACGGTGCCATAAGCAAGTTGAACAGGCTTGGTGTGAAATATAGCAGAGTCTAGGAATGCTTTTATTGTCCTGATGGCCCAGAGGTAGGCGTCCCCGGTCACAATTATAAGATCGTGGGTTCAAACTGTGGGCAAGGAGGTGTTGATTATATGTAGAAGTCCGCGTGCTTTATTGGGCTAATGAAATATATATGGATCCTCGTGTTTCGAAGCCGGATTTGGTAAAACGTTGCTCTGAACATCTAAGCGGCACGGGGTGGTCCCCATTAGAGGTTCACACCGGCATAAGCTCGTTGAACAGGCTTTGTGTGAAATATAGCAGAGTCAAGGACTGCTTTTATTGTCCTGGTAGCCCAGAGGCAGTGTTCCCCGGTCACAATTATAAGATCGTGGGTTCAAATCCTGTTGGGGTGAGGTGGTGATTATATGTAGAAGTCCGCGTGCTTTTGCGCTGGGATAATGAAATATATATGATCCTTCTTGTTTTAAGCCGCGACGGTAAAATGTTGCTGGTCTGATTGGCCTAAGCGGCAATTGCGGGTCCCCTATTAGAGGTTCACGGCGCCATAAGCTGGTTTTCGAACAGGCTGCGATATATAGCAGAGTCTAGGACTGCTTTTTATTGTCCTGGTGGCCCAGAGGTAGCATTCTCGGGGTCACACTTAAGATCGTGGGTTCAAATCCTGGTGGGGTGAGGTGTGTTGATTAAATGTAGAAGTCCGGCAAGGTTTTTATTGGGCTAATGAAATATACATGATCCGGTTTCGAAACCGGATTTGGTAAAACGTTGCTCTGATCACCTAAGCGGCACGGGTGGTCCCCATTAGAGGTTCATGGCGCCATAAGGTCGTTGAACAGGCTTTGTGTGAAAGATAGCAGAGTCTAGGACTGCTTTTATTGTCCTGGTGGCCCAGAGGTAGCGTTCGCTGGTCCCAATTATAAGATCGTGGGTTCAAATCCTGGTGGGGTGAGGTGTTGATTAAATGTAGAAGTCCGCGTGCTTTATTGGGATAATGAAATATATATGGATCCTTCTTTTTCGGGAAATGATTTGCAAAATGTTGGTCTGATCACCTAAGCGGCACTCGTAATTTATTAGAGGTTCACGGGCGCCATAAGCTCGCTGAACGGTTTTGTGTGAAATATAGCAGAAAAGTCTAGGACTGCTTTTATTGTCCTGGTGGCCCAGAGGTAGCAGATTCCCCGGTCACAATTATAAGATCGTGGGTTCAACCTGGTGGGTGAGGTGTTGATTATATGTAGTTCTGCTTTATTGGCTAATGAAAATATATATGGATCCTCGGCTCGGGGCGTTTTCCATTTGCAAAACGTTGCTTTGATCACCTAAGCGGCACGGGTCCCTAATAGAGGTTCACGGCGCCTATGCTTTCCTGCTGGAACATGCTTTGTGTGAAATATAGCAGAGTCTAGGAATGCTTTTATTGTCCTGGTGGCCCAGAGGTAGCGTTCCCCGGTCACAATTATAAGATCATGGGTTCAAATCCTGGTGAGGTGAGGTGTTGATTAAATGTAGAAGTCCGCGTGCTTTATTGGGCTAATGAAATATATATGGATCCTTCTTGTTTCGAAGCCGCATTTGGTAAAATGTTGGTCTTATCACCTAAGCAGCACGGTTGGTCCCCATTAGAGGTTCACGGCGCCATAAGCTCGTTGAACAGGCTTTGTGTGAAATATAGCAGAGTCTAGGACTGCTTTTATTGTCCTGGTGGCCCAGAGGTAGCATTCCCCGGTCCTCAATTATAAGATCATGGGTTAAAATCCTGGTGGGGTGAGGCGTTGATTATATGTAGAAGTCCACGTGCTTTATTGGGCCAATGAAATATATATGGATCCTCGTGTTTCGAAGCTGCATTTGGTAAAACGTTGACCTGATCACCTAAGCGGCACGGGTGGTCCCCATTAGAGGTTCATGGCGCCATAAGGTCGTTGAACAGACTTTGTGTGAAATTTAGTAGAGTCTAGGACTGCTTTTATTGTCCTCGTGGCCCAGAGGTAGCATACCCCGGTCACAATTATAAGATCGTGGGTTTGAATCCTGGTAGGGTGAGGTGTTGATTATATTTAGAAGTCTGCGTGCTTTATTGGACTAATGAAATATATATGGATCCTCGGGTTTCGAAGCCGCATTTGGTTAAACGTTGCTCTGATCACCTAAGCGGCAGGGGTGGTCCCCTATAGTGGTTCACAGCGCCGTAAGTTCGTTGAACAGGCTTTGTGTGAAATATAGTAGAGTCTAGCACTGCTTTTATTGTCCTAGTGGCCCAGAGGTAGCATTCCCCGGTCACAATTATAAGATCGTGGGTTCAAATCCTGGTGGGGTGAGGTGTTAATTATATGTAGAAGTAAGCGTGCTTTATTGGGCTAATGAAATATATATGGATCCTCCTTGTTTCGAAGCCGCATTTGGTAAAATGTTGGTCTGATCACCTAAACAGCATGGGTGGTCCCCATTAGAGGTTCACGGCGCCATAAGCTCGTTGAACAGGCTTTGTGTGAAATATAGCAGAGTCTAGGACTGCTTTTATTGTCCTGGTGGCCCAGAGGTAGAGTCCCCCGGTCACAATTATAAGATTGTGGGTTCAAATCCTGGTGGGGTGAGGTGTTGATTATATGTAGAAGTCCGCCTGCTTTATTGGGTTAATGAAATATATATGGATCCTCGTGTTTCGAAGCCGCATTTGGTAAAACGTTGCTCTGATCACCTAAGTGGCACGGGTGGTCCCCTATAGTGGTTCAGAGCGCGATAAACTCGTTGAACAGGCTTTGTGTGAAATATAGCCGAGTCTAGGACTGCTTTTATTGTCCTGGTGGCCCAGAGGTAGCATTCCCCGGTCACAATTATAAGATCGTGGGTTCAAGTCCTGGTGGGGTGAGGTGTTGATTAAATGTAGAAGTCCGCGTGCTTTATTGTGATAATAAAATATATATGGATCCTTCTTGTTTCGAAGCCTCATTTGGTAAAATGTTGGTCTGATCACCTAAGCGGCACTCGTGGTCGCCATTAGAGGTTCACGGCGCCATGCTTCCGCTGAAAAAGTTTAGCGGTGTGAAATATAGTAGCCCAGGGACTGCTTTTTATTGTCCTAGTGGCCCAGAGGTAGCATTCCCCGGTGACAATTATAAGATCGTGGGTTCAAATCCTGGTGGGGTGAGGTGTTGATTATATGTTGAAGTCCGCGTGCTTTAATGGTCTAATGAAATATATATGGACCCTCGTGTTTCCAAGCCGGATTTGGTAAAACCTTGCTCTGATCACCTAAGCGCACGGGTGGTCCTCATTAGAGGTTCATGGCGCCATAAGGTCGTTGAACAGTCTTTGTGTGAAATATAGTAGAGTCTAGGACTGCTTTTATTGTCCTGGTGGCCCAGAGATAGCATACCCCGGTCACAATTATAAGATCGTGGGTTCGAATCCTGTTGGGGTGAGGTGTTGATTATATGTAGAAGCCTGCTTGCTTTATTGGGCTAATGAAATATATATGATCTCGGTTTCGAAGCCGTGACGGTTAAACGCTGCTCTGATCAACACCTAAGCGCACGGGGTGGTCCCCTATTAGAGTGTTCACGCGCCCATAAGCTCGAACATGCTTTGTGTGAAATATAGCAGAGTCTAGGAATGCTTTTATTGTCCTGGCAGGCTCCAGAGAAGCGCGTTCCCCGGGGTCACAATTATAAGATCGGGTTCAAATCCTGGTGGGGTGAGGGTGTTGAAGTCCGTGCTTTATTGGGCTAATGAAATATATATGATCCTTCTGTTTCTGGTTGCATTTGGTAAATGTTGGTCTCTATCACCTAAGTAGCACTTGGTCCCTATTAGAGGTTCAATGCGCCATAAGCTCGTTGAACAGGCTTTGTGTGCAATATAGCAGAGTCTAGGACTGCTTTTATTGTCCTAGTGGCCCAGAGGTAGCGTTCCCCGGTCACAATTATAAGATCGTGGGTTCAAATCCTGGTTGGGTGAGGTGTTGGTTATATGTAGAAGTCTGCGTGCTTTATTGGGCTAATGAAATATATATAGATCCTCGTGTTTCGAAGCCAGATTTGGTAAAACGTTGCCCTGATCACCTAAGCGGCACGGGTGGTCCCCATTAGAGGTTCATGGCGCCATAAGGTCGTTGAACAGGCTTTGTGTGAAATATAGTAGAGTTTAGGACTGCTTTTATTGTCCTGGTGGCCCAGAGGTAGCATACCCCGGTCACAATTATAAGATCGTGGGTTTGAATCCTGGTAGGGTGAGGTGTTGATTATATGTAGAAGTCCGAGTGATTTATTGGGCTAATGAAATATTTATGGATCCTCCTTGTTTCGAAGCCGGATTTGGTAAAACGTTGCTCTGATCACCTAAGCGGCATGGGTGGTCCCCATTAGAGGTTCACGATGCCATAAGCAAGTTGAACAGGTTTGTGTGAAATATAGCAGAGTCTAGAATGCTTTTATTGTCCTGGTGGCCCAGAGGTAGCGCCTCCGGTCACAATTATAAGATCGTGGGTTCAAATCCCAGGGTGTGTGTTGATTATATGTAAAGTCCGCCGCGGCTGGGCTAATGAACATATGCGGATCTCGAGCCAAACCGGATTTGCAAAACGTTGTCGGATCACCACGCGCACGGGTGGTCCCTATTAGAGGTTCATGGCGCCATAAGGTCGTTGAACAGGCTTTGTGTGAAATATAGTAGAGTCTAGGACTGCTTTTATTGTCCTGGTGGCCCAGAGGTAGCGTTCCCCGGTCACAATTATAAGATCGTGGCTTCAAATCCTGGTGGGGTGAGGCTTTGATTATATGTAGAAGTCTGCGTGCTTTATTGGACTAATGAAATATATATGGATCCTCGGGTTTCGAAGCCGCATTTGGTTAAACGTTGCTCTGATCACCTAAGCGGCACGGGTGGTCCCCTATAGTGGTTCACAGCGCCTTAAGCTCGTTGAACAGGCTTTGTGTGAAATATAGTAGAGTCTAGCACTGCTTTTATTGTCCTAGTGGCCCAGAGGTAGCATTCCCCGGTCACAATTATAAGATTGTGGGTTCAAATCCTGGTGGGGTGAGGTGTTAATTATATGTAGAAGTAAGCGTGTTTTATTGGGCTAATGAAATATATATGGATCTTCCTTGTTTCGAAGCCGGATTTGGTAAAACGTTGCTCTGATCACCTAAGCGGCACGGGTGGTCCCCATTAGAGGTTCACGGTGCCATAAGCAAGTTGAACAGGCTTTGTGTGAAATATAGCAGAGTCTAGGACTGCTTTTATTGTCCTAGTGGCCCAGAGGTAGCGTTTCCCGGTCACAATTATAAGATCGTGGGTTCAAATCCTGGTGGGGTGAGGTGTTGATTAAATGTAGAAGTCCGCGTGCTTTATTGGGATAATAAAATATATATGGATCCTTCTTGTTTCGAAGCCGCATTTGGTAAAATGTTGGTCTGATCACCTAAGCGGCACTCGTGGTCGCCATTAGAGGTTCACGGCGCCATAAGCTCGTTGAACAAGCTTTGTGTGAAATATAGCAGAGTCTAGGACTGCTTTTTATTGTCCTAGTGGCACTGAGGTAGCGTTTCCCGGTCACAATTATAAGATCGTGGGTTCAAATCCTGGTAGGGTGAGGTGTTGATTATATGTAAAAGTCCGCGTGCTTTATTGGGCTAATGAAATATATATGGATCCTCGGGTTTCGAAACCGGATTTGGTAAAACGTTGCTCTGATCACCTAAGCGGCACGGGTGGTCCCCATTAGAGGTTCATGGCGCCATAAGGTCGTTGAACAGGCTTTGTGTGAAATATAGTAGAGTCTAGGACTGCTTTTATTGTCCTGGTGGCCCAGAGGTAGCGTTCCCCGGTCACAATTATAAGATCGTGGCTTCAAATCCTGGTGGGGTGAGGCTTTGATTATATGTAGAAGTCTGCGTGCTTTATTGGACTAATGAAATATATATGGATCCTCGGGTTTCGAAGCCGCATTTGGTTAAACGTTGCTCTGATCACCTAAGCGGCACGGGTGGTCCCCTATAGTGGTTCACAGTGCCATAAGCTCGTTGAACAGGCTTTGTGTTAAATATAGTAGAGTCTAGCACTGCTTTTATTGTCCTGGTGGCCCAGAGGTAGCGTCCCCCAGTCACAATTATAAGATTGTGGGTTCAAATCCTGGTGGGGTGAGGTGTTGATTATATGTAGAAGGCCGCGTGATTTAACGGTCTAATGAAATATATATGGATCCACGGGTTTCGAAGCCACATTTAGTAAAACGTTGCTCTGATCACCTAAGCGGCACGGGGGGTCCACATTAGATGTTCACGGCGTCATAAGCTCGTTGAACAGGCTTTGTGTGAAATATAGCAGAGTCTAGGAATGCTTTTAATGTCCTGGTGGGCCAGAGGTAGCGTTCCCCGGTCACAATTAGAAGATCGTGGGTTCGGAATCCTGGTGGGTGAGGTGTTGATTATATGAAGAAGTCCGCTGCGGCTTTATTGGGCTAATGAAATATATATGGATCCGTGAGCTGGGTCGTGATTTGGTGTAAAACGTTGCTCTGATCACCTAAGCGGCATGGGTGGTCCCCATTAGAGGTTCACGGCGCCATAAGCTCGTTGAACAGGCTTTGTGTGAAATATAGCAGAGTCTAGGACTGCTTTTATTGTCATGGTGGCCCAGAGGTAGCGTTCCCCGGTCACAATTATAAGATCGTGGGTTCAAATCCTGGTGTGGTGAGGTGTTGATTAAATGTAGAAGTCCGCGTGCTTTATTGGGCTAATGAAATATATATGGATCCTTCTTGTTTCGAAGCCGCATTTGGTAAAATGTTGGTCTGATCACCTAAGCAGCACGCGTGGTCCCCATTGGAGGTTCACGGCGCCATAAGCTCGTTGAACAGGCTTTGTGTGAAATACAGCAGAGTCTAGGACTGCTTTTATTGTCATGGTGGCCCAGAGGTAGCGTCCTCCGGTCACAATTATATGATTGTGGGTTCAAATCCTGGTCGGGTGAGGTGTTGATTATATGTAGAAGTCCGCGTGCTTTATTGGGTTAATGAAATATATATGGATCCTCGTGTTTCGAAGCCGCATTTGGTAAAACGTTGCTCTGATCACCTAAGAGGCACGGGTGGTCCCCATTAGAGGTTCATGGCGCCATAAGGTCGTTGAACAGGCTTTGTGTGAAATATAGTAGAGTCTAGGACTGCTTTTATTGTCCTGGTGGCCCAGAGGTAGCATACCCCGG
>NW_024722439.1:0-22743 GCF_018991925.1 Homarus americanus | reverse complement strand
GGATTAAAGTCAGACTGGGGTGCGGTCAAAAGCGGAGTTCCCCAGGGATCTGTATTAGGCCCTCTGCTGTTTGTTATATTCATTAATGATCTTGATTTAGGCATAACTAGTAGGATTAGTAAATTTGCAGATGATACCATAATGGGGAGAGTGATAAATTCAGACAGTGACTTTGAACACCTTCAAAGAGATCTAGATACCTTACATGAGTGGTCAGTAGACTGGCAAATGAATTTTAATAGTGATAAATGCAAGGTACTACAGATAGGGAAGACGAATACAAACGTTAAATATAAACTAGGTAACACGGAAATAGAAAACTCAGTTTGTGAAAAAAATCAAGGTGTATTTGTTAGCAACGACTTGAAACCTAGAAAACAATGTATTAGCGTTCGCAACAAGGCAAACAGGATTCTTGGGTTCATATCTAGGTCTGTGAGTAACAGAACTGCTGACGTTATCTTGAAACTTTACCTAGCATTAGTGAGGCCACACATGGATTATGCGGTTCAGTTCTGGTGTCCTTCTTATAGAATGGACATAGATTCTTTGGAGTACAAGAGAATGACAAAAATGATCCATAATATTAGAAACCCCATATGAAGAAAGACTGAAAGCAGGCATTCATTAGAGGCGTGAGTTAGGGGAGATATGATAGGAATTGTACAAGTGGTAGGAGGAGTGGGATTAACAAGGGTAAATGGAAGATGTTCTGAGAGCTCGTAATAACAAGAAATAGCTAGAACAAATGGCTTTAGAATTAGATAAATTCGATTCAGAAAGGATATGGGCAAAACACTGGTTTGTGTAATAGAGTTGTGGATATGTGGAATAGACTACCGAGTGCTATAGTAGGATCAGGGACGCTAGGGAGCTTCAAGACGAAGTTGGATAGGCACATGGAAGTGCTGGGATGGGTGTGAAAGGGATCTGCCCTGTATGGGCCAGTCGGCCTCCTGCAGTATCCCACTTTCTTATGTTCTTATGTTCTTATGTTCACCTCACAATCTTTACTACATCTCACCTCACAATCTTCACTACATTTCACTTCACAATCTTCACTACATCTCACTTCACAATCTTCACTACATCTCACTTCACAATCTTCACTACATCTCACTTCACAATCTTCACTACATCTCACTACACAATCTTCACTACATCTCACTTCACAATCTTCACTACATCTCACTACACAATCTTCACTACATCTCACTTCACAACCTTCACTACATCTCACTTCACAATCTTCACTACATCTCACTTCACATCTTCACTACATCTCACTTCACAATCTTCACCATATCTCACTTCACAATCTTCACCACATCTCACTTCACAATCTTCACCAAATCTCACTTCACAATCTTCACCACATCTCACTTCACAATCTTTACCACATCTCACTTCACAATCTTCACTACATCTCACTTCACAATCTTCACTACATCTCACTTCACAATCTTCACTATATCTCACTTCACAATCTTCACTACATCTCACTTCATAATCTTCACTACATCTTATTTCACAATCTTCACTACATCTCACTTCACAATCCTCACTATATCTCACTTCACAATCTTCACTACATCTCACTTCATAATCTTCACTACATCTTATTTCACAATCTTCACTACATCTCACTTCACAATCTTCACTACATCCCACTTCACAAACTTCACTACATCTCACTTCACAATCTTCACTACATCTCACTTCACAATCTTCAATACATCTCACTTCACAATCTTCACTACATCTCACTTCACAATCTTTCACTACATCTCACTTCACAATCTTCACCATATCTCACTTCACAATCTTTACTACATCTCACTTCACAATCTTCACTACATCTCACTTCACAATCTTCACTACATCTCACTTCACAATCTTCACTACATCTCACTTCACAATCTTCACTACATCTCACTTCACAATCTTCACTACCTCTCACTTCACAATCTTCACTACATCCCACTACACAATCTTCACTACATCTCACTTCACAACCTTCACTACATCTCACTTCACAATCTTCACTACATCTCACTTCACATCTTCACTACATCTCACTTCACAATCTTCACCATATCTCACTTCACAATCTTCACCACATCTCTCTTCACAATCTTCACCACATCTCACTTCACAATCTTCACCACATCTCACTTCACAATCTTTACCACATCTCACTTCACAATCTTCACTACATCTCACATCACAATCTTTACTACATCTCACTTCACAATCTTCACTACATCTCACTTCACAATCTTCACTACATCTCACTTCACAATCTTCACTACATCTCACTTCACAATCTTCACTACATCTCACTTCACAATCTTCACTACATCTCACTTCACAATCTTCACTACATCTCACTTCACAATCTTCATTACATCTCACTTCACAATCTTCACTACATCTCACTTCACAATCTTCACTACATCTCACTTCACAATCTTCACCACATCTGACTTCACAATCTTCACTACATCTGACTTCACAATCTTCACTACATCTCACTTCACAATCTTCACTAACACCATCCTTCATCACTACATATAACATCCATCATCACTACTTATAACACCATCCATCATCATCACTACATATAATACTATCCATCATCACTACATATAACACGATCCATCATCACTACATATAACACCATCCACCATCACTACATATAGAACCATCCATCACGACATATAACACCATCCGACATCATTACATATAACACCAACCATCATCACTACATATAACATCATCCATCATCACTACATATAACTCCATCCATCATCACTACATATAACACCATCCATCATCAATACATATGTAATGATTGTTTGTCAGACCAAAGCTTACAGCCTGGAATTATGTCACATGTAACAGCAAGCACTACAGACCTCGTGGCACCATCACATCCCGGATTGACACACCTCAGGTCGACCCTAGGGACTTGACTTCGTCCGCTAATGACGTGAGTTAGCCGGGTGACCTACAAACCGCACCTAACCAAGACACCTGGGCAGGACGGCACCTGCACACAGCCGCCCAGACCTGACACTAGGGAACCAGAATTCTCACCTCCACTCGATCAGCTCTACCCGGCGTCATGACCTGAGTAATTCAAGGACCCGCTAATTAGCCAGCACTCCTGTTGACCCGACAACCCGGTCAAGACACACCCTGTTCAGTAGGAGAGGTCACCCCCCCGGCTCGACTAATATATAGGGGCTGGAGCTCCTCTCACGAGAGAGAGTGTCTGTAACCAGGAAGGGCCAGCTACCAGGTCCCCGAGGCCCGCTCGAGAGAAGACCGCCATTAAGTGTGCCGAAGTCTCAACCCGGGTCCATCGACAAAGTGCTGTCAACTCCACGTGTAACAGTAAGTGCTGGCTGTGTAGTCTGTGGAAGTGCAGTGATCCCGAACTTCCCCAACGATCGACTTAGTGAAGTGCCCATTCTAGTTGTGAGGTTAGGTTATACGAGAATACCATAGTCTATCATAAATTGTGTACGAACCCCCCTATTAATCCCCCCTATTGAACTAGTAAAATAAAGCTGTAACACGCATTGGTGTTTTATATACTACACTTGTACTGTGCCTGTGTTAATATACAGTGTTGACATCACACCCTCGAGACACGCTACCATTTCCTCTCGCTATAATACTCTACTACTATAAGCTCCTAACTTACCTCTTCATGTTAGATTTTGTCTCATTACAATGGTGGCAGCGCACTTAACGTAAGAACTCACGCCTATTCCCCTTAGTGTTCAGTACAGTGATTGTTAGAACCTTTTAAAGTAAACTCGTAACTATCTTGACGAAGTAGGCAGTACAAGGGTGGTAACATTTGTAATATAATTCCTGTCCCTCAGTGTGGTACAAGTGGTGACAGTATCCACTCCCCCCTCCCCAGTTCACATATTGTTGGGTAACGGGGAACAATGGTCGAGAACTCAACCAGGGCAAGTGTCAGTAAAACCCCCTCCTCGTCCCACCCACAGACGTCATCGTCAACATTGACAATTTCGACTTCCACGATCAGTACTTCCCAGCCCTCCTCGCAAGCTAATATGACTTCTGTTAACATTACCCCGACAACTTCCGTTCTATTCCCGTTCCCTGAACAATCCACTAGTACCTACTCTCCCCCCCTACCCCTTAACCACCCGGCACCCTCTCTCGCCGCTCCCCCCCCCACGCTCACGTACACCTTAGCACCTCCCAACTCCTACAGCATGCCAGACCCCTTCCTGACGTCTGTCTCAGCGAGTAGTGCGGCACAAGTAATCGGTCAGATACCCATGTTTGAGGGCGATGGCCGTGACCCTGCGACATCAGCCGATAGGCTGGAACAGTGGTTAGGACACATTGAAAGTGCGTTCCCGGATACCCTTCAGGAATACGAGGAATGCCGCCTTAGGACGGCACGTATGCGATTGGGCGGTGACGCGAAAGGCGTGCTAGAATTTAAGCCGACAATAAAGAATGCTACCACGTGGGACACGTTCACGAACGGATTACGGGAAGTTTACAGCCAGGGTGACTCATTACAAGATCACATGACACGTTTAGCTAATATTAAGCTAGAGGAGTGTTCATCACTAAATGTTTACCTATCATGCATAGGGAGTGCTGTGAAGATGGCGAGAGTGAATCACCCACAATTCTTCCCACCTGAGCTAGTACTCTCTTACTTTCTGTCGGGCTTACCCGGCGAGATGCGTACGTTCATGGTGGCGAGCGGGATAACTACGATCGAGAATGCAATTAAAGCAGCGCGGACGTATATACAGCTCAGGAAACCCACCCCCCTCCCCTCCCGTTTTGTGTCGACAATTCACGCCGCCCCTCCCACAGCTACACGTAACACCCCTTCTGTCTGGGAGGATGAATTCTTGAGACTGATGGTGGAGAATCTCAGCCGGGACGAAAGGAAGCGACAGGAACAGTCACCGTTCCACGAGGAAGGGCGGGAGCAATCAGGGTTAGATACAGTAGGTATAAACACGTTGGGTAATGCGCCACGGGGCGGCCGGCCGTCCGGGGCAGGGACCCGCGGGGCGCGGGCTGGGATTGACCCCCGCCCCCGGGCAGTCACAAGTGCGCGCCCGGGCCCGCCCATGCGGGATAGCTGGTATAGAGCTCCGAAGCCTTTTCGCTGCTCCTCCTGTGGGGCATGGTCCCACGCGGTGCACAGATGTCCCTTTCAATGTGAGGGAAACCAGTGCGATGGGTGTGGCGACCAGGGACATACCCGCAGAGAGTGTCCATACACCGGAATGCGTTGTTACGCATGTGCCGAGTGGGGACACATTCGCAGGTTATGTCCCTACTACTAAAGACAAGGGCGAGGCGTTGATGGTGACTAGGGAAGACAGGCCAATTATTAAGTTGAAAATGGGAGGGAAACGGGTTGAAGCTTTCATTGACACAGGCTCTTCGGTGTCCTTGGTGAAACAGAACGTGGCCTCCAAGATGAGCCTAGGGGGAAAGCATAAAGTTCCTGAGTTACGTGGCGTGGCGTCACGGGGAACCGCCTCTCAACATTGGATTCCAGAGATATAACTGTAGACTTAGGAGATAAGATAGTTGTTCACGCGCTGGTTGTGGTAAGCGGTGATCTTTTCCCAGGGGATGTTCTTATTGGGTCAGATTTCTTGTGTAGGTTTAAGTATGGAATCCAGTTTGATGGGAGCCGGTATACCGTGACACTAGATGGTAGAGATTATGCAGGTACTCCTATTAGGAATAGGTCCGGTCTGCCCGTCCACCTCATTAAGCCTAAACGCCCCCAGCCCCCCGCACCCCAAGCCCCCCAGCTACACCCTATGCGCGCCACTGTCATCCCTCCCCATTCTAGTGTTGTTCTGCCCGTTCGATGGTCAAGGTCGTTCGACAGTTCCACGGAGGATCAGGAGTATGTATTTGTTGAAACCCCTCATAAAATGTCCCCATACATGCAGTCAGGGCTCATTAACACTTAGCAGCCTAGCGTCCCAGTCATAAACCCCACCCCCAGGGAATTTAAACTTACTCCTGGTCATTCAGTGGGAACAGTCTGTGCGGTCGATAAAGTAGAGGATCTGGAGCATTTCGATTCTACGAGATATAACATTAGGAGTGACACAGAATTCGTAGAGTCACAGCAAATGTTCGCCGCTGCAATAGAATCCCTTGACATAGATCACCTACCCACCCTTATTAGAGAACGTCTACGCTCTATAATAAAGCAGCATGAAGATCTATTTGCAACTTCAGATCAGGACCTCGGCCTGATGTCAGCTTCACACAAAATTAATACAGGCTCCGCTCCCCCCACCAGAGTACGGCAGTGGAGACTTCCTGAGGCGGCTAAAACTCAAATTAGGGACTTATGTCGCCAAATGGAAGAACGCGGTGTCATCTCCCCTTGTACTAGCCCCTATTGCTCCCCGGTAGTATTAGTCAGAAAAAAGGACGGGTCAACTAGATTCTGTGTAGACTATAGGGAACTTAATAAGGACACCATTGCTGATAGCTATCCCCTGCCCAGAATTGACGAGACACTGGACCAATTGAACGGAGCTTCTATATTCACAGTTCTAGACTGCAAGGATGCGTACTGGAGTATACCTGTCGACCCGGCTGACCGCCCCAAAACTGCTTTCGCGGACGGCAGCCGTCTATTTTGTTTCAACAGGTTACCTTTCGGGTTAAAGGGAGCACCGGCCACGTTCATGAGGACTGTGAACCACAGTCTCACACCCGTGCTTGGGCGGAACGCTATGGCTTACCTGGACGATGTTATCGTCTATAGTAAAAACATGGATTCGCACATGCAGGATGTAGATGAGGTTCTCTCGGTCATGAAAGCGGCCGGACTGAAAGTGTCCCTTAGGAAATGCGCGTTCGCGCGCCAGGAAGTTAAATTCCTGGGATTCATCGTAGGTCATGGCGGCGTTAGACCCGACCCCGGTGAAAGTGAAAGCGATAGCAGAGATGCCACCTCCCACCACAGCCAGGGGTGTGAAACAGTTCCTCGGCACCGCCAATTTTTTCAGACGTCACATCCCTCACTTTTCAGAGGCGGCCCTCCCCCTTACGAAACTTACAAAGAAGTCGGTTCAGTTCCGGTGGTCGGGGGAGGCAGATAAAGCTTTTAACCATCTTAAGGACTTATTGAAGTCGGCAGCAATGTTAGCACTGCCGGACTTCACGCAGCCGTTTTACGTGCACACTGACGCTTCCGACGAAGCACTGGGAGCCTGTCTCATGCAAGGTGGTGAAGATAACCCCATCCCTATTGCTTATTTTTCCCCGAAATTGAGCGGAGCTGCCCTCCGCTACTCCACAACTGAGAAAGAAGCCTTGGCTATTGTCAAGGCCGTAACTTCCTTTGATGCTTACCTATTTGGTAGACACTTTTATGTAATCACTGATCACCGCCCTTTAATATATATCTTCCAAGGTAAAACTCCTAATGCACGGGTAGCACGCTGGGCAGTCTTTCTAAATGCATATAACTTCTCCATTTTGCATAAGCCAGGCAAGAACCACGTAGTACCAGACGCACTGAGCCGTAATGTATTACCTATAATTAATGTCGGGAACCCTAGCAGCATGACTCAGCCCATTTTTGGGGACCTATCACCTCACGAGGTGCGCCAACACCAACTCGAAGACCCACAGTGGGGTCCGGTCATTGAGTTCCTTGAAGGGGGTCCGCTCCCCAAGAAGGTCAACAAAGCCTCACTTTGTGATTTCAGTCTTTTAAGCGGAGTCCTGTATCTTGTTACTATGAAACAGGATGATGAACAGCCCACAGAACGCGTAGTCATCCCCGCATCCTTGGAAAACTCGGCCCTAGAAGTAGCTCACTCTTCCCAATTCGCAGCCCACCCGGGTGAATGTCGCACATATGCACGTGCACGCTCTATGTTTTTCATGCCCAATCTAGCGCGAAAGGTTGGGGCATTTGTCAAAGGATGTCTGCCGTGTCAGTTAAGGAAGGGTACCCCAAAGAGACAGGGAGAGCTGCAGGAGTTTCCACCAGCCTCTCAGCCCTTGGAACGGGTATCGATCGATCTAACCGACATGTCAATACGTTCACACCGGGGAAACAGATACGTTGTTTCCATCGTCGATCACTATTCACGTTTTGCAACCTATATACCCATCCCCGATAAACGCGCAGAGACAGTTTGTGAAGCCCTGTTACAATACGTTGGTACTCATGGATGTCCCCGGGTCATTGTAAGTGATCAAGGGACAGAGTTTACCTCGGGCATCTTTCAGAAGGCGTGCGACTTGCTGCGGGCTAAGTAAAATCTAACCACTAGTTACCACCCACAGGCTAATGCCATGGTTGAGCGTTCCCACCGCACTTTGAAAGATCACTTGTCGTTTTTGGTTAATAATCAGTGCGGCGGTTGGGACGATCAGCTACCTCTTGCACAACTGGCCATGAACACCGCAATTAATACCACCCTGCATAACACTCCTTACTTCCTTCACTTTGGTAGGGATCCAAACCTTCCTGCTGGTGTAATCAACCCCCCACCCCTATCCTATGGCGAGGACTACCCTTCTGTCTTGCAAAACAGGTTACAAACGGTCTTTACTCGGGTGCAGGAACTAAACAAGAAGGTCACTTACACAACGCCACCTACTATAACCTCAGGGTCACCCCTTCCAATATTACCGTAGGTACCCTGGTCTTCCTAACTAACGAATCATCCTCCCCCGACACCCCCTCTAAGTTGCAACAGAGATGGAAGGGCCCATATAGAGTAACCGCCCAACCCAGCAAAGTAAACTTCACTATTTCCCCGCTTTGCCAGGGGGGACGTAAGGAAACTGTGCATGTGAATAGATTGAAGCTGGCAACTGTCGACGATGACGTCTTGAACAAATCAGGCCTCACCAACCAGCCCCCTCTAGGGGTAACATTCCCTTCCCAACACCCTATCCCTCCACCAGCAGCTGACCACCCCCCTCAGAACAATCAGGTACCTCACACCCCAAGTAATAATCAGAGAACTCCCCGAGCTACTGCCCCACTTGTACCAGTAATACCTGATCAAATTAGGGCTCATAGATATAACACCAGGTCACAGAACATAGATTAAAGTAACGAGTCTAGGGGCACTTCTAATTGTTGATTCTCCACCCCGGGATCTTGTCTTTCTACTAAGCTACAGAGTCAGCACCGCCCTTGCTCTTCACGGGCCTGGGCGAGGTCTCCCTGACTCCACACAAAAGTCGGAGATGACACCACCACAGCTGCAGCCGACCCCCTACCAGATGAGCTGGGACCAACGCATCCTGACTCATAATGGATGCCCGACACGAGCGGGACACGCAACGGGCAACCCCGCGGCGAATGGGTGACGCCTTCACGTCGACACTGCAAGCCCCAAGCCCCAGAAACGGGCTTGCATAATGCTGGCCCTCGATCTGGTTGAAGACACTGGGCTGTGTCTCGTCGCTCGCCTGCTGAACGACGAGACACGCACCGAGGCTACGGTCTCACAGCCCACAATACTGACAGACAACATCTATGGGTACCATCAGCCTGAGTAAGCTACGCCATGCAGGACCAGCGCAGCTCCCAGCTCCAGGCAGGGAATCAGGTCGTCCCCTTGGAACCCAGGAGAAAATCCCGAAAACCCGACCTGCAA
This sequence comes from Homarus americanus, assembly GCF_018991925.1. NCBI lineage: Eukaryota > Metazoa > Arthropoda > Malacostraca > Decapoda > Nephropidae > Homarus > Homarus americanus. Next base: position 13,060 of record NW_024722439.1, on the reverse strand, counting down.
CTTCAGGAGCAGCAAGCAACAGGCAACAAACAACTAGAGGTCCCAGTGGCGCTGCAGACGACAGCCCCCTACGTTTCAGGACCTGTCAACTGGTCCCACGCACTTCCACTCCGGGAATGGATCCACCAGGTACCAGACAAGTAATGGCTGACCTTGGCCCACCCGGGATCTGCCTCGCCGGTGTTTACCACACCATCGGGGACGAAACAGAAGTGACCTGACTACAAGTAGAGGAAGAAACAAGCAAACCCTGGGGGGCCCACCCAGGGAGGGATTCACCACTGTGAGGGTGTGGGACAGGACGGTCAGGGGTCTCGCCGACACTCACGTATGGAGGGCGAACTCTTGTCCGTGGACCCTCCCCTACACGCCATCCAAAGCGATGACACCCCAAGCAGTGGACCGGCTTTGATCCCGGCCGGGAAGGGCGGAAACTCAGATGGGACTAGAAAAATCCATCTGGACCACGACGGAAAATGAGACTCTACAGAGGAAACTCAGATGGGACTAGAAAAATCCATCTGGAATGCGTCAGGAACTGCCGCTCCACACAGAAGTTCAAGTGGAGGAAGTGAGGCACGCGATACACCGCGGCAGACCGCCGGACGGGACAGGAAACGCCAACCACCACATCTACTGCGTCGTCCACCCTGATGCTGGACACCGATTGGTGGAGGTGGTGACAGACCACCCGCCACCCGGGATCTCGACGAATGCTGACGAGTTTTTGTTATTGCCATTGTATCTTGTTAATAATTTCTGCTGCCTTTTTAGTATGTACAAATATTTCTTTTTGTTCACAAGTTGTATTTTGCCCCAACCTTCCCCCCCCCCTTTTCTTTAAGCGGCCATGTATCTTATTATTATATATGTTGTATGTGCTGCCCTGCGCAAGAGTTTAACAGTTGAAGCAACAAGTATGTAAATCTATTCCAGGTTTGAAGATACTAACGCTAGGGAACCTAAGCAGAAATAAGCCAGGGCAAGCAACACCATTGCATAACCTTTCAAACCTCCGACTGTGTACCCTCATTTAACTTCCTTAAGTGACGCTCTCCGACAAGCACCTGCCTAGGCGCTCTCTTTCCCCTTCATATCTACATCCATCTTTCCTTTTCCGTATATTTAGCTAGCCGCTTAAATTTTTAAATATTATCAGACTATGGTAGGATGTGAGGTGTATACTTTGCATCTCAGTAGCTATTTTCGCAGGATGTGCACTCGCTTTGTCACCCACTGTAAACATCCACTGTCTGGCATAGAAGCTTTGATCTTGGCGGGAGGTATAGTGAGCTTCGTCAGATCAAACTAGCGCCAGTAGAAAAACATACACCTATGAGATTGTTGTTTGTAAATGTGAGACTATGTTATCGCCCCAGGGATTATCTCTGCTACCACACGTGATGTTGATGTCTATATGTGACATCAGTCTCTGTGGTGAAGCTTTGGTCTTGGCGGGAGGTGTAATGATTGTTTGTCAGACCAAAGCTTACAGCCTGGAATTATGTCACATGTAACAGCAAGCACTACAGACTTCGTGGCACCATCACATCCCGGATTGACACACCTCAGGTCGACCCTAGGGACTTGACTTCGTCCGCTAATGACGTGAGTTAGCCGGGTGACCTACAAACCGCACCTAACCAAGACACCTGGGCAGGACGGCACCTGCACACAGCCGCCCAGACCTGACACTAGGGAACCAGAATTCTCACCACCACTCGATCAGCTCTACCCGGCGTCATGACCTGAGTAATTCAAGGACCCGCTAATTAGCCAGCACTCCTGTTGACCCGACAACCCGGTCACGACACACCCAGTTCAGTAGGAGAGGTCACCCCCCGGCTCGACTAAATATATAGGACCTGTAACGGGCCTCACGACAGAGAGTCTTGTAACCAAGAAGGGCCAGCAACGACGTCCCCAGTCTCGCTCGAAAGAAGTCCGCCACTAAGTGTAACGAGGTCTCAGCCGGGTCCATCGACACAGTGCTGTCAACTGAACGTGTAAACAGTAAGTGCTGGTTGTGTAGACGGTAGAAGTGCAGTGATCCCGAACCTCCCCAACGATCGACTTAGTGAAAGTGCCCATTCTATTTGTGAGGTTAGGTTATACAAGAATACCATAGTCTATCATACACTATGTACGAACCTCCCCCCCCATTAATTCCCCCTATTGAACTAGTAAATAAAGCTGCTTAACCGCATTGGTGTTTTATATACTACACTTGTACTGTGCCTGTGTTAATATACAGTGTTGACATCACACCCTCGAGACACGCTACCATTTCCTCTCGCTATAATACTCTACTACTATAAGCTCCTAACTTACCTCTTCACGTGAGATTTTGTCTCATTACACATATAAAACCAACCTATCATCACTACATATAACATCATCCATCATCACTACATATAACACCATCCATCATCACTACATATAGAACCATCCTATCATCACTACATATAATATCATCCATCATCACTACATATAACACCATCCAACATCACTACATATAACACCACCCATCATCACTACATATAACACCATCCAGCATCACTACATATAACACCAACCATCATCACTACATATAACATCATGCATCATCAATATATATATATATATAACACCATCCATCATCACTACATATATTACCCTCTTATCATCACTACATATAACACCATCCATCATTACTACAATATAACGCCATCCTTCATCACTACATATAACACCATCCATCATCACTACATATTATAACACCATCCATCATCTTTACAAACACCATCCATCATCTTTACAAACACCATCCCTCTTTACTATAGTGATAAACAGAGCTTTATTTTGTTGTCAATTTCTTTAAATTCCAACCTTATTAAACCGTAATTCTTTCTGTATGGTCAAATTTTGATTTGACCTCAGTGAGAGAGCTGTTAGTGTCAGTACATCACAATGGTGTTCCGACGCACTGTATCGAAGGTGACTAAGGTGGAGGTGAAGCCTTGCCAGATGAAGGAGAAGGGCCCCCGATCTAACAAACTGCAGACCACAAAACACACTAAGACCCAAAAACAACAAGACCCAAAACAACAAGAAGAAGAAGGAAACTACCACTTTCTGCCGTGTACAAAAGGACCAGTACCTGCCATGGGGAGACTACATCTTCACCGGGAAAAAGACACAAAAGAAGCGCTGAACCTACGCTTCTGATATTTAAAAATACTGTAATAAAAAAACATATTAATTGATTTTGTTTGTATTATTTATGCTTTTTTTTATTTTCATCTGTAAACGTGCTGTTTTGGGAATATATTTTGAGTTACATAATATTTAGGTACAGCAGTTTATTTCACTATATCTACTTGTTTACCAAGTAACTGGACTTACAGTCTCCGATCGGGATTCTCAAAACAAATATTTGGCATCGAACTCCGTAAGTGAGCACGTAATCTAGCCTGTAACTTACAGGACCTCAACACGATCAACCTGGATATAGTAGTCGCTATTTCCGGATTGCATGAAAAAAAATTAATAATATATGTTTTAATAATGCTTTGATTGAACTTGTTTATCATAGAATAATGAAATGTTTTGTACATCAACATACTAAAAATACAATAATGGTTTTTTAAAACGGCTGTTCTATTTCTCGCTTTATGGAAGAGATGCAGCTTTTGTCTTCTTACAACTTTTCAAGTAATTTGTACCAAAATAGAAGATTTTTATTGTCCACATTTAGGGTATATATTTTTTTATGACTGAATAAACTTGCAGATAGACCTTATTAATGTGGTATAGCTGTAAATATCCTTCAGTAATGAAATCCAAATATGAGGTCAAGTGAACATTTTTGCTTAGACTCCGCCTTTGTTAGGACCAAGTTATAACAAGTTATTCTGCCAAGTATCCAATAAGTACCCATGACTCAGAGTTAAATAATACCTAACCTAATCTAAGTTCATCAAACTTAATAAAAAAAGTGGGGCAAAAAATAAGTGGTAAAGAAATTTTTTTCTCAGAAAAAGAATTATATTCAGAGGTTTTTTATCCGATACCTTCAGTCGTGATTATTTTGATGCAAAATTAGTAAAATGTATTTAACCCTAACACTACCTCACCTTACCTAATCTTACCTTACCTTATCTAACCTAACCTAATGTTACCTAACCTAACCAAGCCGCAACGCTCATGACACAATTGAGTTCTCTAGAAAGTTTTAATTTCATTTTCTTTTTTTAAAAATACATTTGCAGAGACAATAAACTTTTGATAATTATTTCTCCAACATATCTATAAATCTGTTGATGATATATAAATTTAGGATAGGTTAGGTTTGGTGTGATTAGGATAGGTTAGGCTAGTTTAGGATAGTCTAAGTTAGCTTAGGAAAGGCTAAGTTAGGTTACGATACACTAGGTTAGGTTTTAATCTGCATGATATTTTTACTGAACTTTTAAACGATGTTATAATCCTGGCAGCAGGGTATCGATCACGAAAATAACACTTTGGTAGTTATAACATTTGATAAAGTTTATTATTACTGTAACATGAAACAAATCACTATAGCTGTACTTATCAATCCAGTATTAAATCTGTATTATCTTTGACCATCGCTCATTGGCCAGCTTATCTCTGCACTGTTCTCTGATATAATAAAGTATTGGTGAATGGGAATATTAATCATTTGTGAGTCACTTACTATAAAGGAAACTGTAACGGATTCTATGGACAGTTGGGAATATTTTCACGGAATAAGTCGGAGTAACTCCCCTCTTGCCCAAAAGCGATCCAAGGAGTTAATTCACAGAGCGAAAATCTAGACGAGTCTTCCTTGTTTGTTTTAGGTCATAACAACGAAAAGTTTAATAATGTTTATTACAATGATTCAGGTTTTACTGTAATTCTTCTTTTTTATATTTTTAGTATTTTGTAGATTTTTTTCACCCAGTTCATTTCTTGTTTAGATTCATTATTGCAATTATTTTTATTACAGAGTTGAATTAAAAGTTTATATCTAAGTATTTTACAGCTTCACAAATACTTTTATAAAATGTTGATACACACAGTGGACAGTTTTTAGTTCTTTCTTGTAATACCTCAGTATTACTCTGTTAAATTCTTACCATTTACACCTGACCATTTATTTATTTATTTTACAAATTGTTTAAAGAGAGAACATCACCAGCAGGATACAGATGATGAAGTAAATAGAAGTTTGTAACCTAACCCTACCCCCCACTGCTACCCCTCCCTCTTGTCCCACATTCTTACTCGTCACTCCTACCCCTTACTCCTACCCCTTACTCCCACCCCTTAATCCCACCCCTTATTCCCACCCCTTATTCCCACCCCTTGCTCCCACCCCTTCCTTCTACCCCTTACTTCTACCCCTTACTCCTACCCCTTACTTCTACCCCTTACTTCTACCCCTTACTCCTACCACTTACTCCTACCACTTACTCATACCCCTTACTCCCACCCCTTGCTTCCACCCCTTGCTTCCACCCTCTTACTCGTACCCCTTGCTCCCACCCCTTACTCCTACCCCTTACTGCCACCCCTTACTGCCACCCCTTACTCCCACCCCTTACTCCTACCCCTTACTCCGACCCCTTAATCCCACCCCTTAATCCCACCCTTACTTCCACGCCTTACTCCCACCCCTTACTCCCACCCCTTACTCCCACTGCAACCTTACTCCCACCCCATTCTAATGGCCCTATCCCCCACTCCACCCCTTACTCCCACCCCTTACTCACACCCCTAACTCCCACCCTTACTCCCACGCCTTACTCCCATGCCTTACTCCCACCCCTTACTCCCACCACTTACTCCCACCCCCTTACTCCCACCCCTTACTCCTACCCCTTACTCCTACCCCTTACTCCCACCCCTTACTCCCACCCTTACTCCCACCCCTTACTCCACCCCACTCCCATCTCTTACTCCCACCCCTCTTACTCCCACGCCTTACTCCCACGCCTTACTCCCACCCTACTCCCATCCCCATCTCCACCCCCTACTCCCACGCCCCACTCCCACGCCTTACTCCCACGCCTTTACTCCCAATCTCCTTACTCCCCACCCCTTACTCCCCTTACTCCCACCCATTACTCCCATCCCTTACTCCCACCCCTTACTCCCACCCCTTACTCCTACCCCTTACTCCCACCCCTTACTCCCACCCTTACTCCCACGCCTTACTCCCACCCCTTACTCCCACCCCTTACTCCCACCCCTTACTCCCACGCCTTACTCCCACCCTTCACTCCTACCCTTCGCTTCTACCCCCACTGTTACCCAACACTACGCTGGTAATTGAAGACATCATACATTTGTTCACTTAGACACCACTTATTATTCAGGACCTAATGGCTATAATATCAGAGTCATTATTCTTAACTCAACTTTATATATATATCAATTGTCAAAAACCTTCACCACAAGAAAGAAAAGAACAGTCGGGTATGGCAGAAAATGTAATAAACGAACATGGAGTAAGACATCAAGCTCCATATTGTAAACAAGATCATCGTCATTGTTTATTTATTGCGAGGAAAAATATTGTTCGCAATATAATTATAAAAACCTTCTGTAATTCATTCTCTTCATTACACTAAAAGGTAATGAAGTATATAAAGAAAATAGTTTATAAATTACTAAAATAAAAATACGTATAAAAAAGTAAAATAACATCTATTGATGGAATAGAAAAGAATTATATCGTAAGTGGGTAAAAGATTTCTTGGGTGGGTTTTAGAATACAATAACTGTTTTCTGCATTACATCGATGGTTCCAAGTCAGAAATTATCCTTAAGTTTTGTGAATCAGTATTTACAGTTTTTCTTAAAGGGTGACTTAAGTTACGGTCACACGATCCCTTTGATGAGCAATTAATTTGGAGCAAGAAATTACGAGTAATTTCTTCCAAATGTGGTCACACGAGTGGCTCTTGGTTCAGTTACTACAGCAAGAAAAAAAAGTTAACGCCGCTGTGCGAGTAGAAGGGAGACGTAACATCACAACAACAATGCAGACGACCCAGCAGCTATCCTTGGTATTATTGTTATTATTAAAAAGAAATGAGAGAAAGCGAAGAAAAACTATTGGGGACTCTTAAGTGGCTGGCGAGGAGGAGGAACGAGTGTTTAATATAGACTGGTTCAACTATCGTAGTTACAGTAGGGAGGGTTGTTAGTGTGTGGAGAATGACCGGCTGTATGGGCTTGTGTTTTGTAAACAAACACGCCAAAACACACTTGTGTTAAGTGTGAATTTCCCTGTCTAGTGATATGTCCAACTACTACTCTGGGCCGCGAGACAGTGGTAGTGATTACAGATTGCCCACGAGGGGGCTAGTTTATTGGGCACCCCCTTACATCCTGTGCAAGGTGAAGCGCAGAAGCGTTTACAGTGCCCAACTGGGAAGCATGCGGAGTTCATGCTTGCCTTTATGACTCATGCATTAAGGGCGTAAAAGGCCTGAAGGGTCATGGGTTTTGTCAGCAAGTTACATAAAGTGACAATGATGAGTGTGTGGGGGGAAAATTCCCGGTACAATTTATCTGTTTATGGCAAAGTGTGGCAGGTCCCTATTAATGTGAGCGGTGTTTACTGAATCAGCTGACCCTGGCTCGACCTTTTGAGAGACGCAAGCCAAGTGATCTAAGAGTCGTGAATAACATGGTGAATTACTTGGTGTTATTCATTTGGGTGAATATTTGTATAAATCAAAGGTGCTGTCACACACACACACACACACACACACACACACCACACGTGGCACACCACCAACACACAGTTTCTGAGAAGGAGTTTGAGATTGTATTTAACGAAGTCTTAACTGGGAAAATGTTGTATGGCTTTTGTTATGGGGTAAGTTCTGGCGTGAACATTAAGACTATTTTCATAATTTTTGTAACTAATATTTTTATCTGCCTGGTACAATTATTTATTAATTTGTATTGTAAGTTATGTCTTGATAGTCGATGTAATGTAACAATTTATTTTTTGTGTTAATGTTCATATAGATTGGTTCAGTGTTGCGGCTCTGACTCGTCAACGATGTTAATAAGCTCTTGAGTACATACTGTTGGTGAAACTATGTTATATTAACAACACGACAGACAAGTACTATAATACCTTAACATTTAACAATAATTCAGCCTTAATTTAATTTTTTCACCAACTTAAGACACATAACCCAGAAGGAAGTAAGACGGGCAACATAACGCGGGATATCGTGGCTTCACTAAGTGCAAATTATGGAACTTGAGGTAACACATTATGGGAAAATGCGAGCCCTGCTAAGTGGTTCTCCTCAACATGGACGCAAACATCAGATGGACAAAGAAACAGAAGAACCCCGGATATACATTCATTTATTCTATAAAAAAGTTACGTAAACGAGCGTTAAATACGTTTAAGTAATCACAGTTTACGAAGCTGAAGTCGAGATATTAGAAGATGAAGAAGACTTTAGCATATCAGTATACCCCACGACCGGCGCCAGGATGTTAAGTGTGCCATCAGGGTATATTAGCGCTGAGAGACGGGTGCTATCGTGGTATATTAGCATACCTTCACCCTGAATGGTATATCAAAAAGTACAGGATTTACTTCACAGATATTTAGTTATATCTATCGGTATATTATATAAATTATATCAATATATCTGTGTATACCAAATATGGCATCAGAGTATATCACCGTTTGCCATCATATTCTCTAAATAACCTCAAAGTATACCCCCGAATGTTTAATATCATACACTATAAATGACACTGTAGTATGTTAGTATATAATCAGGGTATAACATAAATAATATCAGCATTGTTTAGAATATCATATATATTAAGCGTGAGGAATGGATGTATATGATTCAATATATCACAGTTACATAAAGCGGTATGTCAGCTCATCAGCATATCACTAGAATGACATCAGAGTATAGGACACTATACTCCAATAAATACTGTCAGGTATCTAAGTATATCAGGGTAATCACTGAGAAGTGTCAGAACATATCAGCATATTCCTTGACTGGTAACAAAGCATATCAACATACTCAAAGTATAATCAATGTCTCCGGAATAAACAAGCCAGTGACAGCAGCATATATTTCTGAAAATCAGCTGTGAAATATGTTCAGAACAGCCCAAAGTATACTATAATACTAAGCAACATTTGAAATATACCAGTATACTTCTTAACAGTCAGGGAAAAAATCATTATACAGATTAGTGTCCTCGAAGCAGATCAACTTGTCTCCTGCTTTCTGGGGACCCATTAGTGGCATATCAGTATATCCAAAGAGACACATCGGAGTATATTACCATATATCCTAAGTGCCATGAAGGGATATCAACATACCTGAGTATATTAACTAGCTCTCATAGTCTTCCACTCTCTCTTAGATCCATCAGAATATGTCAGCATATCACCCTATCTTCTGAAGGTCCAGTTTACCTTGTTCCGAAAGTATGTCGAAGCATACTAACAGATCCCCTGAATGCCTTGAGAACATATCAGTATACTTCTAGGTTAATTCATATCATATCAGTATATCCCCTGAATCTAAGGTATAGCTAACCTCATTTCAAATTATTATTAGAGTATGTTAACATATTCCCTTAGAAGCATACCAGCATATCTCTTATGTCATTACAGTCAACCAGTATACGCTCAGAGATAGATGCAAGCATATCAGGGTATATTAGCATACCCTGTAAGAGAGATATGAGCCTAGCTACATAACCAAGTATATCAGCATACCCCATATGCTCTTATAGTACATCAGCACACCCTCTGAGAGACAGAACCATACCAACATATCAGAACATATTAGTATATCCTTTAGAGTGATATGAACATAATGGCATATCAGATGACAAGAGTATATCAGCATAGTCTTTGAGGAGCATATCAGACCAACTTAGCATAAGCTCTTTAAGATAGATGGGAGCATATCTTAAATAGACTGGAACATACCAGAGCATATTAGCATATTAGCATATTAGCAAGGTGAGGAGGAGGAGGAGGAGGCAGGTGTCCACCGACCAGGTATGCCGATAGTCTGGTGATAATGTGGGTAAAACTGGTGTGTGTGTGTGTGTGTGTGTGTGTGTGTGTTCGTTCTCATGTTTATTTCTTGTAAGGTATGTGTCACCTAGCCGGCCATTTTGTTTACATTTTTCGGTCGCTCTAAAATACCATTAAAACAATATTGAGTATAAACGTTTGGCTCAACTGATGATCTCAAACATGTCCCAACTTTTTTTTGCCTCACCCCCACATTCTGTAACTCATTTAGGTAGATGTCCCTCACTACACATACACTGGACTATGTGTAATGTTGCAGCTAATGTGTTATCAAGATATTGCACATTATAAGTTCATGTGTGGTCATTATTATATCAAACGGAGGAATTTTAAAGAGTTATTACACCACCTGTATCATTAGTTGTCGCCAGGTGAAGGAATGTTTAGGTAGATTATATTTTATTCACTGTAATTAAAGTGTCAATACCTAAGACGTTCCACTATAAGAGTCTTTCAACCTCAGGTAAGGTCTAAAGACTTTCTACTCTAGGTCTTACACCCTGGAGTAGCTGTATCGTCCACATAGGTAATTACTCCACAAGGAACTACAAGTTACACCTTGATGTAATACTTCATTTATTGCCAAACTTTATAGGGAAATATTTTTTCACAAAGAATTTCAAGTTACAATTTCACATAACAAGTCACATTACAAACGTTCCTTCGGCTTACAGTTAAACTTTGCAATGTCAAGAAATTTTTTTCACTGCAGAGAAGAAGGAGACGATGAATATAGAGTATGTGAACAATATCGACGCCATATTGGTTACCATCTTTGAGTTATATAATTAGTTAGCTTCATAGTGTTAATAATTTAGTTAAAAGGAAAAATAATCTACTAGTGTGTGTTGTGACCAAAATATATCAACATTGTATTTACTTTCTCCTCCAGGGGGCACTAAGTCTAGAAAAATGACACAATTGACATCTACATAAAGTGACTGATCAAGGGTAGATATTGGCTACCTTTTGTGTTACTTTGAGGTCGTAAGAACACACAGAGTTGCTCTTAAGGATGTTTACCACAATACACCCCAACCAGTTTCTCATTCACTAAGGTCAAACAATAAATCTGGTTCACAAGATACACCGTAAATTTTATTAGAATACAATAATCAATTACTGTATTATTGTATTGAGGCGAATAGTCTTATGGTGTTAAGATGTGTTCTTAAGCCACGAAGGTAAACAAAAGGTATTCAATATCTGCTTTGGTTGACGATGATCTGTAGACGTTAGCAAGTCCTCCTCCTCCTGCTCTCGAGTAAGGTAAAGAAGGCCTCACCTGACCAAAATTGTTAATTAAGATAGATTACCTGAAGATTAACCTCCCAGCTTATTTCAACTAATGATTAACCTAACGCTACCTGGGGAAGGTTAGGGTTAGGGCATAGTTAGGTAGGGTAGGGTAGGGCAGGGTAGGTAGGGTAGGCAGGGGTAGGTCAGGTCAGGCTGTGTCAGGCAGTGCCAGTGTAGTTAATCTTGAGGTTAAATAAACTAGGGAGGCTAATCTTTCACATGAGCTTTGTGTAAGACACTTTGACGGAGGCGGTTACGTACAACAGGAAAGCTCTGATAACATATAATGTACAGTATATACTGTTTAAGTTGCGTCAGCAGCTCTATACACCACTTATTGACTTACTCATTCACTGCCGTAGAAATATTTACTTCTCTAACAGTTTTCTATATGGTTCCCAGTCATTATAATACGACCTTGTAAAATCAAATGATCTAAATTAAACTAAACTTATCCAAATTAAACTTATTAGCTAACAAATCCTTCTAAAACACGATATATGCAAATCAAAAGTTCTAAATTCAACTTAACTTATCGTAATATAACTATTATAACTAAACCATTTTACTTAAACCTAACCTAAACACCTCAAGTGCTACAAACAGAAGGAAAAAACACCTTTAATATTATCGTGTAGGAGGCCCCTGTAACCCACTAACTCCAGGTAATGCATCTATATCAATCTACCTGCGTTAGAAGCTCTATACGTGGCTATGATCGTTACCCACTGCTGGAGAACATTTGTACTTCTATAATTACCCCTGGAGAAACAATGCACCAATTTACGATTTATTTATTTTATTTTCATTTATTTTTTATTCTTGGTCCATACTGTAAACATCGCCCGCTTGTGAGTCCCGTCAGCCATTTTGTTCTAACTTTCGGGGATTCTAAAATAAGCTATAAATAAATAAATAAATAAATAAATAAAACAAGCATCTTTTATTTTTCTAACCCATGAGCTGTGAGTCTTCATTATATACTTCAACATTACTGTAAACTAAGGCTAGAGAGGGTGTGTACAGTACTAGTGGAGTCAAGACGAGAAGGTATTTCAAATCCATAAAGGGTTTTACAAGTGGAGAGTCTTACAAGTGGAGGGTCTTACAGGTGGAGAGTCTTACAAGTGGAGGGTCTTACAGGTGGAGGATTTTAATAATGATAAATACAGCAAGTCTTACAGTTGAATCAGCCAAGTCGAGGAAAACTCTTAAGAGTCACGTAACTTCTACCTGGTGTTACCTGTAATCAAGCTAAGGTATATGTAAGAAGAATATTATCTCGTTACTATCCATTCCTCTTCCACTATCCTGCGAGGTGGTGTATTAATAGGCACAGATACTCATGATAGAGAAGGAATAAAGAGAAAGACGCAAGATACCTATAAAATGCGACAGAATATACCCACACATGCGTAATCCTAACCCATCCCAACCCAACCCAACCCTATCCTACCCCCAGCTTCACCACAGTACACAAAGTCATTCTTGGTATCAGAATGACGCCTAAATACCCTGTATCGCCTAAGACACATTTGAATCGGATGGTTCGTTGACGGTTTTATTTCTTCGGTATAAACCAGAGAAGCAATTAGTTCGTGGGAACAGTGAGTCAAAATACTTCACATCAGCTTCGTTTACTACCTCCAGCTGATATTTACT
>NW_024722438.1:0-12223 GCF_018991925.1 Homarus americanus | reverse complement strand
AAATGGACACAATGGCACACGGACACAGAAGGAACTAAATTAACATATAGTAACCCTGAGACATAGACACATGGACACAGACATACAGTAGTGGTTAATCCGTTGAGAGATGGTGAAATGACTCTGTCTGTCTGTCTGTGACAAGAATGAGCTCAGCGTCATCTTGATGTCTGTCATTTATGCCAATCTTCCGTGCCTGTCTGTCTGTCTCTCTCTCTGTCCGTTTGCCTACCCCGCCTAGCCCTGCCTGCTTGCTTGCCTGTGTGAAGTCGTAAGTCTTGTTAGCTCGACAAGTCTTCCGTTTTAAATTCAATTCTGATGAAACTTGACAGGAATGTACTTGTGCGCGAGATGGCGGATGTAATTGTTTTTCCTCGCCGCATGTGTTGGCGATCTGTCTGTGCGTTCATTCGTCCTTGCATCCGTCTGTGCGTCCGTTTGTGTATCCATCCGTCCTTTCGACCGTTCTTTCTACCGCGCGTTCGACAATAATGAACGTAAAAAGGAAAGCAATAATCGACGTTACCGTGTTCACACACGCTGAATAAATGTTGTCTGTTCATAGAAGATAAGCTGTAATAGATAAATACCTTATAAAGTTTATATGGTAGAGGCGCCGCGACAACACTGCGGGGTTGACCATCACAGTCCAACTGGTCTAGAGTTCAATGCCGTGTTTGTCAGGGGCGCTTCTTTTTTATATGTTAAAGTTTAAGTTGGTGACCATCTGTACTGTATGAAGGATGATGACCTTTCACTTAATTACCAGTATCTTTAATTACCATTATTTTGGTCGTACAGTAGGATTTTACCCAATGAAAAAATCATCCAATAGGATTTTTATTATAACGAAAAATGGTCACTTGGTATGTTTTAACAATGAATATTCCTTCACGTACAGTAGGCTTGGTTGTCAGGTTATGATTTGTGAGTTGGGATTTATTTCTACCATACAGTTGTGTCCGGTGAGGTTATGTGTAGAGGAGATCTGTCAATGGGATTGTGTCATGTGAGATTCGTGTCAGTGTATCTCAGTGTACTATTCACGAGACCCATGTGAACCCTTCACACATTAACTGGGTCAATGAAGCAATTGCTCTGATAACTGAGAGGAAGGAGAGAGAGAGAGAGAGAGACAGAGAGAGAGAGAGCCTTCATTTGTGTGTACGTGTATTTTATTCCAGTCCTGGGAAGACAGAGATGGAGGCGTGACTTGTAGTGAGGGTAACAGACTTGAATCTCTCTCTCTCTCTCTCTCTCATAGGTCAGGGAGATGAAGAAATAATGCAGCTCAAGGGTTGGTCGTGTTGAGGGGGGATCCATCTTATCTCCTCCTCCAATACTTCCTCTTCCTCCTCTTCCTGTTGCTCTCGTCCTCAGGCAAGCAGGGGATAATTTAAGGGGATGGCAGATTGGAGGAGAGGCAGGGCAAGGCAACACGTAAAGAGTTCTCAGAGTCTGCTTCAGAAGGTGCCTTTTTACTCCTTAGGGTAGTCTAACATCCAGCTCTCTCTCTCTCTCTCTCTCTCTCTCCTTTTTTACATTTCTCTCTATTCCTTTTTACCTTATCTCCCTACCTTCTTAGTTCCTCTTTGCATCATTGCTCTCTCCAGTGGTCCTCCTCCTCACGATGCCTCTTCTTCCCTCTCCGTTTCTCCCCATAGACATCACTGTTGCTGTCTCTGTTTACTGTCTTTCTCCCTCTTTTCATCTTTCAAAAGTTCGTTGCTTCTACTCTTCTTCCTTCTTCTCCTTTTTCTTCTTCCTTCTCCTCTCTTCTTCCTTCTTCTCCTTCTCTTCTTCCTTCTCCTCCTTGTCTTCTTCCTTCTCTTCTTCCTTCTCCTCCTTGTCTTCTTCCTTGTGTTCTTCCTTCTCCATTTCCTTCTCTTCCTTGTCTTCTTCCTTCTCCTCCTTGTCTTCTTCCTTCTCCTCCTTCTTCTCCTTACTTTTGCCCCCCCCTCTTCATCTCATTTATTATTCTTCCCAAATCCACGTTCTCCGCGACCCATATTCCTACGACTTTTATTCTGTCCACTCTCATTATTATCCACATTCATCATCCTTTCCTTGTCTCTCTCTCCTTTACTGCTTCATCTACTCCCTTCTTCGTCGCCATACTGTAAAACTCCCTCACCCTTGTCGGTCGTGTTCTCGTCTTCTCCCTTCCTCTACTTACCCATTACCCCCTCCTCCACCTCATCTAACTTTGCTCCGCCCACCTGCCCCTTGCATCCTTCTGTGCGTCCGTTTGTGTATCCATCCGTCCATTCGACCGTCCTTTCTACCGCGCGTTCGACAATAATGAACGCAAAAAGGAAAAAAATCGACGTTACCGTGTTCACACACGCTGAATAAATGTTGTCTGTTCATAGAAGTTAAGCTGTAATAGATAAATACCATATAAAGTTTATATGGTAGAGGCGTCGCGACAACACTGCGGGGTTGACCATCACAGTCCAACTGGTCTAGAGTTCAATGCCGTGTTTGTCAGGGGCGCTTCTTTTTTATATGTTAAAGTTTAAGTTGGTGACCATCTGTACTGTATGAAGGATGATGACCTTTCACTTAATTACCAGTATCTTGTAATTACCATTATTCTGGTCGTACAGTAGGATTTTACCCAATGAAAAAATCGCCAAATGAGATTTTTATTATAACGAAAAATGGTCACTTGGTATGTTTTAACAATGAATATTCCTTCACGTACAGTAGGCTTGGTTGTCAGGTTATGATTTGTGAGTTGGGATTTATTTCTACCATACAGTTGTGTCCGGTGAGGTTATGTGTAGAGGAGATCTGTCAATGGGATTGTGTCATGTGAGATTCGTGTCAGTGTGTCTCAGTGTACTATTCAAGAGACCCATGTGAACCCTTCACACATTAACTAGGTCAATGAGGCAATTGCTCTGATAACTGAGAGGAGGAGAGAGAGAGAGAGAGAGAGAGAGAGAGAGCCTTCATTTGTGTGTACATGTATTTTATTCCACTGTTCTGGGAAGACAGAGAGATGGAGGCGTGACTTGTAGTGAGGGTAAGAGACTTGAATATCTCTCTCTCCCTCCTCCCTCTCCTTCCTCCGTTCCTCCTATCTACCTTGCTTTTTTCCTCTCATTTCCTTTTTCCCTTTTCTTTTCTCCCTCTCTTTATCCTCCCCATTCATCCTCTCTCTTTCCTTCTTCTTCCTCTCTTCCCTCTTCTCTTCTCCCTCCTTCTTCTTCCTCTCTTCCCTCTTCTCTCCTCCCTCATCCTTCCCCCTTCTCATACCTCTCCCTCTCCCTCTCCCACTCCATCCCTGTTTTCTACCTCACCCCACCTCTTCCCTCTCCCTTCCTTCACCCTCCCCTCCCCACCTATTTTACACCCCCTTGGTCCTCGGGGTGTTTTCATGCACACAGTTCCTCAGAATCGTTCACGTTTCAGTGATTTTTATTTTATTACACGGATTTTTTTTAGACTCGCTCCCCACCTCCCTATTTCTCTGGCTGTATTCTGACAGAGCTGCCTGGTCTCTCTCTCTCTCTCTCTCTCTCTCTCTCTCTCTCTCTCTCTCTGTATGTCTGTGTTTGTCTTTATGTTGATCATTGTTTCCCTGTTTATCTCTCTCTCATACTGTATCTCTTATTGTTTGTTAGCTTTATCTATATTTATCTTTTTCTGTTTATCTCTGTTTATCTTTATTATCTTTTTGTCTGTCGTTGCTTTTTCTCTCGTTCTCGTCTTTTCTCTCTTTATCACACACACACACAGACACGCGCACGCACACACACACAAGAGGAGCGAAGGTCATAGTACGTCTTGGTGTGTGTAGTAGTAATTACCATTGAACATAGGAGAATAAAACTGTATTATTTCCTTTAATTTTATTCATTCAGAAACAACGGATAACTTGAAGAATCAATCCACCACCCTGACGCTAACTTGAGGTTAGGTTCGGTTAATGCTCAGGTGAAATAAGGTGGGGTGTCTAATCTTCAGGTGAAATAAGGCGGGGTGTCTAATCTTCAGGTGAAATAAGGCGGAATGTTTAATCTTCAGGTGAAATAAGGTAGGGTGTCTAATCTTCAGGTGAAATAAGGCGGGGTGTCTAATCTTCAGGTGAAATAAGGTGGGGTGTTTAATCTTCAGGTGAAATAAGGCGGGGTGTTTAATCTTCAGGTGAAATAAGGCGGGGTGTCTAATCTTCAGGTAAAATAAGGCGGGGTGTCTAATCTTCAGGTGAAATAAGGCGGGGTGTCTAATCTTCAGGTGAAATAAGGCGGGGTGTCTAATCTCTAGGTGAAATAAGGTAGAAAAATTCTATATTGACTTTCTCGATACGTTGGTAGTAATACATTGAACCATTAGAAAATATTCTTTATGCATTATGAGGGAATTGTTTGATTAGAATTTGTTAATAACAGATTGTAAATTAGTTTCAAATATATTATACGAGTAAGAAACATCGTACACCTAGTACAAACGGGACTCATATGTATACATCATTACATATATACTGCTTATTATTTATTTCCCATGGGCTATTACGTTAAATATATAAAGTTTGTTGTAACACGAGTTACTAGATACGTCTGAACACTGTAGTCACCTCACAAAAGTAAACACACGAAATACCTATTATAGATGAATAAATATACCTTATAAAGTTTATATGGTAGAGGCGTCGCGACGACACTGCGGGGTTGGCCATCCATAATATTTTCACTCATATGATGGGTGATGACCTTTCACTTAATTACCAGCATCTTGTAATTACCATTATTTTGGTCGTACAGTAGGATTTTACCCCATGAAAAAATCATCCAATAGGATTTTTATTATAACGAAAAATGATCACTTGGTATTCTTTAACAATGAATATTCCTTCACGTACAGTAGGCTTGGTTGTCAGGTTATGATTTGTGAGTTGGGATTTATTTCTACCATACAGTTGTGTCCGGTGAGGTTATGTGTAGAGGAGATCTGTCAATGGGATTGTGCCATGTGAGATTCGTGTCAGTGTGTCTCAGTGTACTATTCAAGAGACCCATGTGAACCCCTCACACATTAACTGGGTCAATGAAGCAATTGCTCTAATAACGTAGTTAGTCAGTCAGTCAGTTATTTTACCACCTGAGTCTTATTATAATACATCTCTCAACGGTTCAACCACTACTGTATGTCTGTGTCCGTGTGCTATTATGTCTATTTGTGAGTAAGTTCATTTTCAGCCTAAATGACAGTGTGTCTCTGTTTCAATATGTCAGTTACCCTTTGGGGGTAACACTGCCCACTGGTCTAGATCTGGCGAGAAAACTGCCCCCACCCAAAGGTCACTTGTTGGGTGCTACAAAGCGCCTGCTGGGTGTGTTGGGTGATTTAGGTGAGTCTTCCCCCGCCCTCCCCCAACAATCCCCCATCCTCCCTCTCCACCCACAACCCAGGGCCACGGTGTGTAAGGTTAAGGCGTTCGAATTTTAATTGGGTTGATGATGAAATAATGCATGTGAGGAGAAGAAGAAGAAGAAGAAGAAGAAGAAGAAGAAGAAGAAGAAGAAGAAGAAGAAGAAGAAGAAGAAGAAGAAGAAGAAGAAGAAGTTAGGTTAGGTCTGGTCAGGTTACATTATGCATGAAGGTATTCATTTATATGTATATTTATGATCTACAGGATCGTTTATGGCCAGTCAAAGGCTTCTAGAAAAGACAAATACATAGAAGTTATCACTAATGGCCAATTATCCCTATTTAGTGTAACATACAGAATATATTAGATGGAGTTCCGCTTTTATTTGTTTGTTTTCGTATTATTTAAGTCATTTATTTGTTAACATTTAGCTTAGAATAAGTAAATATTATACAAAACAAAACATTGAAAAACTCACAAGTGAATTTGTAACATATAATCAAGTCGAGATAATATTACCAATACCACGTGCTGGTCAAGCTCCGAAAGAGTTGTCCGGGGGTCTAGCTAACCTCTGGTCGGGGCTTGACCAGCACGAAAAAAAAAAAAATTTTTTTACTAAACGAGATTTTGGCAACCTGTGGTGTAATAGTCAGCATGCTCGCCTTGCAAACGAGTGGACCCCTGTTCGATTCCCGGACAGAGTGAAACTATGAGCATTTTTTTTTTACGTCATTTAGCTTTCTATTTACCAGTAAATGGGAACCTGGATGTTAATCGATTTGCGGATCTTATTCTGGAATAATGGTTAGCCAGTGCAGTTGCCGAGTTGTCCGGTCTTCTCGGACTATTCATTGAAACTGGGACATACAACTCGTTAACTTAGGGTGTGGTTGTGGTGTTGGCGACAGATTCTAACACCTTAAACAAATTCACGCCTAGGTTGCTCTAGAGCCGGCCATCCTCGTACACAAAGGGCAACCATTATTGTTACGTGTATAATATTACCATCACTACCACAACCAGCATTATCACTACTGTCACCTTCTCAACTATCATCATTCCTTCCCTCTTCCTCCTCCTGCCTCCATATTTTAATAATAATCGTCTCAATTATTATCATCATCATTATTTTTATTATTATTATTATTATTATTATTATTATTATTATTATTATTATTATTATTATTATTATTATTATTATTAACAATACAACATGTGGCTGGAACAACAGTAGAAATTAGAAATAAGATAAAAAAGTTGTATTAAATTAACAATTAAAACACAAACAAGAACCACAGGTACAAGTCGATCAGTTTTTTATCATGAGAGAGAGAGAGAGTCCCTGGCTCACTGTTACGTTATGACAAAGTTGTTGGTAAATATATGGTATGGAAATTGTGTTGATACTCTCTCTCTCACACACACACCAACCACAAACAAACAACACATCACAAACAAACAAGCAAGCAACAACACAACACAAACAATAATGACACCACAAAAAACATCATTCTAAAAAACAAACAATAAAACAAACAAAAACAATAAAACAAACAAACATACCAACAAACAATAAAACAAACAAACAATCAAACAAACAAACAATAAAACGAACAAACGAAGAATAAAACAAAACAAGCAAACAATAAAACAAACAAACAAACAAACAAACAAACAGTAAAACAAACAAACATACATAAAACAATCACACAAACATAAAAACAATAAAAAAAACAGACCCTCTTCAACAAACCACCACCACCAAGGACTTCACTAACCTACCACCTCCACCACCACCTCCTACAACACTATTTATAATCCCAAAACTTCCCAAAGGTCACTCCTGCCTCGGTGACCTTTGGGGGTTAACACTGCCCACTGGTCTAGATCTGGTGAGAAAACTGCCCCCACCCAAAGGTCACTTGTTGGGTGTCACAAAGCGCCTGCTGGGTGATTTAGGCGAGTCTTCCCCCGCCCTCCCCCATCCCCCCTCTCCAACCCAGGGTCACAGTGTGTAAGGTTAAGGCGTTTGAATTTTAATTTAGTTGATGATGGTATAATGCAGAGGAGGAGGAGGAGGAGGAGGAGAAAAAGAACAAGAAGAACAAGAACAAGAAGAACAAGAACAAGAACAAGAAGAAGGCTAGATTACGTTAGGTTACGTTAGGTTAGGTTAGGCTAGATTAGGTTAAGTTAGGTTAGGTCTGGTCAGGTTACATTATGCATGAAGGTATTCATTTATATGTATATTTATGATCTACAGGATCGTTTATGGCCAGTCAAAGGCTTCTAGAAAAGATAAATACATAGAAGTTATCACTAAAGGCCAATTATCCCTATTTAGTGTAACATACAGTATATATTAGGTGGAGTTCCGCTTTTATTTGTTTGTTTTCGTATTATTTAAGTCATTTAATTGTTAACATTTAGCTTAGAATAAGTAAATATTATACAAAACAAAACATTGAAAAACTCACAAGTGAATTTTTAACATATAATCAAGTCGAGATAATATTACCAATACCACGTGCTGGTCAAGCTCCGAAAGAGTTGTCCGGGGGTCTAGCTAACCTCTGGTCGGGGCTTGACCAGCACGAAAAAAAAAAATTTTTTTTACTAAACGTGATTTTGGCAACCTGTGCTGTAATAGTCAGCATACTCGCCTTGCAAGCGAGTGGACCCCTGTTCGATTCCCGGACGGAGTGAAACTATGGGCATTTTTTTTTTACGTCATTTGGCTTTCTATTTACCAGTAAATGGGAACCTAGATGTTAATCGATTTGCGGATCTTATTCTGGAATAATGGTTAGCCAGTGCAGTTGCCGAGTTGTCCGGTCTTCTCGGACTATTCATTGAAACTGGGTCATACAACTCGTTAACTTAGGGTGTGGTTGTGGTGTTGGCGACAGATTCTAACACCTTAAACAAATTCACGCCTAGGTTGCTCTAGAGCCGGCCATCCTCGTACACGAAGGGCAACCATTATTGTTACATGTATAATATTACCATCACTACCACAACCAGCATTATCACTACTATTGTCATCTTCTCAACTATCATCATTCCTTCCCTCTTCCTCTTCCTGCCTCCATATTTTAATAATTATCGTCTCAATTATTATTATTATCATCATTATTTTTATTATTATAATTACCGTATTATTATTATTATTATTATTATTATTATTATTATTATTATTATTATTATTATTAACAATACAACATGTGGCTGGAACAACAGTAGAAATTAGAAATAAGATAAAAAGTTGTATTAAATTAACAATTAAAACACAAACAAGAACCACAGGTACAAGTCGATCAGTTTTTTATCATGAGAGAGAGAGAGAGAGAGAGAGAGAGTCCCTGGCTCACTGTTACGTTATGACAAAGTTGTTGGTAAATATATGGTATGGAAATTGTGTTGATACTCTCTCTCTCTCTCTCTCTCTCTCTCTCTCTCTCTCTCTCTCTCTCTCTGTGTCTCTCTCTCTCACACACACACACCAACCACAAACAAACAACAAATCACAAACAAACAAGCAAGCAACAACACAACACAAACAATAATGACACCACAAAAAACATCATTCTAAAAACAAACAATAAAACAAACAAAAACAATAAAACAAACAAACATACCAACAAACAATAAAACAAACAAACAATCAAACAAACAATAAAACGGTCAAACGAAGAATAAAACAAAACAAACAAACAATAAAACATACAAACAAACAATAAAACAAACAAACATACATAAAAACAATCAAACAAACATAAAAACAATAAAAAACAGACCCTCTTCAACAAACCACCACCACCAAGGACTTCACTAACCTACCACCTCCACCTCCACCTCCTACAACACTATTTATAATCCCAAAACTTCCCAAAGGTCACTCCTGCCTCGGTGACCTTTGGGGGTTAACACTGCCCACTGGTCTAGATCTGGGGAGAAAACTGCCCCCACCCAAAGGTCACTTGTTGGGTGTCACAAAGCGCCTGCTGGGTGATTTAGGTGAGTCTTCCCCCGCCCTCCCCCATCCCCCCTCTCCAACCCAGGGTCACAGTGTGTAAGGTTAAGGCGTTTGAATTCTAATTTAGTTGATGATGATATAAAGCACAGGAGGCGGAGGAGAAAAAAAAGAAGAAGAAGAAGAACAACAACAACAACAACAACAACAACGCTAGATTACGTTAGGTTACGTTAGGTTAGGTTAGGCTAGACTAGGTTAAGTTAGGTTAGGTCTGGTCAGGTTACATTATGCATGAAGGTATTCATTTATATGTATATTTATGATCTCCAGGATCGTTTATGGCCAGTCAAAAGCTTCCAGAAAAGATAAATACATAGAAGTTATAACTAATGGCCAATTATCCCTATTTAGTGTAACATACAGTATATATTAGGTGGAGTTCCGCTTTTATTTGTTTGTTTTCGTATTATTTAAGTCATTTATTTGTTAACATTTAGCTTAGAATAAGTAAATATTATACAAAACAAAACATTGAAAAACTCACAAGTGAATTTGTAACATATAATCAAGTCGAGATAATAATACCAATACCACGTGCTGGTCAAGCTCCGAAAGAGTTGTCTGGGGGTCTAGCTAACCTCTGGTCGGGGCTTGACCAGCACGAAAAAAAAAAAAAAAAAATTTTTACTAAACGTGATTTTGGCAACCTGTGGTGTAATAGTCAGCATGCTCGCCTTGCAAGCGAGTGGATCCCTGTTCGATTCCCGGACAGAGTGAAACTATGAGCATTTTTTTTTTTACGTCATTTGGCTTTCTATTTACCAGTAAATGGGAACCTGGATGTTAATCGATTTGCGGATCTTATTCTGGAATAATGGTTAGCCAGTGCAGTTGCCGAGTTGTCCGGTCTTCTCGGACTATTCATTGAAACTGGGTCATACAACTCGTTAACTTAAGGTGTGGTTGTGGTGTTGACGACAGATTCTAACACCTTAAACAAATTCACGCCTAGGTGGCCCTAGGGCCGGCCATCCTCGTACACGAAGGGCAACCATTATTGTTACGTGTATAATATTACCATCACTACCACAACCAGCATTATCACTACTATTGTCATCTTCTCAACTATCATCATTCCTTCCCTCTTACTCCTCCTGCCTCCATATTTTAATAATTATCGTCTCAATTATTATTATTATCATTATTTTTATTATTATTATTACCGTATTATTATTATTATTATTAACAATACAACATGTGGCTGGAACAACAGTAGAAATTAGAAATAAGATAAAAAGTTGTATTAAATTAACAATTAAAACACAAACAAGAACCACAGGTACAAGTCGATCAGTTTTTTATCATGAGAGAGAGAGAGAGAGAGAGAGAGAGAGAGAGAGAGAGAGAGAGAGAGAGTCCCTGGCTCACTGTTACGTTATGACAAAGTTGTTGGTAAATATATGGTATGGATATTGAGTTGATACTCTCTCTCTCTCTCTCACACACACACAATAATACCCAAATCCACAAAACAAACAAATACATCACAAAACAAAATGCAAGCAATAAGTACAACACAAACAATAGTGTGACACACAAAAAAACATCATTCTAAAAAACAGACAAACAATAAAACAAAAATGACAAATAACTAAACAAACAAAACAATAAAATGAACAAAACGAAGAATAAAACAAAACAATAAATACAATAAAACAAACAACAAAATAAAACAAACAAACAATAAAACAAAAAACAAACAAACAATAAAACAAACAAACCTACATAAAAACAATCAAACAAACATAAAAACAATAAAAAAACAGACCCTCTTCAACAAACCACCACCACCACGAAGGACTTCACTAACCTACCACCTCCACCACCACCTCCTACAACACTATTTATAATCCCGAAACTTCCCAAAGGTCACTCCTGCCTCGGTGACCTTTGGGGGTTAACACTGCCCACTGGTCTAGATCTGGCGAGAAAACTGCCCCCACCCAAAGGTCACTTGTTGGGTGTCACAAAGCGCCTGCTGGGTGATTTAAGTGAGTCTTCCCCCGCCCTCCCCTATCCCGCATCTACAGATTGTCACCCGCCTGTCTCTTTGAAGCCAGACACAAACATGTGTATTGGGGAGGGGGGGGGGGGGTCAGGATCAAGCTGCTGTGAATCCCCTCTCAATGTTGAATACAATGTTGAATAAAATCTGCGACTGTCAAACAAAACCTTAAAACTGCAATCAGAAAAGAGCTTATTGATGAACTTGAAGCCAATAGACAAGTGCAAACAGGTCCTAGCCAATCCATTGTTTACCATGATGAGATGTATCAAGTGAAACATGTATATGGAGCAAGTAACAAGATAACTAGATTACAAGATGTTGTAACCGCTAGATTAAGGTTAGGATATAAGTACCTCTGGGAGTATGTTCCTCAAGCAGATATAAACAATACTAAATGTAAAGTGTGTGGCCAGACACAGCCACACACTCCAACACTACGTCTTAGACTGAAAAAATAGAACCTTATAGGGATAGAACCAAGCACACTGTGTATGCAACGGCACAGCGCTTCATCTCTGATGACAAGATAGCTGATATACTAAGGCTGTATCCACACTTCGCATCTAGGACTTAAGCAGACTTCTATGTGCCGACTTAAACAAACAATATACTGTTAATACTCTGTAACACTTAATGCCATGATATCCTGACCACTGGGGTGTGAGAAACACCCTTTGTGGCCTCTATTCTGTAATCCTTTTTGTGCTACCGTTCGCAGGATGAGTGTGGGTTGTATGTATGTATAATTGATTGTACTCAGTTTATGTTTTTTTTCATTGTATAACTCAATGTTTAC
>NW_024722437.1:5000-19400 GCF_018991925.1 Homarus americanus | reverse complement strand
TGTTCACTTTATTCCATTGATGTTATTTTAAATCTACTTTCCCATTGTAATTCTGTATTGTTGGTAATATTCTGTAATTCACTTTGACTTGTTATGTACTGTGTCGACATTATCAGGAATATTACATTAATCAATTTATCTCATGTTGTCACCAAAATCCGATATTCTCATTGGAATATTTTTCTACTCGAGGTAATTTCACCGATATTCCCGCTTCAGCTGTAACATTATCACACACTAAGATACATAACTTGTCACGTTAGGTTATTGTACGTCAAATTAACCTGCTACCACACGTCAATTGATATACGTTTTTATCGAATATGTTGACGTATGTATAATTATCTATCCAAAACTTATGAATTGTATTTACGAAACTATAATGTTTATGGAAAGTACCTTGATGTTTGCCCCCCCCCCATAGATTATATAAACATGCGAGTGTGTTAAGTGAATTTGGCTTCTCTGTTAAATCGAATATATTATTATTTATGTTTATTTGTGTTTGCTAACTTTTTATCTGATTAATTATTAACATTTCAGTGTTTTATTAACATTTTATTTCCTCTCTCGTTTCACTTTATAATTATTTATTTGAATTTTTCATTTCTTGTTATATACCTGTGGTTTTTAACTTGTACTTCATTATTCTTTATTTATATTTAACTTTATATCAATTTCAGTGGTTAATTAGTTTCTCTTACCTTTATATATATTTTGCTCTTTAGTTCTTTAGCATTAGACATGGAAATGGCTTCTGTCCACCTGGTGAAACGGTCAATGCAGGTGAAGATGTAGGTGTTGCCGCAGGATGATGGAAGGTCCCACGATGTCGAGGTGCACTACCTAGAAGCGTCCTTTGGGCACAGGGACCCCTTATATACCATGACGCATACAAATATTGTCAATAATCAAAGAATAAATCATGGACCAAAGCATTCGTTCATTTCAACCCAAATCCAAAATATCCTGCGAATTGGAATCACCAAATCTCTCACAAACATTAAACACACTATTTCTCAAAAACTTTTCGCGGACCCTAGTTTGAAAATCACTGTCTTAAGAGGACTAGCAGGCCAGGCACTGGGCAGCCTGTACACGTAGGTGACTGAGTCCAAGGATGTGGTCGGTGATATGCAGAGGTGAGACGCCTGAAGTGGCGGAGGTTGTGGCGTTTACCAATCCCCGTCGACGTCGCTTCCTCATGTAGTTGCAGGGAGCCTCACATCGTCTAGCGTTAGCACCAAAACGTTGATGCTACCAACAGAAGGTAGGTATACTGTGCTGGCAGCGGCGTTTAAGGCAGGACGGGGTCGGTAGGACACAGTGCGTGGGTCCGGGGCAGGATCAGCAGCAGGCTTGGAGGAGTAGAGCTGCTCGAGGGTGTCCATCCTGCGGCGTAGAGATTGTTTGTCTGGTGGAATGCTACTTCTCTGAGGAGCGTTGATCTGGTTGATGAAACCGGAGCTAAGTGACGGTGTGGCCACTGAGTTGTTCGTGACAGCATGGCGCACAGCAGTGTATTTGTGGAATACTCTGTCTGCCGTGGCTGCATAGGTCGCCGAGGTAGTAGAGTAGTCCAATTCTGAGAGGAACTTCTGCAGGGAGCTTCTAAGTGTGAAGCTGGCACAGGATAGTGTCAGGAAGCCTGTCTGTGTGGCGGGAGTTCAGTCTCGGCATCTCGTCCCAGAGACGTGTAGGCGTCGAGTTGCCGAGGGAGAGACCGGATTGGTCTTGCAGGAGACTGGTGTCAGACCACTGGTATCACCTATTGAGAGCGTTTCGTAGAGCTGCGAATTTGTTGTCATCTCAGGGCTTAGTAATGACTTCTGAGACTTGTGTGGCGACTTCTGTGGGCAGGGAACAGACCTGGGCGACGTAGTTCTGTTCGTCTGTAGCTGTTGAGCCAATGAGAGCTGCCTCCATGTGGATTAGCCAGTCTTCAATGTTGTGATTGAAGACTGGAAGAGTAATCTGTTTCTCATCCATCCTGTGTGAGTGCGTTACTCCGGGTGTCACCATTTGTAGCATTAGAGTTATGAGGTCTCGCACTAAGGATGGAGGTGAGAAGGGAAACTCACTGTGGCATTTTCTATGTATATATTATATACAATGCAGTGCTAGGGAGTTGCTGTGTGGTGAGGAGCTTGTTGAGAGGTCTTGTCTGTTTAAGAACGCTGAGTAGAAATCTCTTCACGGCGAGGCTGGGGTATATATACGAGTCCGCCGGAAGTGAATGTCACTGCAGGCCGACCACCGCGCAGTCAGACAGCTAGGCTTGGCTGAGAAACTCGCCGCGGGATCGGCTGGTCAGCGACAGTAGTAGGGGAGAGTATCCACTACAAGCTTCTTGGAAGGAGGTCTTGTCGGCTTGAGATCGTGGAGTAGAATGACCTTCATTGGCATTGGAGTCATGAGTTATGAGATGAAAGATTATTAGGGATTGAAGAAAAGTGGTGAAACTGAAATACAGTAGTGAAAAGAATCTGGGCTCAACCAGATCGCTTCATCTAATCTATTAATTTTTTCTTTGTTTTGCTCCCTCAGGTCATCAGAGCTTTGTATTAGTATTGATTTATTTATATGGTGCTGCTTATTATACTTCACGGCGAGGCAGGGGGGTATTTATACAATCCTGCTTACTCAAGATTCGAGGTACGAGATGAAAGGCACCGCTGATTGGCTGGGCGAGGACGGCAGGTGACTAATCAGTGAGCGGTTCAGGAGTGGAGGCTGTGGTATGGAACTCACCACTGGTTGGTTGAGGTGAGGACAGCTGAACGGTTGTAGTGAGAGTAAGCCACTTTAATATCCAATAGTAGGCCAAGCAAGTTTTCAATCAACAATATAAACCCATTGTGCTGACAAAATTTGTGATGGAAAGCAGAACATTTCTTAACGGTAAAGTGTGCTGTGGTCCTATGAGCTCAGTCTATTCTCCAGTTTTGTCTTAGAACTAAAAAGTAAAAATTAATGAGAATGCTTATGGGGTTGTTTTGTAAGCTGGCTCACTGAATGCACTCTGATAGACGCGTGAAGATCAGTCAGGGGGTTTCGCAACTTGATGACTAAAGAATAAAGGGAGTTTAAGCGGAGATTAAAATTAAAAATTAAATTGATAGAATGAGGTTCTTTACTTGGTGGTGCTTTTATTGAAATTATTGGAGGCATATGACTTCGTGGACTAAAAGTATGTCCTATTAGCCCGATAGGATCAGTGTTGATCTTACGGTAGATAAGAGACCCGTAGCCTGCACTGTGCTTAACAAGTTAAGGGCCTTCACTTTGCAACTGTAGTTCGGTAGCTATTCCCAATAGACAATAGAGGTGACCATGGCACAAACCAGCAGCCCTAAGGACAGGAAGTGGAGATATTAGGGAATGTTTGATTTTAGGGCATACATGGTGTTTGATTTAGGATTGTAGGGGGCCATTTTGCATTGAGTTACAGGGGTTATTTGGACCGAGGGAAGGGAGTTATTTATTTTGAAGTGTGGAGAGCATATAAAATTGGGGAAGGGCAGTTGGTAACTACAGTATTCGAAATGATAAGAGAGGGGACAATTGCCAAATATTAATATGTTCTTTGTAATACATAAGATTCATTTGGACATATGATTACAATACAGTAAACTTTATTCCAAACGTTCATCACAAAAGGCATTCCTTTAAGACAGTCTCATGACAAAACTTTAGGGATAAAGTTATCAGTGTGTTTCCTTTGTTACCATATAACCACTGATAATACAGTACAGTAATAAGGAGATGGGAGCAGTTGACAACCATTAGAAATATTAATTGGGTGGTTGGCAACTACTATAAATACTAAGGGGTGGTTGGCAACTACTAAATACTAAGGGGTGGTTGGCAACTACTATAAATACTAAGGGGTGGTTGGCAACTACTATAAATACTAAGGGGTGGTTGGCAACTACTATAAATACTAAGGGGTGGTTGGCAACTACTATAAATACTAAGGGGTGGTTGGCAACTACTATAAATACTAAGGGGTGGTTGGCAACTACTATAAATACTAAGGGGTGGTTAGTAACTATAAGTACAGTATGTACTAGAAATTTTGAGATGGGGTACTTGTCCCCACTTTAAAGAAGATTGTTTTTAAACACAGTGTGAATTTTACTTTTTTTTAATATCAAATCTTGAGGACAATAACATATTTTTTTTCTTCATGAATGGCATAACATTTGAGAAGTGACCTAGCATAACCTTCCTGGAGTGACCACAACACTAAGACATTACTGTACATGTAAATATAATACCTAAAAGCCAAAATTGGTTATAAAAATATATCAGTGATAGTGGTTTTTATGCCTAATTTGGGAGTAAAGGAGTTGCCTTCGTACCATCTGATTTGTTTCTCAGAGCAATTTCTGAAAATCTTTGGCGAGTCTGGTTGAAAGCAAAACTACATGGATATCTTGAGACAGTGCTGTCCAGATCAACAGTGCCCGGCAGGCCATTCATGTTTTTTAGTCTCCGTGCCCAGCACTTGTCTGGTGGACAGCAAGTACAGGTACTCATATACAGTAATGAGAGGAATACATCAAGACGGGAACTTGTCAGGTGCTGAGTGACCCCACCTGTATGTTTAACCAGGGAGGTCCACCAATGGACGGCTTGTTGTCAGTGTACAGTATAGTACTAAGATTAGTGATCTGTCAGGTACAGGTAATTTTCTCTACATTAAGTTACCAACCTGCCTCTAGTTAGTCAGAGTCAAGTTTGTCAACATTTAAAAGGATACCACCAATGTAGTGGTTGTAGCCATGTTGAAACAGGAGTTATGACCTCGCAAGACAAGTTTTACTACCACGGACACCAGATTATAGAGGGGGGGGGGGGAGTGGAAGTGGAAGTCAGTGGAAGTGCAAAATCAGGCACCATGCATTCATGCACTAGAGAAGTGCTACATTATGATTTTTCCTCGCATTTTCTTATTTGGATTTTATATTCCTGTAGATACATACTAAAAATTTTTCCTTATATTTATTAAAATCCTTATAGGGTGTGACTTTTGGGTCACCCAGTATATGTATGCACTGTACATATTAAGTCCATTAATGCATGTTACCATTTTTGAGTAACTAACGATTAGAGAAGTCTACCCCAATCTTTTATTGTTCAAGGACAAAAATAATTATACCAGTCCAGTTATAAGAGATTGAGATAGAATTCTTTGTTACTCAATAATGGTGCTATGCACTAATGATCTTAATATGTAAAATTGTTGGAGCTATTCAGTACAGCTTGGTAAAGGTTTCTTTTATTTTGTGACATTCCCATATAATTATGATTGTTGATATAAAAACAGGAAGCTTCTTATAATATTAGATCTATCAAAACTCATGATGCCTGTGGTGTTAAGTCATTCACCATGTTTTGACAGTTTGACATTCATTTTAATAATGTACTATATTCCACTTTAATATTTGTTACTATTGTTCATAAATTATACAATACTTTCTTGAGTTGTACAGAGTACGTATTCTCAATAGTTCGTGTAAGATCCAATTCATTCATTCGAGTCTTGAACAATAATCGAGTCTTTGAGAGGCATACAAGTGAACGGTTCTATATTTTTATTTAATGGTGATTATCCAGGAAAATTTTTTTTAAGATACAGTACGTTAATGTCCATGTTCTTTTCACTTTCTTCAGTCATAACCTTCCCATTAAAATACAAGGGTGAAGTAATGCAAAGTTCATGAGCATCTGCTGGTGTTACTTTTATAAATTTGACCATGAAAATACTGGGTCATCTGTGTATGCAAATTTGTTCAATTCTTACATATTTTTATGAAATTTCATGCAAGTATGCAAAATAACAGAATCAACATCATCATCCTTATTTTACAGCCATTTTTTATGTTTGCATGGCTTACCAGATGGTAGTCCTCGATGCTCTAATGTCATTTCTTACAACTTCTCCCCATGTCATTCTTGGCATATCCTTGGCTCCATTCCACATTTAGGTTCAAACACTTCTCATCCAAATGTCCAAACCACCTCAGACTATCTCTAAACAGGATTTCACCAATATTCTCAATACCCAGCTGCCCACTTAGTTCTAGACAGAGTCTTCTGTCTTTTAGTGTCACATTACACATGCACCTCAACATAATCATTTCAGCTTGCTCAAGCACGCACCCACACACACACAGACCAACTGTCTATGAACGGCAAGCTTGTAGGGCATTAAGACAGTAATACCAGTAGAATTTTCAGTGCAACACATTTTAATGCCAAAAGAAAAAATAGAAACTCATAAAAACACAAGTTATTAACTTATGTAAATAAAAAAAAAAAAAAGATTTTTTAATATACTGTACTGTACTACTTTATCTCTATGCTAAAAAAAATAAATAAAAGTGGACCATTTACAAATATTCATATAAACCAAGAACATCATTGCTTCCTGGTTGCACATCTCCCTTTTCTTAAAAGTACAGTACTGTATCAATATAGGGGTCCCCGGGTTACAAACAGGTTCCGTGCCTGACGATGTTCGTGCCTGACGATGTTCGGAAGTCGGAACATATGCTATATACTTACCATACTTGTAAATAAAATACTGTAAATTTGAAGATTAACCCTGTTCGTATTGGCGGGCGTTCATAAGTCGGGGACCTCCTGTACAAGTTTTAGGTCATCACCACAAAAGAAGGAATCTAACATTATGAAGAAAAAAGATGAGGTTCAGTGTAAGGGCGGAAACGATCCTCCGGCTGGTTACCGCTGCTAACTCGCTCGTTGCTGGTGCAGACGACACTTGGGATAGTTGGATGGAGGTGAGAACGGCAGCGACTATCTCCGCCACCGGCAGATTCAACCCAGCCGCCATACCGTCAGTATCTAGCTACCCTGCTGTCCGTCAAATTCTGGCTGTGATCTCATCATAGGTCCTGGACTCATGGGCTGTGTTCCCAGACCTTCACTTATCAACTGCTAACTCTCTGGTCATCTACCACTACCGCATACCACGACCATCAGTTCATCACATTCCGTCGGTGCCCCGGTGTTCTCCTGCCTTTTCAAGACGTCGCTGAGTGTGGAGTCGAAGTGGACGTTTCGTTACCCTGAGTGTGCATCACCGTGTTCCAGAACCTTCCCCCAGGGCCACTGCCGTAGGAAAATATTTGTTCATGGTTTGATTCTATAATTGTTTGATTCTATTAATTGCTGACTCCCCTGTATTGTTCGATTCTATCAATTGTTGACTCCATTTAATTGTTTGAATCCATTAATTGCTGACTCCCATTATTTGTTTGATTCCTTTAAGTGTTTGCTTCCTTTAATTGTTTGACTCCCGTAATTATTTGATGTTTGTTGAGTGGTGTCAGAGTTTTGTGTTATATTTTTATAGTAAAGAGATGCCAATCTCAAACGTTGTTTGTTATTCCTCGGAAAACCATGGTCCTTGACTTTCCTTTATTAAGATCCTGATTAGCCTGGTAAGGGATTTCTATCCCTAAGTCCCAGGCCTTTACAAGTGGCGACCTTGCCAGGATTATCTCTGACCTTTGGTTTCTGAGGTTTAACATTCGTTCCGGTGTTGTTGTAAGTCGCCGTGAGCGCGCCACCTTGCTGTCTGTGGCCCGGAAGCAAGTGTTGTTCAGTGGTTATCCCTTCCTTCTGTGTGCTAATTTTGTTGCTCTCCCTTGTACGTGGGGAAGTTAATTAGTGTTGGTTGGGGTGCACTGTGGATGCTGTCATAGCATTTTTGTTGTTGTTTCACCTGGTGCGGTTTCGTTACCCTGAGGTGATTCAGCTGGGCTGGGTGCGGAACGAGGTTCCCTCCAGTCGGATCAAATCATTTATTGGTCTGATTGAGCCACTAGGTGAGTTACCTTTGGCTATTTGCGGGGTAAGTTTTGTTTTTTCTCTTTGTTCTTGGCCTTTCGGATCATTATGTCTGCTTTTGAGGTGTGGAAAGATCAAGCGGTGGCCCTGGGTCTGACAGGTAATGACATTGGTCAGTATGTGGTCACCCAACAGAATGCCGAGAGAGAGGAACGTCAGAGAGCGAGAGAGGAACGTCAGAAAGAGAGAGAGGTGGAGGAACGCCAGAGAGTTGGAGGAACGCCAGAGAGAAAGAGAGTTGGAGGAACGTCAGAAAGAGAAAGAAAGAGAGTTCGAATTAGCTAAGTTGCAGGCAGAAAAGGACCTAGAACTGGCTAGGATTAATGCTTCAAGTAGACCAGCATCCTCTGGCCATATACAAGACAATGTGGTAAAACCCAGCTTGCCTGTGTACCGTGAAGGAGAAGACATCGCCTCCTACCTTGTTAGGTTTGAGAGGGTAGCTGAGCTGCTTGGTGTAGCCCCAGATAGCTATGCTGTAAGGTTGGGTAGCCTACTGAGTGGTAAGCCGGTAGAAATTTACACGTCCCTGTCTGCCGACATCACCCGAGATTACTTCTTGTTGAAGCAAGCTCTCTTGCGAGGATTTTGCAAGACTTCTGACGGTTATCGTGCTGATTTCCGTAGAACGAAGATTAGAGCGGGAGAAACGTACCAGCAGTTTTCGATTCACCTGGGTCGTTTATTTCAACAATGGCTGGAGACATCAGGGGTTGAAGAAACCTTTGAGTGTCTCTCTAACTTCATGATATTAGATCAGTTTTTGTCTTCTCTACCTCCAGACTTGAGAATTTTCATCAAAGAACACCAGCCAGCGACGCTTGGAGAAGCTGTGCATCTTGCCGACAACTGGGCGTCTGCTCGCAACGCCTACCCCAAGTCTTCCCCTCCTGTAGTGAAGATTGCGAAGCCTCCGACTTCCAAGGAACCTTCCCCAGGAGTAGAGGGGAAAAGCTCACCAGCCGTGCGGTGCCACAACTGCGGAGAAATGGGGCACATTCGTTCTCGGTGTCCCAAGAATCCACGCGCCTTCAAGTCTACGGGCATTCATCCGCCCAGCTTCGAGGTCGGGTTCTGTTTCGAAGACCGAAGCTGTCCCAGCTATTGTGTCAGCGGAACTATAAATGGGTCATGGGCATCTACGATCATCAGGGACACCGGTTGCTCATGTATTGTTGTCTCTGAGGAAGCCCTGCCTGATGCTGATCTCTCCAGCTGCTCGAAGGTTAGTGTCACCGATTATTTGGGTCGCGTTGACCAGTTCCCTGTTGTTAGGTGCTACCTGCGTTGCCCCTATTTTACTGGTTGGTCTAATGTGGTAAGAGCTCCCATTAAATTTGCCAGTGTTCTCATTGGTAATGTTCCCGGTGTTCGTGACCCTAACGACCCGGAACCTTTAAAACTCTCCTCACCACCAGTCTCCTCAGCGCTAGACTCTTTGCCACCTGCTGACGTCGCCTCGCCACCCTCGCATGCCACCTCCCCTCCAGCAAAGATCCTACCTGTGGAGACACGGTCGGCGAAGGTGAAGCGCCTGCATCCCCTGGTTCTGCCGAAATTGCAGCCGCTGACTGTGACTCCCAAGGAATTTGCCAAGCTTCAAGACTCGTGTACCACTCTGAAGCGGGTAAGGGAGAAGGTAACTTCCGGGGAGGAGGATCAGGCTAGAGATGGGTCTGTATTCAAGTTCGCTCATGTTAACGGTCTGTTACTTCGATCGTGTGTGTCATCCAAGCAACCAGCCAAAGTAGGTCAGTTTTTCCTTGTTGTTCCGGCTGATTGTCGTAACATCATTCTCTCTGTAGCTCACGAGAGCCCCCTAGCAGGGCACTTCTCTCATAGAAAGACATATATGAAGATTTCTGATCAATTTTACTGGCCAGGAATGGGAGCGGATATTAG
Source organism: Homarus americanus (assembly GCF_018991925.1). Classification (NCBI taxonomy): domain Eukaryota; kingdom Metazoa; phylum Arthropoda; class Malacostraca; order Decapoda; family Nephropidae; genus Homarus; species Homarus americanus. The sequence goes on along the minus strand of NW_024722437.1, from coordinate 9,617 downwards.
GGCCTTTTGTAGGAGTTGTGATCGGTGTCAGCGTATGTCCGCCAAAGGTAGAGTCCGTCCTGTTCCTCTTAAACCCTTACCCATTATTACTGAACCATTTTCTCGGGTTGCCATAGATTTGGTTGGACCACTTTCACCCCCTTCCTCTGCGGGGCACAGGTATGTACTCACGTTAATTGATTTCGCCACCGGGTTTCCAGAAGCCTTGCCCTTGAAGGAAATTGATTCTATTTCTGTGGCCGAAGCATTGCTTGTGATCTTCTCTCGCGTAGGCATACCACGGGAAATTCTGTCAGATAGGGGGACTCAGTTTACCTCTCAGTTGATGGCGGAGCTTCACAAGTTGCTGGGAGTTAAGCCTTTATTTACCACCCCTTTTCACCCTAGTGGTAATGGACGAATTGAGAGAATGCATGGGCCCCTGAAAGCGTCGCTGCGGAAATTGTGTGCCGACAAACCCAGGGAGTGGCACCGGTATCTTGTCCCCACTTTATTTGCGCTGAGAGAAATTCCTAGCGACCGGACCGGGTTCTCGGCGTTCGAGTTATTATACGGCCGAGCCGTGAGAGGCCCGCTCTCGGTGTTAAGGGATCTGTGGGAGGACACCAGTATAGAAGACGACGAGCGGACTCACTACCAGTATGTCCTTGAATTACGGGACAAACTTTGACAGTGTGCCAAGATCGCCGCGCAGAATGCTGACATTAGTAACACCAAATATAAGGCCTATTTCGACGTCAAATCACAAGATCGTCAATTTATTCCGGGGGATGAAGTGTTAGTGCTCTTGCCTGATAAGAAGAGCAAGTTGCTTGTTTCCTGGAATGGGCCTTACAAAGTCCTAGAGAAGCGGAGTAGGGTAAATTACGTCATTGACGAACCAAAGGGGCCTAAGTTATATCATGCTAATTTATTAAAGAAATACCATCGCAGGGCCCACCTTAACTTTGCTCATGTCCTAGATAACGATTCTAAGCTAGAGTCAGTCGAGGCACTACCCTGCGAGGAGTCGGGAATAATTCCGGCACCAGACTCGGATGATCTCGGTTGCCAGCTACCGATAACACCAGATGGCATAGTAGAATCCCCTTCGACTGACGATGGGCCCGCACTTAAACCTGGATTGGAGAGGAACCAACGTGCTGACATTGAGGACTTGATTACTAACTTTGAGGATGTATTCTCAAACGTCCCGGGATGCACATCCACTGTACACCATGACATCCTCCTCACAACCACTCAGCGTGTGCAGGCCAAAGTTTATCCTGTCCCTATTCATCTCCAGAGTTATTTTGAAGAAGAGGTCGACCGTCTACTTGAGCAGGGAATCATCCAATTGTCGTCGTCCCCTCACTGCTCTCCGGTGGTTATGGTGCGTAAGCAGGATGGTACTTTTAGGATGGCCATTGACTACAGGGCATTAAATGCGGTAACTGTCTTTCATGCCGAGCCCGCCTGTTCTATGGAGGAAGACTTGCACAAGTTCTCAGGGGCGAAGTACTTCTCGGAGTTGGATCTATGTAAAGCTTACTACCAGGTACCCTTAACTGAACGCGCAAAACCACTAACTGCATTTCCTACTCGTAGAGGATTGATGGAATTCTGCCGGCTTCCTTTTGGGCTGGTGACTGCTTGTGCCACGTACATCAGGCTGATGCGCCTCGTCCTTGCCGGTTTGCCTAGAGTTTCTTTTTATTTTGACAACATTTTCATATATTCCTCAGATTGGCAAGAACATCTTGGCGACGTTAAAGCTGTCTTGGAGAGGTTAAGGGAACATACTTTGACGATAAAGCCATCTAAGTGCCGCTTTGGATTTGAGTCTATTCATTATCTTGGATTCGTGCTAGATGGTCGGCATCTTCGTCCCCAACCTGAGAAAATACAAGCCCTTTGTGAGGTGTGTCCTCCTACTACTAAGAAACTCCTCCGTAGTTTTCTTGGTATGATCTCTTTTTATAAAGCTTTCATTCCCCAGGCATCTGAGTATACCGGACCCTTATCTGACCTGCTAAGGAAAGGCCACCGGGAGCCTCTTGTCTGGAACGACGACCTGCTGGCCAGATTTAATCGTCTCAAGAATTCGCTATCCACGCAGCCCATCCTCAAACTGCCTGATCAACACTTAACCTTCGTTCTTAGGACGGACGCCTCCAGTCATGGCCTAGGAGCCGTCCTCCTCCAATATGTTCAGGCATGTCCTCACCCAGTGGCCTATGCCAGTAGGAAGTTACTAGATAGGGAGAGGAGGTACTCCACCATTGAACGTGAGTGTCTAGCCATTCTGTTTGGGGTTTTGAAATTTGATTATTACCTGAGAGGAAAAGAATTTATCCTTGAGGTAGACCACAAACCCTTGTTGTATTTAAATACATTCAAGGGGGCAAATGACAGATTGTTACGGTGGGCTCTAAGTCTGCAGGGGTATAGATTTCGTGTGGTCCACGTCGCCGGAAAGGACAACCTTGGGGCAGACCTTTTGAGCAGATCCACTGTGTAGCATTTGTTGTAAGATGATTATGCTTTGTGTACTAATCTTACGTTTTAATCTACCTTACAGTAGATTTTTGTTGGGGGAGCAGTGTAAGGGCGGAAACGATCCTCCGGCTGGTTACCGCTGCTAACTCGCTCGTTTGCTGGTGCAGACGACACTTGGGGTGGTTGGACGGAGGTGAGAACGGCAGCAACTATCTCCGCCACCGGCAGATTCAACCCAGCCGCCATACCGTCAGTATCTAGCTACCCTGCTGTCCGTCAAATTCTGGCTGTGATCTCATCATAGGTCCTGGACTCGTGGGCTGTGTTCCCAGACCTTCACCTATCAACTGCCAACTCTCTGGTCATCTACCACTACCGCATACCACGACCATCAGTTCATCACATTCAGTCGGTGCCCCGGTGTTCTCCTGCCTTTTCAAGACGTCGCTGAGTGTGGAGTCGAAGTGGACGTTTCGTTACCCTGAGTGTGCATCACCGTGTTCCAGAACCTTCCCCCAGGGCCACTGCCGTAGGAAATATTTGTTCATTGTTTGATTCTATTAATTGCTGACTCCCCTGTATTGTTCGATTCTATCAATTGTTGACTCCATTTAATTGTTTGAATCCATTAATTGCTGACTCCCATTATTTGTTTGATTCCTTTAAGTGTTTGCTTCCTTTAATTGTTTGACTCCCGTAATTATTTGATGTTTGTTGAGTGGTGTCAGAATTTTGTGTTATATTTTTATAGTAAAGAGATGCCAATCTCAAACGATTGTTTGTTATTCCTCGGAAAACCATGGTCCTTGACTTTCCTTTATTAAGATCCTGATTAGCCTGGTAAGGGATTTCTATCCCTAAGTCCCAGGCCTTTACATTCAGGAGGAAACTTAACACATCAAATAAAACCCCAGATTCAGCAAATAAATAACTACAGTATCATGGGCTAGGATATCAGATAATAGGGGTATTTGATACTAAACTATTGTACTACAAGATAAGGTATTTACAAAAAAATGCTGATAGGCAAAGAAGTAAAAAAAAATTGCACTGCTTTTCATCTTCAACCCCATTTTATAGACATTTTCCACGCACGTGTGGCTTAACTGTAATTACCTGATGACAAGGGTATACCAGTTTTCATGAGACATACAGGTACGCCTCGACTTACGACCTACTCGACTTATGACCATGCAACCGCCGCAGTCGTATAAAATATTTTTCAAATTACGTATTTTCGAGTCCAGACGTTAGTGATCGAACTATGTACTGACAAAATTTTCGTTTGTAATTCCCTTTAAAGTGGCTGGCAAGTGTAAAAGTGAGAGTTCTCGTGGTGCTGAGATGAAAAAGACACCCATTTTAGATTTTCTAGGAATTATTTTCGCATTTTCGACCTGTCGTCGGCCCCTAACCCCGTCGTAAGTCGAGGACTGACTGTATTTTAAACATAAATTCAATTTGAAAGAGCTATTCTATAACCTTCAAATCAAATATCAGCATTCTCACTGTATTTAGAAAAAATACTGGCAACATTCCTTCCTATTCATTAACCCATAACAGACAAGTGCTGTCAAAAGACTGAAGCTCACCTTCTGGTGTACTTGCACTTTGTACAAGCAGGCTAAAAATTATACCGGGGTACTTGTCACTATGTCTGGAGAAAATAAACCACTTACAGGTATTTACCGATTTAAGATCATCCGTTTTACGATAATCCACGTGAACATTAATTAGGTTTTAACACTCTCTCACTATATACGTTAGGAAAAATCCACACTAAAAATAGTTATCATTAGGTTAACTCACTGACGCGGAATGTAAACACTGGGGAAGCGCATCTTTCCCTTCACTTATTAAATCCAAATTGGCCAATATGCTCTAATTACTTTCCCATATATCATGCAGCTCCACTTACCTGCGTCCCATCTCATGGCCACCATGCTAACTACTGTACAGTTCAGAGCTTTGTTTCAACATGATCGCATCTGGCCTCACTCGTGTATCGAAAGATATCATTAATAATCGTTGCATAACCTTGTGATTGCTGTGATACTTTGCCATTATTGGTGATTGGAAAACATTATTGTTAAAATTTTGCTGACCGAGGTGATCAGTGTAATGTAACTGTTTCTTTGA
>NW_024722436.1:0-14228 GCF_018991925.1 Homarus americanus | reverse complement strand
GATGGATGGTGTTATATGTAGGGATGATAGGAGGGTAATATATGTAGTGATGGTTGGTGTTATATGTAGTGATGATGGATGGTGTTATATGTAGTGATGAAGGATGGCGTTATATGTAGTAATGATGGATGGTGTTATATGTAGGGATGATAGGAGGGTAATATATGTAGTGATGATGGATGGTGTTATATATAGTGATGATGCATGATGATATATGTAGTGATGATGGTTGGTGTTATATGTAGTGATGCTGGATGGTGTTATATGTAGTGATGATAGGAGGGTAATATATGTAGTGATGATGGATGGTGTCATATATAGTGATGATGCATGATGATATATGTAGTGATGATGGTTGGTATTATATGTAGTGATGCTGGATGGTGTTATATGTAGTGATGATGGATAGAGTTATATGTAGTGATGATGGATGATGTTATATGTAGTGATGATGGGTGGTGTTATATGTAGTGATGTTGGATGGTGTTATATGTAGTGATGATGGATGATATTATATGTAGTGATGATAGGATGGTTCTATATGTAGTGATGGATGGTGTTATATGTAGTGATGATGGATGATGTTATATGTAGTGATAATAGGATGGTTTTATATGTAGTGATGATGGATGGTGCTATATGTAGTGATGATGCATGATGTTATATGTAGTGATGATGGTTGGTGTTATATGTAGTGATGATGGATGGTGTTATATGTAGTGATGATGCATGATGTTATATGTAGTGATGATGGGTGGTGTTATATGTAGTGATGCTGGATGGTGTCATATGTAGTGATGATGGATGGATTTATATGTAGTGATGATGGATGATGTTATATGTAGTGATGATGGTTGGTGTTATATGTAGTGATGTTGGATGGTGTTATATGTCGTGATGGATGGTTCTATATGTAGTGATGGTGGATGGTGTTATATGTAGTGATGATGGATCGTGTTATATGTAGTGATGATGGATAGTGTTATATGTAGTGATGATGATGGATGGTGTTATAAGTAGTGATGATGGATGTTGTTATATGTAGTGATGAAGGATGGTGTTAGTGAAGATTGTGAAGTGAGATGTAGTGAAGATTGTGAAGTGAGGTGTAGTGAAGATTCTGAAGTGAGATGTAGTGAAGATTGTGAAGTGAGATGTGGTGAAGATTGTGAAGTGAGATGTAGTGAAGATTGTGAAGTGAAATGTAGTGAAGATTGTGAAGTGACATGTAGTGAAGATTGTGAAGTGACATGTAGTGAAGATTGTGAAGTGAGATGTAGTGAAGTTGTGAAGTGAGATGTAGTGAAGATTGTGAAGTGAGATGTAGTGAAGATTGTGAAGTGAGATGTAGTGAAGATTGTGAAGTGAGATATGATGAAGACTGTGAAGTGAGATGTGGTGAAGATTGTGAAGTGAGATGTAGTGAAGATTGTGAAGTGAGATGTGGTGAAGATTGTGAAGTGAGATGTAGTGAAGATTGTGAAGTGAGATGTAGTGAAGATTGTGAAGTGAGATGTAGTGAAGATTGTGAAGTGGGATGTAGTGAAGATTGTGAAGTGGGATGTAGTGAAGATTGTGAAGTGGGATGTAGTGAAGATTGTGAAGTGAGATGTAGTGAAGATTGTGAAGTGAGATGTAGTGAAGATTGTGAAGTGAGATGTAGTGAAGATTGTGAAGTGAGATGTAGTGAAGATTGTGAAGTGAGATGTAGTGAAGATTGTGAAGTGAGATGTAGTGAAGATTATGAAGTGAGATGTAATGAAGATTGTGAAGAGAGATGTAGTGAAGATTGTGAAGTGAGATGTAGTGAAGATTGTGAAGTGAGATGTGGTAAAGATTGTGAAGTGAGATGTAGTGAATATTGTGAAGTAAGATGTAGTGAAGATTGTGAAGTGAGGTGTAGTGAAGATTGTGAAGTGAGATGTAGTGAAGATTGTGAAGTGAGATGTAGTGAAGATTGTGAAGTGAGATGTAGTGAAGATTGTGAAGTGAGATGTAGTAAAGATTGTGAAGTGAGATGTAGTAAAGATTGTGAAGTGAGATGTGGTGAAGATTATGAAGTGAGATGTAGTGAAGATTGTGAAGTGAGATGTAGTGAAGATTGTGAATTAAGAAGTGGTAAAGATTGTGAAGTGAGATGTGGTAAAGATTGTGAAGTGAGATGTAGTGAAGATTGTGAAGTGAGATGTAGTGAAGATTGTGAAGTGAGATGTAGTGAAGATTGTGAAGTGAGATGTAGTGAAGATTGTGAAGTGAGATGTAGTGAAGATTGTGAAGTGAGATGTAGTGAAGACTGTGAAGTGAGATGTGGTGAAGATTGTGAAGTGAGATGTAGTGAAGATTGTGAAGTGAGATGTAGTGAAGATTGTGAAGTGAGATATAGTGAAGATTGTGAAGTGAGATGTAGTGAAGATTGTGAAGTAAGAAGTGGTAAAGATTGTGAAGTAAGATGTGGTAAAGATTGTGAAGTGAGATGTAGTGAAGATTGTGAAGTGAGATGTAGTGAAGATTGTGAAGTGAGATGTAGTGAAGATTGTGAAGTGAGATGTAGTGAAGATTGTGAAGTGAGATGTAGTGAAGATTGTGGAGTGAGATGTAGTGAAGATTGTGAAGTGAGATGTAGTGAAGATTGTGAAGTAAGATTATAAAGTAAACTGTAGTAATTGAGGTTAAACGAACGCCGGTTATTCTGTAGTGTATCCGTGTCTTGTTAACGTGGAACCAACATGGCGGTGGTTCTCAATATAGATAAGTTATTTTGCCGGGAATTTCTGTCAAAACGAAATATTAATCAACCATATTTAGCCTAAATTAACCTATCGGCTTTATTGTATATTCTAAGATGTTTAAGTTGGATAGATCAGATCAGGTTAGGTTAAGTCAGGTTGGGTTAGGTTAGGTTAGTTTTGTTAATTTTGCCACTTAGAGGTTAGTTTATTGTGCCCCCCATACTCATCCTGTGAGCGGTAGTGCAAAGAGATTACAAAGTGGTGTTAGATGAGGTAGGTGGTTAAGTTAAGTTTCAATAGGTTAGGTTAGATTACGTCAGGTTGGGTTAAGTTAGGTTAGGTAGGTAATAAGTAGATAGGTTACGGTCGGTAGGTGGGAAAGTTAGGTTTGATTTAGGGTTAGCTTATGTCAGACGGGGAGTAGATAGGTCTGATTATGTCAGGTTAGGTTCGATTATGTCAGTTATTAGGGTTAGATTACGCCAGGTTAGGGTTAGATTATGCTCGTATTAGGGTTAGATTACGCCAGGTTAGGTTAGATTATGTCAGGTTAGGTTAGATTATACAGGTTAGGTTAAATTATGCTTGTTAGGGCAGATTAAGTGTCAGGCAGTTAGATTTGCGCTGTGTTAGGGTTAGATTATGTCAGGTTAGTTAGATTGGCGCTCAGGTTAGGCTAGATTACGTCAGGTTAAAGGATTAGTGTCAGGTTAGGTTAGATTGGCGTCAGGTTAGGTTAGATTATGTCAGGTTAGGTTAGATTATGCTCAGTTAGGTTAGATTACGCCAGGTTAGGTTAGATTACGTCAGGTTAGGTAAGATTATGTCAGGTTAGGTCAGATTACGTCAGGTTAGGTTAGATTATGTCAGGTTAGGTAAGTAGGAGGAGGTGGGTAAAAAAGGTTAGGTTAGGTCGGCAGGTTTTAGTGTAGGAGCTAAAGTAATCCCGTAAAAATTTCATGTTAATTTTTGACACCATACATCATAATAATCCTTATAAACTATGTTAAGGAACTGTGGTGTCATTTTTTCTGAACGGTTTATTATAAGTTTTATGCCATTAAAGAAGTTTTATCAAAGAGCGGCGTAATGAACCACAGACGTATTACCATTAAGTCCTAAGTAACTTAAAACATGACTAATAACCTATGAACATGCAGTATTATATGATTACAATTTAACATAATATATTATGAATGCTGTTATAATATCTTAAGTGTGTTACAAACATGGCTGCTCATATATGCCATCCTGTCTCTGGCAAAGAAGAGATTGCAGTAAGTAAAATTATTTGCTAAAGACAAATACTGGAAATTAAACATATACATATTACCATTATCTGAAAAGCTTAGAGCCACCGTTTTATATTTATTAAAAGTTTGTAGTGTTATACATCATGTGTAAACAAGTCACAAGTTATTATTTACGACATTGCTTCAGTCCTCGTCATCAGAGGCTTCTGTGTACAACAGATTCCTTCACCTTGTTTAGGCATTTCTCATCATCTGCTTGACAGTTACACATCTCGGTGCTTGTCATACTATTCTTTCTGATTCTTTCTGTATGAACATGACAATGATCCACATTTCCTGACGCCACATCCACATTTAACAAGTTCTGTGATTGCTTCTGGAGCTGGTGGTTGGTCTGATATTACTAGTATGAAACAGTCATTGTCAAACTTCCAGCCATGCTCTAATTGTGAAATCATTTCACTGTTTGCATCACAAGACCACAGAAGAGCTTGATACCTTCCTCTCAATATATGATACTTTAGAGTTGCTGCAGTCGCTGGTAGTTCTCCAGCTTCTGCCTGCGTTTTCTTGAAGAGATGCCATCTAAGTTTTGACAGTTTAGTGAAAGTCATTCGTGGACAGTAGAGCTTAAATACAAATTCCTCTAGACCAATATACATGTCTGCTGGAGGCATTTGGTCTACTCAGCATCTTGAATGCATCTAGGAATTTTGTGTTAGATTTCATCAAAGTGCTCCAACATGCTTTCTTTCCTTTGCCAACAAATTTTCCAATGCAGTCAGATCCTGTGAAGGCATGGAAACCTGTAAGGCTCTCTGCCCAATGTGTCGTCGTTCACCAGTTCCTGTTTTCATACAGTACTTGTATTTTCTCCAAGTTGAGGCTGCTTTAATATGCCAAACACATCAGTGTCTGGTGACTTGATATGTACAGTGCTGCCCTTCTGTGATGCATATACTGTATGTCCTGCTTAAGTTCTATAACTTGTGATAGCAATTTGATGGTTGAAGTCTTATTTGTTGCTTTCCACGACAGAAGATTAACCTTGGACATCTTTTCCCAGATTCTCAATGGACCAACAATACGTTCCTTGACAAAATTTTCATAATTTTGTCTTCCAACTTCATATGCACATAGATTGTCATATTTGGCATTTTCTGGCATTACAGCTCCAGTTACCAAGTTTATAAGAGCATCATTTTCCTGGGATTACAGTCACCAATAACATTGTATAGCTTCTGTACATCAGCATATTGACGGCTGACAATAGCTGTAGAGAGCTCACGGTGTTCTGTTCTTTTGTAATGTTTATGAGTTTGATATTTTATGTAATGAACTTAATTTGAAAACCCAAATGGTAGTATATGATCTTTTATCACCTTAGACACTCTGTGCGTCATGCCTCTCAAGTGATTTTTTCCTCTCTTACTTCTCTGGACAAATACGACCTTTATCCCATCAGAAAAAAATATCACCATTTATTTTCTTAATCTACAGGTGCCAAGGTTTAAAATGACGGATGGTGTTAAAAATTAACCTGAAATTTTTATGTGACCAAATATTGTCTTGTTGGGTTTCTGAGAGAACTTCACGGCTAAATAGCGCTTCTGTATTGATAGCCGGTACATGTCGTAATATCCACCGCTCATAGTTAAATCTTTATGTCCGTTTATTTTGTCCTAATTTAAGTATCAAAGAGTGTTTTCATTTTTAAGTATCTTAAGTATCTTTTTTCCTCACTCTTAAGTGTCTAAGTATGATTTTTTTTCATTTTAAGTAACTAACCATATTTTTGTTTTCATTATAAAATGTGATTGATATAGACAACAGAAGTAAATATCAGCTGGAGGTCATAAACGAAGCTGATGTGAAGTATTTTGACTCACTGTTCCCACGAACTAATTGCTTCACTGGTTTATACCGAAGAAATAAAACCGTCAACGAACCATCCGATTCTAATGTGTCTTAGGCAATACAGGGTGTTTATGCGTCACTCTGATACCAAGAATGACTTTGTGCACTGTGGTGAAGCTGAGGGTAGGATAGGGTTGGGTTGGGTTGGGATGGGTGAGGATTACGCATGTGTGGGTATATTCTGTTGCATTTTATAGGTATCTTGCGTCTTTCTCATTATTCCTTCTTTATCATGAGTATCTGTGCCTATTAATACACCACCTCGCAGGATAGTGGAAGAGGAATGGATAGTAACGAGATAATATTCTTTTTGCATATACCTTAGCTTGATTACAGGTAACACCAGGTAGAAGTTACAAGTTTTCCTCGACTTGGCTGATTCAACTGTAAGACTTGCTTTATTTATCATTATTAAAATCCTCCACCTGTAAGACCATCCACTTGTAAGACCCTCCACCTGTAAGACCCTCCACTTGTAAGACCCTCCACCTGTAAGACCCTCCACTTGTAAGACTCTCCACTTGTAAAACCCTTTAGGGATTTGAAATGCCTTCTCGTCTTGGCTCCACTAGTACTGTACACACCCTCTCTAGCCTTAGTTTACAGTAATGTTGAAGTATATAATGAAGACTCACAGCTCATGGGTTAGAAAAACAAAAGATGCTTGTTTTATTTATTTATTTATTTATTTATTTATTTATAGTTTATTTTAGAATCCCCGAAAGTTAGAACAAAATGGCTGACGGGACTCACAAGCGGGCGGTGTTTACTGTATGGACCAAGAATAAAAAAATAAATGAAAAATAAAATAAATAAATCGTAAATTGGTGCATTGTTTCTCCAGGGGTAATTATAGAAGTACAAATGTTCTCCAGCAGTGGGTAACGATCATAGTCACGTATAGAGCTTCCGACGCAGGTAGATTGATATAGATGCATTACCTGGAGTTAGTGGGTTACAGGGGCCTCTTACACGATAATATTAAAGGTGTTTTTTTCCTTCTGTTTGTGGCACTTGAGGTGTTTAGGTTAGGTTTAATTAAAATGGTTTAGTTATAATAGTTATATTACGATAAGTTAAGTTGAATTTAGAACTTTTGATTTGCATATATCGTGTTTTAGAAGGATTTGTTAGCTAATAAGTTTAATTTGGATAAGTTTAGTTTAATTTAGATCATTTGATTTTACAAGGTCGTATTATAATGACTGGGAACCATATAGAAACCTGTTAGAGAAGTAAATATTTCTACGGCAGTGAATGAGTAGGTCAATAAGTGGTGTATAGAGCTGTTGACGCAACTTAAACGGTATATACTGTACATTATATGTTATCAGAGCTTTCCTGTTGTACGTAACCGCCTCCGTCAAAGTGTCTAAGTGGCTCATGTGAATATTAGCCTCTAGTTTATTTAACCTCAAGATTAACTACACTAGCACTGCCTGACCTGACCTGACCTACCCTAACCTAACCTAACCTAACTTAATCTAACCTAACTTAACTTCCCAGGTAGCGTTAAGTTAATCATTAGTTGAAATAAGCTGGGAGGGTTAATCTTCAGGTAATCTACCTTAATTAACAATTTTGGTCAGGTGAGGCCTTCCTTACCTTACTCGAGAGCAGGAGGAGGATGACTTGCTAACGTCTACAGATCATCGTCAACCAAGGCAGATATTGAATACCTTTTGTTTACCTTCGTGGCTTAAGAACACATCTTAACACCATAAGACTATTCGCCTCAATACAATAATACAGTAATTGATTATTGTATTCTAATAAAATTTTCTGTGTATCTTGTGAACCAGATTTATTGTTTGACCTTAGTGAATGAGAAGCTGGTTGAGGTGTATTGTGGTAAACATCCTTAAGAGCAGCTCTGTGTGTTCTTACGACCTCAAAGTAACACAAAAGGTAGCCAATATCTACCCTTGGTCAGTCACTTTATGTAGATGTCAATTGTGTCATTTTTCTAGACTTAGTGCCCCTTGGAGGAGAAAGTAAATACAATGTTGATTTATTTTGGTCACAACACACGCTAGTAGATTATTTTTTCCTATTTAACTAAATAATTAACACTATGTAGCTAACTAATTATATGACTCAAAGATGGTAACCAATATGGCGTCGATATTGTTCACATACTCTATGATTAATAGATGTATTGTCTGTTTAATTTTAGGGAAGAATTTAATTTATAAACTTTTTGAGAATCTGGATACAGGAGTTTTGTCTTTGCGCGCGTGTGTCTGTGTGTGTGTGTGTGTGTGTGTGTGTGTGTGTGTGGTGATGATGATGATGACGGATACTTTCCTCTGCAGTGAAAAAAATATCTTGACATTGCAAAGTTTAACTGTAAGCCGAAGGAACGTTTGTAATGTGACTTATTATGTGAAATTGTAACTTGAAATTCTTTGTGAAAAAATATTTTCCTATAAAGTTTGGCAGTAAATGAAGTATTACATCAAGGTGTAACTTGTAGTTCCTTGTGGAGTAAATTACCTAAGTGGACGATACAGCTACTCCAGGGTGTAAGACCTAGAGTAGAAAGTCTTAAGACCTTACCTGAGGTTGAAAGACTCTTGTAGTGGAACGTCTTAGGTATTGAAACTTTAATTACAGTAAATAAAATATAATCTACCTAAACATTCCTTCACCTGGCGACAACTAATGATACAGGTGGTGTAATAGCTCTTTAAAATTCCTCCGTTTGATATAACAATGACCACACATGAACTTATAATGTGCAATATCTTGATAACACATCATCTGCAACATTACACATAGTCCAGTGTATGTGTAGTGAGGGACATCTACCTAAATGAGTTACAGAATGTGGAGTTGAGGCAAAAAAAATGTTGGGACATGTTTGAGATCATCAGTTGAGCCAAACGTTTATACTCAATATTGTTTTAATGGTATTTTAGAGCGACCGAAAAATGTAAACAAAATGGCCGGGGGATCCACGAGTCCTCTTATAAAGGATCGATAATATATGAAAACAAATCAGATTAATTTAAACACATTTCCAAGAGTATTAGATCCTGTAAAGAGAGAAAATTAATACTTGATATTTGTAGAAGCTTTTTTTTTCGTCCGTTTTCGTCTTGGTTAAAACAATTGTGGTGGTGTTACCTGTTCCAAACGGTAGACATCGAGGAAATGGATCAAGACCTTAATACTCAAAGGTACACATGATGATTTGTTCCCAAGTCCGAGGATATACTTCAAAAAACAGATTAACTTTAGGACACAATGATGGCGAACAAAATAACATCAACATTGCGTACAGCACATATCTTGCTTTGACTCTTAACTCTTGTAATTTTTCGTAATGTTAGTGAATGAAATTGAGATTCTGGGCATATTTTCCTGTTTTTCTTTCTAATCAAGTGTAAAGGAAGATGTACTGTTTATTGGTGGATTTGGTGATGTCTTAATAGTGTATTAGTGTGTTAATATTACACAGGTTTGGTATAGTGGTGACGGTAATGTAGTGTAGTAAGATTTTAACACATGGAGGTGAATTTGTCTTTTATGTTGAGGATTTAAGAACATAAGAACAGCTGAGGATTTAAGAACATAAGAACATAAGAAAATAAGGAGTCTGCAATAGGCCGGTTGGCCTGTGCATGACAACTCCTGTCGAGAGTTACTACCACTCTCTATCATCCATGAATCTATCTAGCCTCCTTTTGAAACTTTCCAGAGTTCCCGCACTTACTACAAAGTTGCTAAGCTTGTTCCACTCGTCCACCACCCTATTTGTGAACCAGTTTCTTCCTATCTCCCTCCTAAACCTAAACTTATCCAACTTGAATCCGTTGCTCCGAGTCCTATCCTGCTCGGATATTATAAGAACTTTATCTATATCCCCTTTATTGGTTCCTTTCACCCACTTAAATACTTCTATCATATCTCCCCGCATTCTTCGTCTTTCTAGGGAATGCAAGTTAAGTTTCTGTAACCTATCCTGATATGGAAGGTTTCTAAGTCCCGGAATCATTTTTGTCATTCTTCGCTGCACCGACTCTAGTGAATTTATATCCATTCTATAATAGGGGCTCAGAACTGAACCGCATAATCGAGGTGCGGCCTGATTTGTTAAAGGGAAGATCTGGTGGACGGGGATAATTGTCTGGTTGTGATGGACACGGCTCACCTAACCTAACCCAATCTAACCTAACCCAACCCAACCTAACCCAACCTAACCCAACCCAACCTAACCTAACCCCTATATATGTGTGAGATAAGGTTCTGATTCAAGAACAAGATGCACAAGTTCGAATCCAAATTGAGCTGTAGGGTTTGTTGACTAATTCGGGGCTTCACATTCATAAAACTCTCAAATGGGATACGACTAAACCCGAAGCCCCATCTTCCGTCGGTCGGTCGTCGGTGTCAGGTCAAGGTTCAGTTTGTAGTTCACCTCCTATGATATGTGTCATTTATCGAAACGAAACATGAGGTTAACGTGAAAACAAAACCTCGAAGCAACACGTATAAACAGGGTCGAGTTTTCATCGGATTTTACGTCATGAAATTTTCCATCTTGAGAGAGAGAGAGGGAGAGAGAGAGAGAGAGATTGATTGATTGATTGATTGATTGATTGATTCCGATGCTGAAATTAATACTAAAATTTTATACTGTAATTGAGATAAATGCAGGTAAGGTTGGCGTATGGATATATTGAAGGACGATCACAGAAATGTTTTACCTGTTTCCTGTGATGTAAGTCCAAAATGGTGTTAATTATCATGGGTTTATACGTCCAAAATGTTCTTCATATCGTAGGGTCTTACATCCAAATATGCCATCCAAGTCCATATGTCCATTCATCCAGTTAGCTGTTTATCCATCCACCGATTCACCCACCTACCCATCTCTCCTCCCATTTAGTCATACATCTACCCATCTCTCCTCCCATTCAGTCCCCCATCTACCCATCTATCCTCCCATTCAGTCTCCCATCCATCCATCCATACATCCATCACACGAGGAATAGAATGACCCACTTACAATTTTTCTCTTTCCTGCTGCACTAAGGATCAACCACCCAGAGTGGTATGGCTACCCTGAGTAGGTACACTCTGTATTCCTCCTTTACTCTATTGTGGTGTAGGTGGTGGGTAGTGTGTGTTTGCGGGTGTAGAGCGTGGATAGTAGGTTTGTTTGTGGGTGTAGGGAGTGCATAGTAGGTATGTTTGTGGGTGTAGGGAGTGGATAGTAGGTTTGTTTGTGGGTGTGGGGCGTGGATAGTAGGTTTGTTTGTGGGTGTAGGGCGTGGATAGTAGGTTTGTTTGTGGGTGTAGGGTGTGGATAGTAGGTTTGTTTGTGGGTGTAGGGCGTGGATAGTAGGTTTGTTTATGGGTGTAGGGCGTGGATAGTAGGTTTGTTTGTGGGTGTAGAGCGTGGATAGTAGGTTTGTTTGTGGGTGTAGGGAGTGGATAGTAGGTATGTTTGAGGGTGTAGGGAATGGATAGTAGGTTTGTTTGTGGGTGTGGGGCGTGGATAGTAGGTTTGTTTGTGGGTGTAGGGCGTGGATAGTAGGTTTGTTTGTGGGTGTGGGGCGTGGATAGTATGTTTGTTTGTGGGTGTAGGGAGTGGATAGTAGGTTTGTTTGTGGGTGTAGGGCATGGATACTAGGTTTGTTTGTGGGTGTGGGGCGTGGATAGTAGGTTTGTTTGTGGGTGGGGCGTGGATAGTAGGTATGATGTTTTGTGGGTGTGGGGCGTGGATAGTAGGTTTGTTTGTGGGTGTGGGGCGTGGGATAGTAGGTTTGTTTGTGGGTGTAGAGGCGTGGATAGTGGGTATGTTTGTGGGTGTGGGGGTGGATAGTAGGTGTGTTTGTGGTGTGGGGCGTGGATGTGGGTTTTGTTTGTGGTTATGGGGCGTGGATAGTGGGTTTGTTTGTGGGTGTGGGGCGTGGATAGTGGGTTTGTTTGTGGGTGTGGGCGTGGATAGTAGGTTTGTTTGTGGAGTTGTGGGGCGTGGATGGTAGGTTTGTTTGTGGGTGTGGGGCGTGGATGGTGGGTTTGTTTGTTGGAGTCAGGAGGATAGTGGGTTTGTTTGTGGGTGTGGGGCGTGGATGGTAGGTTTTGTTTGTGGGTGTAGAACGTGGATAGTAGGTTTGTTTGTGGGTGTAAGGGCGTGGATAGTAGGTTTGTTTGTGGGTGTAGGGCGTGGATAGTAGGTTTGTTTGTGGGTGTAGGGCATGGAGAGTAGGTTTGTTTGTGGGTGTAGGGCGTGGATAGTAGGTTTGTTTGTGGGTGTGGGGCGTGGATAGTAGGTTTGTTTGTGGGTGTGGGGCGTGGATAGTAGGTTTCTTTGTGGGTGTGGGGCGTGGATAGTAGGTTTGTTTGTGGGTGTAGGGCGTGGATAGTAGGTTTGTTTGTGGGTGTGGGGAGTGGATAGTAGGTATGTTTGTGGGTGTAGGGCGTGGATAGTAGGTATGTTTGTGGGTGTAGAGAGTGGATAGTAGGTTTGTTTGTGGGTGTAGATACATACATAGTTAAGAGGAATAAATCAAAATGGGAAGAAGATTAAGATAAATAAACTGATGATTAATGGTACAGGTGAGTTAATAAAATAGATATAAATAGATAAATACAGTAGATAGATAGATTGATAGATAGATAGATAAGAACATAAGAACATAAGAAAATAAGGAGTCTGCAATAGGCCGGTTGGCCTGTGCATGGCAGCTCCTGTCGAGAGTTACTACCACTCTCTATCATCCATGAATCTATCTAGCCTCCTTTTGAAACTCTCCAGAGTTCCCGCACTTACTACAAAGTTGCTAAGCTTGTTCCACTCGTCCACCACCCTATTTGTGAACCAGTTTCTTCCTATCTCCCTCCTAAACTTAAACTTATCCAACTTGAATCCGTTGCTCCGAGTCCTATCCTGCTCGGATATTATAAGAACCTTATCTATATCCCCTTTATTGATTCCTTTCACCCAGTTAAATACTTCTATCATATCTCCCCGCACTCTTCGTCTTTCTAGGGAATGCAAGTTAAGTTTCTTTAACCTATCCTGATATGGAAGGTTTCCAAGTCCCGGAATCATTTTTGTCATTCTTTGCTGCACCGACTCTAGTGAATTTATATCCATTCTATAATAGGGGCACCAGAACTGAACCGCATAATCGAGGTGCGGCCTGACTAGCGCAAGATATAGTTGCAATAAGACGTCTGCACTCTTGTTACTTATACTTCTAGATATAAAACCCAATACTCTGTTTGCCTTATTTCGAACATTAACGCACTGTTTTCTAGGCCGTAGGTCCGGGCTTACAAGTACCCCTAGGTCTCTTTCACAAGTCGACTGCTCTAGGTTGATGTTGTTAAGGCTGTATACATTATAAGTATTTGTTCTTCCAATATTAAGTACGCTGCACTTGCTGGTGTTGAATTTCATTTGCCATTTTTCAGACCACCCCTGCAGTTTATTTAGATCCTCCTGTAATGCATTTGCATCCTGCCCTGAATTAATTTGCCGCCCTATTTTGGTGTAATCCGCAAACTTGCTTATATCACTGCTGATCCCACTATCTAAATCGTTTATGTAGATTATGAACAAGAGTGGGCCTAGTACTGACCCCTGGGGAACCCCTACTGGTTACACGGCCCCACTCAGATTTAACACCATCTACGCTGACCCTCTGCGTTCTATCGGTGAGCCATGATTTTATCCAATTTTAAACTTTCCCCTCGATACCATGAGCCTTAATTTTTCTCAGAAGCCTCTGATGCGGTACTCTGTCAAATGCTTTGCTAAAGTGTAAGTAAATAACATCGTAATTTTCGTCATTATCTACTACCTCGAAGACTTTCCTAAAAAACGTTAGCAGGTTTGTTAGACAAGATTTTCCCTTTGTAAACCCATGTTGAGAGTCGTATTGTACCAGTGATGGTTTGACTTTGATCTCTGACTCAGCTTAAGTGTGTGTGTGTGTGTGTGTGTGTGTGTGTGTGTGCGCGTCATCGTGTGCTGACTTAAAGCATCCAGGAATAATACTAGGTTAAGAAAATTTCTGTCTTACCTGTATGATAAATTTGTTCAGTATTCACCTGTATTCTTTTACCTTGTCTTGTGGTATCTTGGCCAATTTAGCTCTCTAGTAACGGTGACTTTCTCATCTTTTTATCTGACTCATATTTTCCGTAGTTAATCAGTCTCAGAAATTTATAAACAATGACTTGTACAGTATAGTGGTTAGTGATGTATATTAATACAATAACTACAATTCATTTATTTTTTTAGTTTATCGGAAGTTTGACCTTGAGTTTTGACCTATGACCTTAAAAAATCCGACCTTGAGTTTTGACC
>NW_024722435.1:0-21972 GCF_018991925.1 Homarus americanus | reverse complement strand
TTGTATTTTATTGTAGAATTTTTTTTTTTTTTTTTATTTATTTATTTTTTTTTTTTTTATTTATTTATTTTTTTTTTTTATCTATTTCGGACTTACGACCTGGATTTGGGTCCGTATCCCCGTCGTAAGTCGGGGAGCACTTGTAGTGTCCTTCCTCTTCTTTGCTCTTCGTGACGTGTTGTAGCAAACGTGCCACTGCTTCTGTGCTTTCTTCTTGCCAGGTGTTGTGGTAAGGTGGAAGGAAAGTGGCGACCTCTGAGGCAGAGAGGTGTGTCACGAGCTGGATTACGAGGTGTTACATGTCATTCTTGCCAGTATGTCTGAAACATCTTCCTCACCACTTCAACAAGAAGATGAAGTATTCTGATCTTAGAGTGGATCATTAACCGACTCAGAAAAATCATCTGGGGTAAGCTCTGATGTAGGCTCGTACTCGACGGTGAGTTCCAAGTATTCCGCCTCAGTCCGCCTTGAGCGAGAGCATTACTCACTTGGTGATGAACACTGTCGCCACTGTGGCATGCAGATCGTAGAGCTATGTGGCCCGGGAAGCAGCATTACCAGCAGGCAAGAAGGGGGTGATAATGTAGCTCAAAGCCGCATCTCGCTACTACCACAAATATGAGTTCAGGACAATGCTAAATCTAGTCTCTTCCTTTTACGGGATTAGCGCAGGTCGTGGCTGGTCACCAATCCCGCATAAGTACAGTGGTCCCTCGGTCAATGAACACAATTCCTTCCACAGAGTTGTTCATTAACCGAATCCATTATTTCAATGGGATATTGGTTCCAGCTGACAGAAAAGTACATACAAAGTAAAGTCAGAAACACTCCTAAAATTCCCCTAAATCGCCCTTAAAACGCTATACTATATATACAGCTCCTCCCTGACATATGACAGGGTTAAGGACCCAAATCCAGGTCGTAAGTCGAAATGGTCCTAAGTCGAAAATTTTTAAATTATACATATAAAATCTAAAATGGGTGTCTCTTTTTCTTCTCAGCACCACAAACTCACTTTTAAGCTTGCCAGCCATTTTAAAGTGAATTACAAACGAAAATTTTCTTTGTGTACTGACGTTGGGACTCGAAAATACGTAATTTGACAAAGTTTTGGTACGACTGAGGCAGGTCGTAAGTGCGGGTGGTCGTAAGTCGAGTAGGTCGTAAGTCGGGGAGGAGCTGTATACGTACATGTACACACTTACTCTTAAATCACTACTGTAATATGATACAGGTGATTAATTTGTATCTCTTGTGCAAAATATATGACATTTATATTAAAATTATTCACTGTCTTGCAAGGATTCCAGCAATGCAAATTATATTCTTGTAACTTTAGTCTGAGATATTATATAAGATAAAAACTGTAAGCCTAAAACCCTGGCTGGGCAGATGGAGGAGAGGGAGGGAGGGAGCGAGCAAGTGTGCGTGAGGGGGGGAGCGGGAGGTGAGGTGATATGTTTGACAGTTGGCGCCCAAGGTCTAATGTGTGTTTATTTATCAGTCCCTAAGTGACTAAGCTTTTCTCTTATAAAATGCCAGTGAAACGTCCTGGGAGAATATAATTTACAATGCTGTAATTCTTATAAGATACGGATTAATTTGAATATAAACAAGCTACAATTTGCACTGACATAACAATATTAGTACCCTAATAATTTAGTACATGTACTGTACAGTACAGGTTTGTACTTAGGTCATTTATTTCTTTTACAATTCTTTTAATATGGTGTGTGCATGTAAATGAATGAAAATAAATGAAAAATGTATGTAAATCTAACCAAAAATACAGTTGAAATACAGTTACATTATAAAATGTACTACAGTACACCAATGTACTAAAAATTTTATCTCTTGTGCAAAATATGACGTTTATATTCAAATTATTCGCTGTCTTGCAAAATTCTAGCGATGCAAATTATATTTGCCTAACTTTAGTCTGAGATGTTATATAAGATAAACACTTAAAGCCTACTGTATAACCACCAAACCTTTGTGGGGGGGAGGGAGGGAGGGAGGGGTGACAGTGACGTGTTTGACAGTTAGTGCCGCCGAAGGTCTACTGAAGTATTTAGTTGTTTATTTATGCCCTTTAGATTGAGTTTATGGTTTTGCTTGTAAAATATCATAGAAGTGACAGGGGAGAATATAATTTACATTGCTGGCATTCTTATAAGATAGTGATAAATTTGAATGTAAACATGCGATAGTTTGTACAAGACAAAAAATTTAGGAATCATTTTGTTCATTACAGTCGGCCCTTAACATACGCGGGGGTTAGGTAACAGAGATACTCGTGAATGTTAAAAATCTGTGTACTTTTGCTGCCCCCCCCAAAAACCCTGGCCCCCCATGTCCTTATTTACTGTATATACCTGTGTGTAGTTTGAGTTTTTAAGACCAAATTATTTGGCAAAAAATTGGGGGTCGACCTCTAAACGGCTAATAGTTTCGTTAGGTTGAAAAACACTTTACCAGTAACTACCAGTAAACAATGGAAACGACGCACCAACGCACCACCAGCTGTGAGTGTCGGTACAGTTGCCAGTGCAGATCTCTTGCGTCATCATAGCAAGCCCAAAGTAGCCAAATGCATGGTATGGTATGCACAGGATGATGTAAAACAAACTATTAATTTTTTAAAGTTTATTTATAGATACTGTACATAAATTTTTTTTCATTACATTTGAAACATCAATCTTTGTTAATTAAATTTGAAACAAAAGAAAACTACGATACCGTATTTTCATTAAAATATTACATCACAAGTATATTTTACCTTAACTGTGACTGAATGAATATATTCTCAGAAATATATATGAAAATGTAATATTTTGGCTGAAATGACGTACATATTACAGTGGAAAGTGGGATAAAATCATGACGAAAACAATGACTTTCGCTTTCTTTCGTTGTTCAAAAGATTTTACCGTAATCACTTTTTGAATGGTTTTCAGTAAAAAAAAATGTTGTACTGTACTGTATTACAATAATATTCTATCCTATCATTAGGCTCATAATCCCACAACTGAAAACCATTCAAAAAGCTATTACGGTAACATCTTTTGAACGAAAGAAAGAGAAAGTCATTGCTTTCGTCACAATTTTATCCCACTTTCCACTGTAATACGTACGTCATTTCAGCAAAAATATTAGATTTCCATATTCTCAGAAATAAATAGTAGTTTTTTGAAACATAATGTACAGTATTTAATATTAAAATGCAAAAAGAGCTATAAAAACAAATAATACTGCACACCCGTAATGTACTGGCTGGCATCTCCACTCGTCCCTGCTCCCACCAGTCACCCCCTCCCCACTCTATCCCTCCGCCTCCTCCGCATCGTCACTACTATTGTATTACAATACAGTGACCCCTCGTTTAACGAACGCCTCGGTTAACGAAATTTCGGTTAACGAACTGCCTTCCATAAGGATCTTCAATTCGGTTAATGAACAAAAATTCGGTCAACGAATTTCTTACGAACCGACCTCAACATGTTTTCGCTTGCACTGACTGGGCAACCAGCTTTAGTACCAGTCAGCCAATACATTAATCGGTTCTAGGGCTTAAATTCCTTACTATTTTAGTAAATATCAAGAAGTTTATACTATTCAATAATTTTAAAAGTTTAATATTCAATTTTTTAGTCATTTTAACAATTATTTAACATAATTGTAGGTAAAGTGACTAGTTTAATGCGCGGCATCCAGCCTCTTAACACAGCAAACAGGCGTTAGTCTCTCTCTGTTTTCACTGGAGGTAACATCTTGCTTGACACTCTCTTCAACTAAACGCTTTTTTTCTGTGTTTCCAAGCAAATTATTGGTCATTTTGAAATTTATTTTACATATTGGCAATATATAATGCAGTGCAGTGTTGATTTAAAGAAAATAATCTTGAATTACACCAAGAGAGCTAAAATTTTATGGGTGAAATGGCGCCATGGGGTGACTTCTCTTCCACCCCAATGCCTTCTCTTTTTCCTTCTCCTCCAACCCCATTCTAAATCCCATCATCATCATCCAGGAGCCTTCTACATACACACCTCAAAGTAAGTGAACTTTTCTACCATTTTTGTTGAATTTAGGAAATTTTCGGTGAGCTGGAACCAATTACCCAAAAACCCATTGAAACAGTGGTTTCGGTTAACGAACGACCTTCTGGAACGGATTGAGTTCGTTAAACGAGGGGTCACTGTAATATTCTATCCTAATTCACTTGAATAAATACGAAGATACCATATTTCTGAATATTTTCATTAAAATCCATCAAAATCATTTTCCTTGTCATCGTCTTAAGCACCAAACAGCTCCTCCCAGTCTTCTCCTTGAACAGGGCTAGAGGGTACGTGTTTTTCGAATCGTTTTCAGTTAAAAAAATATTACATCACATGTATAATTTACCTAAACTGCGCCTGAATGAATATATTCTCAGAAATAAATAGTAGTTTTGCTGAAACGTGATGTATTTCAATGTAAAATAGGATAAAATACACGACAAAAATAAAAGGCTTTACCTAACTTTCCGATGTTCAAGAGATGTTACTCGTTTTTTTAATAGTTTTCGGTTAAAATACTGTTATATTAGTGATATTCTATTCATACTGTGCTTGATATAATACATTCACGGAAATGTAATATTTTTGCAACTACGATTCTGATGTCAACACAAGCGTGGTTACAGCGAGACTGACTGAGTGAGGGAGAGCTATGCGTGTGTGTGTGAGGTTGCGGGAGCGGGCGGTATCCCGTGTGAGGTGCCGCGCTCAAGTTGAATGGCGCGCGATTTGAATGTACAGTCATGCACCGGTTAACGTCCGAGATATGTTCTTGGAAACGTGACGTTAACCAAAATGGACGTCGTCCGATCATCACATTAACTTTTTATTTATACTTATGTATATGTGGAATACTATATCGTGCATATACACTTTTACTGTTAAATCACTACTGTAATGTGATACAGGTGATTAATTTTTATCTCTTGTGCAAAAGACTTGACGTTTATATTAAAATTATTCACTGTTGTACAAGCATTCCAGCAACGCCAAGCAGATGGGTGAGAGAGAGGGTGGGAGCGAGCGAGGGGGCGTGGGGGGAGGGGAGGTAGTACGTTTGACAGTTGGCACAGGCCCAGGTCTAACGCGTGTATATTTATCAATTGTTAGGTGATTAAGCTTCTCTCTTATAAAAAGCCAGTGAAATGACCTGGGTGAATATAATTAACCTTAGCTGGAATTCTTGTAACATACTGATTAATTTGAATATAAGCATGCTATAATTTGCATAGACAAAACAATTTTAGTACCGTAATCAAATTAGTACATGTGCACTCCAGCTTTGCACTAAGAAATCTATGTAAATCTACCCAAAAATACAGTTGAAAAACTTTTTTATAAAATGTTCTACAGTACTGTACACTAAAGTACAACAATTTTTATCTCTTGAGCAAAATATATGACGTTTATATTCAAATTATTGGCTGTCTTGCAAGGATTCCAGCAATGCCAGTTATAATCTCCTAACTTTAGTCTGAGATATTATATAAGATAAAAACTGTAAGCCTAAAAGCCTGGCTGGGGAGTGGGGGGGACGTAGCCAGCCACGCCACCCAGCGAGGGGTTGGTGGGGGGTGGGGGGGTTGAGGTGATAAGTTTGAGGCGAAGATCTCTGTGTTTATTTAACAGTCCTACTAAACTTTTCTCATTTTAAAATGCCAGTGATATGACCTAGGAGAATGTAATTAACATAGCTGGGATTCTTGTAAGATACTGATTTATTTGAATATAAACATGTTGTAATTCGCACTAGACATAACAATTTTAGTACCGTAATCAAATTAGTACAAGTGCTCTCCAGCTTTGCACTAAAGTCATTTACAGTATTTCTTTTATGTTTCTTTTAGTATGGTGTGTGCATGTAAATGTATGAAAATAAATGAAGAAATTTATGTAAATCTACCCAAAAATACAGTAGAATTTTTTTTTATAAAATGTACTACAGTATTGTACACTAATGTACTACATTTTTTATATCTTGAGCAAAATATATGACGCTTATATTCAAATTAATCTCTGTCTTGCAAGGATTTCAGCAATGCAAATTATATTATCCTAACTTTAGTCTGAGATATTATATAAAATAAACATAAAGAAATCACCAATCTTTTGTCTGGGAACACAAGGAAGGAAGTAGCCAGGAGCGTGTGGGAAGAGGGGGGGGAGGTGAGGTGACAGAATGTCTGGCGTTTGTTTGTTTATTTATTTGAGATAAGATTTGACAGTTGGCGCTGAAGGCCTGTGTGTGTGTTTATTTATCATTACTTAAGAGTGACTAAGCTCTTCTCATAATTTGCCACCCAAACGACCTGGGTGAATATAACTTACATTGCTGGGATTCTTGTAAGATAGTGATTTATTTGAATACCTGTATAAACAATCTATATTTGACATTAGTACAAGAGTTGGCATAGGTCCATTGTTAACCGAGACCACTGTTTACAGTGCACTTGTAAATATTGACTAAATTCATAATAATACATAACTAATGGTTGATAAACTTGTATAAGGGTGTCAATCTGTCAGTATAGGCACATGAGTGCTTGTGTCCCCATCATACGAGTCCGTTTTCTCTCTCGCTTCAGGCCTGAGTCCATTTTCTCTTAATCTTAGAGTGCAGTGCACCAGAACTTTATTATTTTAGTAATGCACTAATTTGGTGCAACCAATTTCAACTGAGGTTGCAATTGTTGAGGCAACTGAGATATGTCTGATTACAGCAAATGTGTTATTGTCAATTTGTAGGTGAAAGATTTTATCCTCAATAGATGTAGGTTAACATTACACAGGAGCCACCTAAATAGAGTCCTCAATGGCTTTCTGACCTCTGTGCATGTGTCTGCCGAGGAAAAGAGGGTCATGAGGAAGGGGACGTGATTACTGCAAATATCATCATTGATTATGACTTTGCTTGGGAGATTGGTATCCCGCATCCCTGAGCAACGCTCTTGTTCATTATGCAGAAGACCCGACAGCCGCACCATGCATCCACTACCTCCTAGATGTCCCCCCTTACACCTTCCGTGATGCCTGCTGAACCACCATTCCACAGGACCCCCCTGACAGAACACGATCCTACCCATACTGGCCAGATATTATGTAAATATATTGATAATGTTAAAGGAATAATCCTTCCTTCATAGGCTTTTAGTAAGCCCTTTATAATATTTATACTGTATATACTTGTGACACCTGCCAGATGCTGCTGGTGTTATTGTACTGAGGGTACCTAGTGACAGCACTAGGATCGCTTCCTCTATCAAGGAATAAACAATTGAAATTGAAATTACACCTGAACCAGAAGCCTTTACCAAAGCCGAACCTTTATTACATAACACGCTTAATATCTGGCCAGTACAGGAAGGATCATCTTGTTCCGTCCAGGGTCAGAGGTGGTCAACAGTGTCATTGAGTTTTTGTTTTTTTGAGAGACACCAGTTTAAAAAAAAAAAAAAAAAAATATATATATATATATATATATATATATATATATATATATATATATATATATATATATATATATATATATATATATATATATATATATATATTATATATATATATATATATATATATATATATATATATATATATATATATATATATATATATATATATATATATACCACAATAAGAAGAAAGCCACGGGGTTCTGACTTTAGGTGTAATTCACATCTTCAGGGGTGAGTAGGCATAGGTCTGTAATCAGGTGTGTCTGTACAGGAGAGGTGAGACCAGGTCTGTGTCCTAGTCTGTACTCAGAAGATGTGAATTGACAAAGCGCTTGGGAACTCTGTTTTCTTCTTTCCTTGTGGTGGTTATCAGCATATATATACATATATATATATATATATATATATATAATGGAGCCCCGACTTACGGGTTAGGGACCAAATCCTGGGTCGTAGGTCCGACATGAGGTCGTAGGTCCATACAGTAGATAAAAATTTTTTTTTTTTTTTTTTTTTTTTTTTTTAACCAATAATCTACAATGAAATACATTTTGATAAAAAGTAATAGAATAAGCGGGGAATGGGATACAGTACAGTGAAGTAATATATAATAGGAATGGTTACAGTGTTATTCAGGCACTTACCTTTAATGTGTAGTCAGCTAGATGCACGGGGCCCCATAATTTCTAATGATACGCCAGGGGACTAAATTAACTTCAGAAGCTTGTTTCAGTGTATAGAAAAGAGAAATGTGTGTCATTTTGAAAAAAAAAAAAATTTTAAAAATGGTCCTGGCTTCTGCGGCAGTGTGTGAGTGAAGCATTGTGATCGAGTCCTGGCTGGCCATATATATATGTACACATTATGGTCTGGGTTGGCCTTGATCCAATTAAACCCATGGAGGTCTCGCATAGCATAAAAGCAGCGTAAATAAAATAACAGAACATATGGGATTAATTGAAATAGAGACTAGGCGGGCCCCAGACACCCTTTTTCGACTGTCGTGCGTTTGGCTAGCTCTTTATCTTAATTTTGATGGTATGCACTGATGTATTTAGAGAAATATCAATAATATTAGGTTTTGACACTTGGTGTGAAGAATGGCTGGGCACCGAGGGGATGGGGGTTGGTTCGAGGCAGAAGGGCGATTGTTGGCCTCACCATGTCACCTATCCACCACAGAGATGGCCAGGGGCCTCCTTAATCAAACCCCTCAAGTCCATATCCTCACTATCACTGACTTGGGCTGGCTGTGATGGGTGAAGAACACCACGATGTTTGCTGCTGCTGGGCAGGCAAGGTTAAATAGACCAATCTGGCGACAGAGAATGCACGTGGGTGTGGGATCACGTGTTAATCACAGTCATGACGTCATCGGCGTGGAATCTCACGTAATGGCGTCTGGCGACAACCGCTTGCGCGTAAACAAGAGAATGTAACGCGTAACTAATAATTGGCGTCTGGACAAATTCTGCGGCCCAGCCAAGCGGTATAAAAATATCTCGTAAACCCTGAACTATTTTGTTCTGATTATTTGTCAGTTTTCCATTGTTATTTGTTGTATGTGTTTTGTGTACACGCTAATATCACCTGACCAAGAAATTTTGTTTCTAGATTGAATGGCTTCCTGTGCGGCTGCAAAATACCGGCAACTTTAAGACTCACCTTGAAATTCTTGGGTACGTCCAGGGTAATATCCGCCAAATTAAAATCCACAATTTGAAGGGCATATTATGCAATGGTATCCTTGGGTTAATTTGTACTAGAATATGGGAATTTATTTCTGGTTCCGCGCGTGGGCGAATAACCATGCAATATTTTATTTCATCCTCAGCTCGATATAGTAGCCGCCATACAGTCTGAGATGGCCAGCTCAACCACTCGCCTGCACAAAAGATGAGATTACTGCGTGAAAGAGGCGGCTGTGATTTAAAGAGAGAAACAGAGGGCGTAATCCAGTTGGGAAGATATGGTACCTGTTTATTAATCACTAAACCACAATGAACTAAAATTTATTTTTCATTACCAAAATTCATAATAAATATATTATCTGTTTTTTTGTCATATTTACATCATAGTTTATCTTTTTAATACTGAACTTGATGCAAGGTATCGCTCTCCTTCATAAATTTCACAGTACAGGTATCTACTACGCTTCATGACGTTGAGGATACAAAAATTTACTTACTAAATTTATAAATCTGTAGCACCTGCCTATATATAAATTTGGACTGCTGGCAGAAATTCAATAACATGCCCCAGTCAGCTCGGGCAACCATCGTTGGAGAGATGGGCAGGCGTATTCATCAGTGATTAACAAGCTGGCCTTTAATATTTAAGTTCTGCCATTCCACGCACGCCTTTGTTGAGCTCTGATATACCCTTAAAATTAATCCTCGCTATTCAGTTCATTTGTTTGAACTCCGGCTCTGGGAGGTGAAAGAGCTGTTAAAGTTACCTTAACACCAAGTTGAACTCGTCCTGTGATACATCCTCCTTGCTACCAGGTCAATCTACACTACAGTTATTATTCATCTCATAATTTGGGGAGTAGATAAACTTCCTTTAGTATTATTTTTTTTACTCAGTTACATGCCGCATACACTCCTACATACATAATATGTAAATACCTGCCTTGCCTATCTTAAGGTCCTAAAAACCTAAAGGAATAAACATGTTTGACAGTTAGCGCTTAGAAGGTCTAGTGAAATGTTGTTGTTTATTTATGTTTTGTATAAATGTCACTAAGAAGTGGCTAGAAGAAAATATAATTTACATTGCTGGAATTCTTGCCAGATAGTGAACAATTTGAATATAAATATGCTATAGTTTGTACTAGAGCATTTTGGTAATCATTTAGTACATTATTTTGAGTACATTTACAGTACAGCTTTGTTTCTTAGGACAGTGTAGCGAGTGCCTGAAAACATTATCACTTGGAATTTTTGATAACCATCCAGATTGACTTTCAGCGCCAAAAATAAGAAAAATTCAACTTTTAAGCCTAGAACATTGTGTCGTAATTGGCCAATTGTAAACTTTAAATCAACACGTTCTACCATTATAATGTCATGAAGAATAATAAAATAATACTTCAGATCCTCCACAATTTTGTTTTATGGTTTCAAAAGCACTTGCGATTATCAATTTTTGCGGACCAGCTGAGGCCCATGTATAAATTCAACAATAGCCTCTGACCACTAATGATATACCTTCTGTCTAAAAGCACCCATGAGACTAAAAGCTTAAATTCGTAGATATTAAATGTGGAAAGCCATAATTTGAAACAACATTACTGTACACAGTTTGTACTGAAATGTATTACACTGTATGTGATATATTTATATAAATTAATCACTATCTTTAAAATTCCAGCAATGCCATTTATATTCTGCTAAGTCCCTAGTCTATTTCATTTATAAAGATAAAACTTTAGCCCTGCAGAAACACACCTTCACTTTACAACAGGAGGAGGAGGAGAGATTAAGTGCCCTCTCAATTTTTGTCGGATACAAGGAATTGCGGGATCATCAGTTCCGGGCATCGGTGATGTACCTGTAATGGAAAAAAATATGAAATTAAATATTGCATTGTCATTTTATTTTTCCTCCTACTGTGTGTGATAACTTCTCTTCATCGCAAGTGTTTAGTCCTGAGTTTTTGACCTTATACAGTATATTTTTTCACAAATTCCGTTTGAAAAATTGTATGTGCATGTAACAGTAAAAAAACAAAAAAAGAAGAAAAAGAAGAAAATTACATGTCTAACCCAAAATTACGAGTTGGAAAGTAATCGCTGTTGAGTGCTAACTCTGGCATTTTTCTCTCTCTCTACTGGTTCAGTGAACACCTCTTAGGCATTCCCTTGTAAAGTACTTACTGTATATATACTGTACAGTGAGCCCCTCCCATCACCACATGGCACAACATGAATTATCCTTGCCTTCGCCTGCAGTGTCAGTAAACGTTAATTTTTTTATAAGTTTTCTGATTATGGTAGTTTATTTTGGCCCAAAATTTGGGTATTGGGTTGGGATGAAAGACTTTATAATTTGTAAAAAATAAAAAAAAAAAATAAAAAAAATAAAAGTGAGGGGGGGGGTAAATAATTACTACAGTTTGATAAAAAAATTATGCAAAAAGTAGGGGGTTGAGCTACAGTATATACAGGCAGTTTATGAGTTGTGAGTGCTTCACCTATTTGACTTACTGTGTAGGCTGTTACATTACTGTATATCTGTGATAATATTCCTTATTTTTTGTTTACTTGTTTTTCAGTATTTTATATAAGTTTTGTATTTGTAATAGTAGTAACACAAGACTCATCACAATAGCCATATCCCTTTAGCCCTCTCCCAAACACTCCAGGCCAAGTTGTGACAATGTTATGGTTATTTTTCATCTCTAAATTTTGGCTAGATACAGTGAACCCTCAAAGATCTAGACTAAAAGAGGGAGGACCACCTGTCCAAAAAAAGCCGATTGCCCGGATCTTCTGGCGAATATACAAAATGTATTAAAAACTAAAATAATGAAATAAAAAAATACAGTAGTTTCACTTACTCTATGCAGTGGATGGATGAGTTTGTGTTGCCGTGATAGTGGGGACTCGGAACGACTATCATTCTGAGTTAGAGGAGCAGGGATGCCCTTCGTTTTTTTTTAGTAACTGACACTTGAATATTATTGTAACAACAAAATAAGAGAACAGATAAAAAATATCTTCATTGTGACCCTAAATTTTAAAAGATTGAATTATAACTCGTAAATAGTGTTGTCTCAGGATTTTATGATGTCGCTACAAAACAATGGCTGTGATCAATGGCACTTTGTCAACTTCATTGTAAAATAATTGTATTTTTAAAATTAATTTCTCAATCTATTATCCTTCTGTCATTATACTCAACAGTACTGAGAAAGTAACAAACAACTATTATTCTTTACTTTAACCCTTTAGGTGCATAATTAAATTTCGCGCCGGTTCCTGAAAAGTGTCAATTATCCTGCCAAAAATGAATTTCATATAATCACATTTTCTATATGTTTTTCCTAGAGAACTTTTAGTATATTTTCCAAATCTGGAACAAAAATTCACATATGTGTGCAAATTTTAGAGAAAAAATGACATTTATACCCAAAAATGCAGGAAATTGGTATAAATCAATGTCTGGTATATGGCAAATAAATTATATCAATTTGGTTACTAAACAGCAAATTTAGATATGTATTACATATTCAGATAATATCAAACAAAATAGTACAAAAATAAGCTATATTGCATTCAAGAAATACTCCTATACCTCAATACATAATATGTCCGCATGTCGTCTCATTTGGGGAAGTTTTTTCAAGGCCGTGGGATATCCCCGCTTGTCGCATTTAATTAATATAATATTTTGGGCGGGTTTACCCGCATGTCGCATCCAAAGGGTTAAATGCATAATGCTGTAGTTAATTAGCACAAAGAAGATAAACTGCACAGGGGTACCTAGTGACAGCACTAGGATCCCGCTTCCTCTATCAAGGAATAAACAATTGAAATTGATAAACTACAACTCAGTCTCAAATGTATACACACTACACTGCCCTACATATCTTTGTGAAGATGACATGAAGACTTGTATTACAACAACATTGTCAACAAGTGAGGACAATGTTGCTGTTGTAATACCAACATTAACTCGCTCCACAAAAGTCTGTAAGGCAGGGTGTGTACCTTTATAAGCGACAGCCTTTATACGGTGCTTTTACCCTCTAGTTTTTAGGTAAACCAGAAAATTATATAATCTGGCTCTGTTGAGGTACCAAGTTTGCCAGAATAGTGTATACAAACATAAGACAGACTCATCTACAGCACTTATAGGTCTTGATGAAGAAAGTTCAAGATGCACCATACAGTCATCCCTTGGTGATAGGGCACTTGGTTATCGTCAAAATCTGCACACCTGCTGTTATAGTCCATTTTTCAGTCCGAGAATTTTGTTATCACGCAGTTGCCTCCAGGTTTTTTGTTACCCCCTTGCTTCACCTACATCTATTGAGGATAAAATGTTTCACTTACAAATTGACAATAACACATTTGCTGTAATCAGACATATCTAAGTTGCCTCAACAATTGCAACCCCAGTTGCAATTTCAAATTATGTGTCATTACTAAGGAATAACGAAGTCTCGGGTGCACGCTAAAGTTTAGAGAAAACGGAGGACTCGGGAGTTCTGAAGCGATGAGAAAACGGACTCCTTAGATGGGGGACTAAAATAAAGAAAGCATAGCTACATGTTTTGTGGACTACAGTATTTAGTGTACCCTTTTCATCACTTTGTAATAAACCTAGCCATACCTATGTGTGTTTCTGATACTTAGCTTAACATTATCTATATCTTTAGTGGGTCTAAATGATCATAAAATGGGAAAATTGGGGTTGGGTCTTGGGTGCCTGGAACCAATTTGAATAAATCCCATAGGTTCTGTACTTTTGTTATCGCGTTTTTCGTTATCACACACTTGGCGCTGTCCCAATTAGGCGTGATAACCAAGGAATGACTGTACTGTAGTAAGATGATGTTATAATACTCGTAAAAATGCTTTAATTCTGCATGTGGTATACGATACAAGAATTGAAATGCCTGTACAAATGTAAAAAAAATGAAGAGCGCCTTGTGCAAAAAAGCTGCCTTGCTAATGAGTGGTAAACAACAGTCGGAGCTTAGCGGGCCTTTTGTTTTCAAGCATCAGGAACAGGAGGAAAACTTTCTCAGGTTTCTTACAGCATTTTTGCATCCCTATTCAACATGAGCAAGAAAGCAAGTGATGGTAGTATGGTTTCAAAAGCTAATAGAAAGTGTATAAGCTTAGCCGAGAAACTAGATGTGTTAAAATGATATGAAAAAGGAAAGAGGTCTGTGGATATTATATGGAGCAAGCAATAAACATTTTTTCTGAAGTGGATCCATTAACAGAACAAAGCATTAAAATTTAAATAAAGGCAAATGACCTCTACATAAAGATGTATAATGAGAAAAGAAAGCAACTGTGCAAGGTTCTCTTGACAGCTTTATTATCCGAAGGCCTAAACCATCAACTTCAGCTACACCATCAAATACAGCATTATAAGCAACTTCAACATCAACTTCAGGTTCAGTAACAGCTTTATGGAAAGCTACAGTTTCAGCCAGAGTTGAACCTGATGACTTCGTCATCTGAGTAAAAACTCGCACAATATTCATTGGCTGTCCTTATGTTTTAGACTTTACCACCATTGGTGAGTAGAATTTTTGGTTTATATAAGTAAATATTATTTAAAACATATATGAATAGTAAATAAGTGTTGCTTTCAAATTCATACGTAGAGAAATGACGATATGTTTTCACAGGTACGCACTTACTGTTCATACGTTGGCGTTCCCAATCGTCTTGCTTTATTTCTTTACCATTAGTGGTTAACTAATTCTAGTGTTCCATTTATTAACATTAAATAACATTACAGTGATCTCTCGGTTAACGAGCGCCTCGGTTAACGAAATTTTGGTTAACGAAATACCTTCCATAAGATTCTAAACTTCGGTAAATGAGCAATCCCTCGATTAACGAATTCCTTATGAGCGCCCCTCAACATGTTTTCGCTTGCACACTAGCTGTCATATTAGTCCGCCAATACAGTAATCGGTTCTAGGGCTTAAATTCCTTACTATTTTAGTAAATATCAACAAGTTTGTACTATTCATTCAATTATTTTAAAAGTCTTGTATTAAATTTTTTAGTCATTTTAACAATTATTTAACATAATATAAGTACAGGTACAGGGAAACTAGTTTATATATATATATATATATATATATATATATATATATATATATATATATATATATATATATATATATATATATATATATATATATATATACAGACCCCTCGTTTGAACACCTCAGTTCGTGTTTGTTAACGAGGCCTTCCATAAGGATCTTCAATTGGGATTACTTGAAAAAAATTAGGTTGAAGTTCTTCACAGAACCAACCTCAACATGTTTTCGCTTGCACTGACCGGGCAACCAGCTTTGGTATCAGTCTGCCAATACATTAATCGGTTCTAGGGCTTAAATTCCTTACTATTTTAGTAAATATCAAGAAGTTTATACTATTCAATAATTTTAAAAGTTTAATATTCAATTTTTTAGTCATTTTAACAATTATTGAACATAACTGAAGGTAAAGTGACTAGTTTAATGCGCGGCATCCAGCCTCTTAACACAGCAAACAGGCGTCAGTCTCTCTCTGTTTTCACTGGAGGTAACATCTTGCTTGAGACTCTCTTCAACTAAACGCTTTTTTTCTGTGTTTCCAAGCAAATTATTGGTCATTTTGAAATATATTTTATATATTGACAATATATAATGCAGTGCAGTGTTGATTTAAAGAAAATAATCTTGAATTACACCAAGAGAGCTAAAATTTTATGGGTGAAATGGCGCCATGGGGTGACTTCTCTTCCATCCCAATGCCTTCTCTTTTTCCTTCTCCTCCACCCCCATTCTAAATCCCATTATCATCATCATCATCATCATCATCATCATCATCATCATCATCATCATCATCCAGGAGCCTTCTACATACACACCTCAAAGTAAGTGAACTTTTCTACCATTTTTGTTGAATTTAGGAAATTTTTAGGAGGTAAAGGCCTGGAACCAATGCAAACCCATTGAAACAATGGTTTTGGGATTAGCAACTGATTATGAGCTTGACCTTCTGAACCAGTTGATTCTACGTTAGCGGAGGTCCTCGCCAATTTGGATCAAACCTCCGCCATGTTGGCAGCACTTAGGCATGAATAGCGCCTAAAAGATCGCCCAGTCATCAAAACATTACCGAGTTCTTCACCGCCACCCACCACAGCCGGCCCAAGTCAGTGATGGTGATAATTATAGTGAGGATATGGACTTATTTGACTTTGAGGGGTTTGACAAAGAGGCCCTGCAAGCCTCTGTGGTGGATAGTGATACAAGTGATACAGGTGAGGGCCAATAATCTGCCCTCTGCCTCGGAACCAACCGCCCATCCCGTGTGCCCAGCCATCTTTTCTACTAATGTAAGTGTTAAAAAACCTAATATTATTGATATTTCACTTGATTATTAATTGTGTGTGCATACCATCATAAAGTTAAGATAATATTTTTACTACAACATAGTTGTGTGTCGTCAAAAAGTGGAGTTTGGGGGGTCGGCCCGGTCTCTATTTCAATTAATCCCATACGTTATGTTGTTCACTTTACGCTTTTCTCACTTTCCGCGGTACCCTGTGGGTTGAATTAACCGCGTAAAGTGAGGGTTGATTGTATATATATATATATATATATATATATATATATATATAGTTATATTGTTATGCCGTCTCTTAATTAACTTTAATAACCAGGTTCTAAGCGCAACCAAACAAAAAAATTGAAGTAAATTAAAAGGGAATAAAAATAAATAAAGTAAACCTTTAAGAATTTAATTAAATTAAATATTAACACAATAAAGAGCCTCGTAGGCTGTCACAACAAATTGAATAACTGTCGAAACCTTTAAGACACAAATGATACTAAACATCGAAACATCAAAAGAATAAAAATAAAGCATTAGATTACGTTAACACTGCATAAACATATAAAATAACTAACACTGAAATTAACTAGCGTGAAACAACAATGAATTACTTAAATGTAACTAAGCAAGCACTGATGGACACATAAGAGACATAAATAGGTACTCACATAGATAAACAGGTTGACAACCCTTTATCCGAAAACCGAAAACCTCTAAAAACCGAAAGTTTTTTGGGGGGGCTTTTTTTTTTTAAACAGGGATTAGCCCACTCGGGCATAAATCACTGACTCACATCGGGGCCTGATGGGCGAAAATGTAATAGTAATAATAATTATAATACAGTAATAATAATTATTCATAGTAAATAAGATTTTTAATTTAAATACTGTACACCAAAATAAAATAATAATGATAATAATAATAATAGTAATAATAAATTATAATAATAAAATTAATAATAACAATAATAACAATAATACTGTAATAAAATAATAATAATAATTATAAAGAAATACAAGAATGAAAAAAGATCAAAAGTGAGAAATGCGACCTAGACCTATGAATTATTATTACAGTATTATTATTATTATTTCAGTTATTATTATTATAATATTTTTTTCCCTCCCCCCAGGCCCCGATGTGGGTCAGTGATCTATGCCCGGGTGGGTTTATAAAAAAAAAAAAAATCAATGAAAACCGAAAAATTCCAAAATCCGAAATGCCTCTAACCCCAAGGATTTTGGATAAGGGATTGTCAAGCTGTACCACATTGGTGGCGACAGGAACAACAACAGAAATAAAATAAAGTATAAGTTACAGGTGACTGGTGTCACTCAAAAGAACATGAACTGAATGACAAGAGGGACTGGACTGCCCTCCGTCTACTGGTGAGCACTATATATAGGGTCAGCTCCCGCCGATGCGACCAGCCGGTGAAACATGGGTCGTTTAACGATGCAGATGCTCGTTAGAGAAACAAAGAATGCTCGTTACAATACTAAATGAAGAAATAAGATGGGCTTGAACAAATAATAACAGTTAAAACCTTAACAGCACAGGGTAAGGTGACCAGATTATATAATAGTAAATATAACACATCATTGCAGGAATAATATGGAACAACATGGAAGCATGTTATGTAACAAAAAAAGAAAAAGAAAAATATGACACCGTCATAACACTTCCCCCCATAAAATAAAATTTTGCATGCACAAATTTTGATATGACATACAGTAAGTGTTCATTCTGTGGGTCTAGATAACAGATCACTAGCATCACAGGCTAGCTTGCAAGGCTTAGAAAAATTAGGGCTCTTAAAATAGGATATGAGCATAATACATTTTTCAAGTTTTGAAAAGAATCCTGACACCTTGAAGTCCAACAAAAAATATTACCCTTCTTCAACAAATCAGTAAGAGGTAGTGCCAACTCGGCAAAATTACAAATATATCTCCGGTAATAACCCACACAACTAAAAAATCTGCGGATTTGTCGTTTGTTACATGGAACAGGCATCTGAGAAATAGTGTCACACCTTGCTGTGGGAGGAGCAAGTCTTCCCAACCCAATTACATGTCCCAGATACAAAAGTTGAGCACAAACAAATTCTGACTTAGCAAAGTTTATAACAAGTCCTACATTTTCTAACTCGGTGAAGAGAGCGTCTAGCTGACATAAATGGTATGACCAAATGTCAGAAAAAAATTACATCATCTAAATATACTACACAACCAGGCAAATTGGCCGTGACTTGTGACATCAGCCTTTGAAAGGTAGCAGGGGCATTGCAAAACCCGAAAGGCATAGCATTAAATTTATAGGTTTTACCTAATGTCACAAAACTGGAGATGTCTTTAGCACGACAGGTCAATGGTACTTGCCAAAACCCTCGAAGGCAATCAATCTTAGAGAGGAACTTGGTGTTTCCGATTGCTTCGATGCAGTCGTCGACTCTTGGTAGAGGGAAGCTGTCCTTGCTGGTGACGGCGTTGACCTTGCGGAAGTCGATGCAGAATCGAAGAGTGCCGTCCTTCTTCAGTACTAGAGTGACTGGTGAGCACCACTCGCTGGTAGAGAGCCTGCTTCATAGGCTTAGCAAAACCAACAACAATATCATGCACCACAGCAGTGGTACAGCCAGGCCTGTCTTGGAAGACAAGAGGATGTTGTTGGATGGCGGTCAGCACGTCAGCTTTCTGGTGTCCCGGTAGACGCTGTAGCTTCTCCTGCAACTCCACGGGGTTGGACTGCCAAACCCTGACTGATGTCAGGGCGAGTGGACTTGCCCCTTCTTTTTCCTCCTTTTTCTCACCGTCTACCAAGAAAGTGTCAACGGCACACACGGGAACTGGATCATCAGCAACAGGTGGGGGTGCTGGGCGTGTGTGGTACAGTGTGGGGTATGAGATTGTTTGGTTCACACTCAGGATGGGATGGAGAAAGGAAACTCACAATGTGCTCTCTATATACATGTTGTATTGGATGTACAATGCAGCTTGGTGCTGGGAAGGCAGCATGGTTACAAGCGTGATGTAGAGAGAGCTGGTTGGTGAGGACGCTCAGAGAAGGACAGCTTGTGGGTCGCCATGCTCGCCAGCGGGAGAGAGGACCGCCAGGCAGGCGGAGGAGGAGCGAGGACCGCCAGGCAGCGGCAGAGGAGGAGGTGTTGCTGGCTGCGGCTGTAGGTAGAAAGAGAGAGATCACCACGAGGTCAGGTCTCAAATAGCGGGGGTAGGCGTGGCTTAGCAGTTGACCCCCGCTCCGTGGTGTATGGCGGAGCTGGTTGACCTAGACCACGAGGCATACACTGGGGAATTGGTGGGGTCGGCTAGGCAGCGACAAACAGCGTTTGTAGGGGAGAATTCCACTACAATACTCCCCCTTCCCTCCAGGCGGTGTAGGAGACTTGTTGTCTGCAGGGTTGCATAGCACATGTGAGGCAGAACGGGCGGTGCGTGCCTCATGTGAGACAACGGCGATGGCGTGGATGAGCCGGTCGCTGGGGACAACTGTCTAGATACACAATATCTGTGGGGGAAGAGAGGGAGAATAAGGGTGTGTGGAGGCGATGAATGTTGTGCTTCCCTCACGGCAGGTACAGAGTCGTCAGATACGCCTGCTGGGGTGTGTGGGCCTGGGTCAGGAGCAGGGGCTGCGTCAGCAGAAGCGGATGAGGGCTCGTGACAGCAGCTGGGTCCACGACAGCAGCAGGGTGCAGGACATTAGCAGGGAGTACCTGAGGGAGAAAAGAGGGGTGTGTGGGTCCGCGTCAGGAACAGAGGCCGCGTCAAGGGCGGAAGGGGTTACTGCTGGGCCGGGGTCGGCGTCTGAGGCAGGACGGGTGTGCTGGGGTCGGTAGGACGTGGTGCTTAGGGCAGGAAGAGGAGCTGGTGTCTGCTTAGAGTAGCAGAGCTGCTCTAGGGTGTCTAACCTGCGGTGTAGAGACAGTAGTTGTATAGCCGATGAGAGCTGCTTCTGTGTGGATAAGCCAGTCTTCCATGTTGCTTGAAGACTGGGAGCGTGATCAGTTTCTCCTCCATCCTGTGTGAGTGCGAATCTCCGGGAGTCACCATTTGTGGGGTTTGAGATTGTTTTTGGTTCACACTCAGGATGGGATGGAGAAAGGAAACTCACAATGTGCTCTCTATATACATGTTGTATTGGATGTACAATGCAGCTTGGTGCTGGGAAGGCAGCATGGTTACAAGCGTGATGTAGAGAGAGCTGGTTGGTGAGGACGCTCAGAGAAGGACAGCTTGTGGGTCGCCATGCTCGCCAGCGGGAGAGAGGACCGCCAGGCAGGCGGAGGAGCGAGGACCGCCAGGCAGGCGGAGGTGTTGCTGGCTGGTTGGTGTAGGTAGAAAGAGACAGATCACCACGAGGTCAGGTCTTAAATAGCGGGGGTAGGCGTGGCATAGCAGTTGACCCCCGCTCCGTGGTGTATGGCGGCGCTGGTTGACCTAGACCACGAGGCATACACTGGGGAATTGGTGGGGTCGGCTAGACAGCGACAAACAGCGTTTGTAGGGGAGAATTCCACTACAATACTCCCCCTTCCCTCCAGGCTGTGTAGGAGACTTGTTGTCTGCAGGGTTGCATAGCACATGTGAGGCAGAACGGGCGGTGCGTGCCTCATGTGAGACAACGGCGATGGCGTGGATGAGCCGGTCGCTGGGGACAACTGTCTAGATACACAATATCTGTGGGAGTAGAGAGGGAGAATAAGGGTGTGTGGAGGTGATGAATGTTGTGCTTCCCTCACGGCAGGTACCGAGTCGTCAGATGCGCCTGCTGGGGTGTGTGGGCCTGGGTCAGGAGCAGGGGCTGCGTCAGCAGAAACGGATGAGGGCTCGTGACAGCAGCTGGGTCCACGACAGCAGCAGGGTGCAGGACATTAGCAGGGAGTACCTGGGGGAGAAAAGAGGGGTGTGTGTGGGTCCGCACTCAGGAACAGAGGCCGCATCAGGGGCGGCAGGGGTTACTGCTGGGCCGGGGTCGGCGTCTGAGGCAGGACGGGTGTGCTGGGGTCGGTAGGACGTGGTGCTTGGGGGCAGGAAAAGGAGCTGGTGTCTGCTAGGAGAAACAGTGCTGCTCTAGGGTGTCTAACCTGTGGTGTAGAGACAGTAGTTGTAGAGCCGATGAGAGCTGCTTCTGTGTGGATAAGCCAGTCTTCCATGTTGCTTGAAGACTGGGAGCGTGATCAGTTTCTCCTCCATCCTGTGTGAGTGCGAATCTCCGGGAGTCACCATTTGTGGGGTATGGGTTGTTTGGTTCACACTCAGGATGGAATGGAGAAAGGAAACTCACAATGTGCTCTCTATATACATGTTGTATTGGATGTACAATGCAGCTTGGTGCTGGGAAGGCAGCA
>NW_024722434.1:0-1123 GCF_018991925.1 Homarus americanus | reverse complement strand
TTGAAGAATGCAGTGATGGGTAGAAACACCGGGTAACACTGAAGTCCGTTTATTAGGGATAGGAGAAATACAGCCGGTGATTAGCGTGTGCCATCCGCGCTCACACAGTCAGACTGAGACTGCCTTGCCATATAGCAGCTTCGGGCAATGTTGCCACATAACACGTGCAGTGTTGCCCGCATAATTATTCATAGATGCTACCGGCAGTAGCTTATAACAAGGGTTGCTACTCGGCCAGTAGCAGATACATAACCTAGTGAGGATCGATGAGACATAATACTGTCCAAATGACGAGGAACCGTAAAGCATTAGATCGTGGTCACATTAAACCAGCGTGTCTGCAAAGTAACCTAATGAATGCCTCAGCCTTTACTAGATCAACATATGATGAGTTCAGAAGAAATTTTATACGTTTTTTTGATCGGGAAGAGGTGACAGTCACCCTACATGGGTTTTCAGAATGGTAAACAGGACAATAACACGAATCCAACACAGGACCTCTTCATGGCACAGTCCATGGCGGGACAGACTTATGACGACGCAACACATTTCTCCGCTTCTGATTGGTGGGAAAACAACCGTACCATGAGTGAGAAAACGTGTCGTCTTATCGAGCATATCAATTTATATTTCTTATTCAAGAAATAGAGTTTAAAGCTCAAAGGAAAATTACCCTCAGTCCGACGAACTCACAGAATATGCAGAAAAGATAATACAGAGAACCCCTTACACACCTTGTGCTAGAACCATTGCACCGGTGGCAACAACACCAATTGAGGTTAAAAAAGAAACAGGTACCAAGCCTAAACAAAAAAACTGTTTGTAAAATTTGCAAGAAACAGAATCATAAGACTGAAGACTGTTTCTATGCACCACAAAACGGTAATACCTATCAGTTTAACAAAGCCAAGAAAGGCAACTTCAAAAATCAAAATCAAAAGTTAAATCCAAGTGCAGTAAGCAAGACCTATTATCATCCCCATCCCTAAGCCGGGAGAAACTGGGAAATATCGACCCATTAGTCTTACCTCCTGTGTTTGCAAGATGATGGAGAGGATACTCCATCGTCGCCTTCTTCACACCATAGGCGGCTTCCACAACTCCTCATTGGTTTCATACAACA
>NW_024722433.1:0-9461 GCF_018991925.1 Homarus americanus | reverse complement strand
TATGTAAAATATATTTCAAACTGACCAATAATTTGCTTGGAAACACAGAAAAAAGCGTTTAGTTGAAGAGAGTCTCAAGCAAGATGTTACCTCCAGTGAAAACAGAGAGACTAACTCCTGTTTGCTGTGTTAAGAGGCTGGATGCCGAGCATTAAACTAGTCACTTTACCTTCAGTTATGTTCAATAATTGTTAAAATGACTAAAAAATTGAATATTAAACTTTTAAAATTATTGAATAGTATAAACTTCTTGATATATACTAAAATAGTAAGGAATTTAAGCCCTAGAGCCGATTTATGTATTGGCGGACTAATACTACAGCTGGTTGACCGGCCAGTGCAAGCGAAAACATGTTGAGGTCGGCTCGTAAGAAATTCGTTAACCGAATTTAAGAATCTTATGGGAGGCAGTTCGTTAACCGAAATTTCGTTAACCGAGGCGTTCGTTAACAAATTGCGTTAACTGGCGTTCGTGGCGAGGACCACTGTACTTATCTTTCTTCTATGTGTAATTTTGCTCATTAGTAGAAGGCATTACACTTTGTAAATTAGACGATCTCCCACCAATTACATTTCAGGGGAGCTATCATATCCCAAATTCTGAAATAAATATATTAGGCCTCACCATTTCCTCCAATATGTCCTGGAAATCACACATCCTTAGTATAACTAAAGCTGCCTCCCGAAAGTTGGGAATGCTGTACAGATGCCGCAGCTACTTCACTCCTGAGCAGTTGCTCCAAGTATATAAGGGATTCATTTGTCCTAACTTGGAGTACTGCTCTCATATCTGGGGTGGCTCTTCTTCTGTCCAACTATTAGATAGGGTGGAATCAAAGGCATTTCGTCTTATTAACTCTCCTCCTTTAGTCGACAATCTCTCTCCCCTTTCTCTTCGCCGCAATGTTGCTTCACTCTCTCTTTTACAGAGTACTTTAACGGGCAATGTTCAGTGGATTTGGCATCCTGGTACCGCCCGCAAGGCCGTGGGTTCAGTAACATCTTGCCGCATGAATCCAGAAATGTCAATTATATTATCCTAACTTTAGTCTGAGGTATTATTTATTACTAAAAGTTAAAATCTAGTATTTTCACCCA
This sequence comes from Homarus americanus, assembly GCF_018991925.1. NCBI lineage: Eukaryota > Metazoa > Arthropoda > Malacostraca > Decapoda > Nephropidae > Homarus > Homarus americanus. Next base: position 8,363 of record NW_024722433.1, on the reverse strand, counting down.
AACATTTCTCTGGAAGGGAGGGAAGGTGGGGGGGTGGGGGGGTTGGGACCGACCAACCCAGCTGGCGTGAGTGTTTGGAGGGGGGGGGGAGGCAAGGTGGTGTACTTTGATTGACAGATAGTGTGGTGAAGAATATTTTTTTTTATTAACTGAAGATATTTGTTTTAGCTCATAAAATTCATACAAATTACTCGACCAGAATATAATTTACATTGCTGGAATTCTTACAATATGATGATCATTTTGAATATAAACATCATGGATTTTGCATTAGACATACAAATTTTAGATCTAATGTAATAATTTGGTTTACACAAAGCAAATATTTTATCTTTTGTGCAAAATATATGAAATTTACATTCAAAATATTCCCTGACCTTCAAGGAATCCAGAAATGTCAATTATATTATCCTAACTTTAGTCTGAGGTATTATTTATTACTAAACGTTAAAACCTAGTGTTTTCACCCAATCATTTCTCAGAGAGGTGTGAGCTGGGAAGAGGGGGGGTGGGGGATTTGAGTCCATTATTTGAATGGACATTAACTTGGCGACTGTATTTCTCTTAAATATTAATTGTGTGAGCATACCATCATAAAATTTAGATGTTATTTTTACTACAACATAGGTATTGTGTCAGAAAAAGTGGAGTTTGGGGGTCGGGCCAGTCCCTATTGGAATTAATCCCATATGATCTGTTGTTCACTTTACTCAGTTTTCACTTTCCGCAGTACCCTGTGGGTTCAATTGACCGCGTAAATCGTTAATTGGGGTACTACTTTTTCTTGTGTTGTTATTTTGACATAATTTATAATGAATTGCATTGTTCTCTAGCTGTAAACCAATCACATATATACTGTACTGTACCCCAATAGTAGTTGCCAGATATTGAAAACAAAATTGGGAAATTTGGCTGTAACTGTACATAATTATGAAAACACACACACATGCATACACTAGCTGCCATAAAGTGGCTTTACTTAAATATTTTGGTGGTGGTGGTGATAAACTTTGAGGCTGGTGAGTACGGCATCACTTCTGATACTGGAAAGCATTAACGGAAGACCTTTGAAAGAAAAAGTTATTCAGAGCTCTAAAACATCTATTTCTTAAAATGCATTGTATGGCTAGCCACCAGTTCCTTAACCCATCCCTACTAAACAAGATAGCTGAAACTGCTACACATATTACTTTATAAATGAGGATATTAAAAAGATTTTCATAATTGATAAAATAAGCATTTGTTCATGGGTTTTCCCCATGGGTATCAAGCACTGGCTTGATACTGAGGTTTATGTTTGCATGGAGTTGGAAATAAGCTTACCTGATTTACATGCTATTAAGCCTTTGTCTTGTTTTATAACAATGTGCAATAATCCAAACTTTGTCAGTACCATAGTGTTGAGGTGTTCTTGAGTGTACTGTTGCATGGAGGCTAACATGGAACACTGTAAAGACTTATTGGGTGGGATGCACTACAGTATTGGGATATAATTTTATCAACTTGCTACCACACTCCACTGGGGCCACTGATACAGTCCAAATGTACCTTGAGTCTTGACAATAGTGAAAGAACACGGCAGGGTTTTGTATCTAGCTGGTGACTTTATAATCTCTACAGCTTAAATAATTATGTGGAGAAAAGGAGTTCTTCCTCTGCTCCTTACAAAATTGTAGATTATCTTGCAGATATTCTTAGTCACACTGTTAGTTAGTGCAGTATATGATGTGGGACTGAGTGAAAAGAATTGGGAAAACTTTGTATACAGTACAGTATATGAATATTTTGCTGCTATTTATTTGATGTTTATTAAGATGGCCAGACTTGCTTAGGTTCTTCAGATTGTTTACATATTTATTCACATTTGTCTACCTTTAGTTTTCAGTGTTTTTATTATGTGGCAACTGTGACAAACTCCACATGAGTCCTATGATTTGTGTTGGCTTTAGAAAAACAATGACTATATCAGCACTCAATTTTTTGGATGGTCATATAAGTTGTCCCTCACAAGGCTGTAAATATAAGGTGCTGAAGGAGAGAAATGAATAGCCAGTGTTTGTGGATTATGCACGCGAGATTTAGAGAGTCTGGGCTTAGGTTTATGAAGATTCTGTACGATACTTTGGTCCTATATTTGGTAGTACACAAATATATCCTGTGAAGATGATTTCAAGACAATTTGGGTGTCATTTTGGATAATCCTTTTTTATGCTGTAGTTTTCAGATCTTCCAGTTAATTGTGTTCTTATGTCTCCAGTAATAGGAAACAATGTACAAACCTTTAAAAATCCAGGACCTGGGCTGTACAGTATTATCATAGATTGTAATAACTGGCAGTAAGTGGTTTCTAAGCTGTTTAGATTGCAAAGCTTATTTATCTTATACTGTACTAACACAAAAATTTGGTAAATATATAGAATTTGGTCATCAGAAACAATTCTTTGTAATTTGTGTGTTAATTTTATTGCTGCATTTAACCTGTCAGACATGATTCCTACACCTTACATACATCTCCTGCATTTTAGGAGTTTCACTGAGGTGTCTTTCATAAATCAAGTGATATCCTTCACACTACTTTTGTGTACAGTATACACATATATTTGCTTCCTTCATCATGCTATTTTTTGTGACTCATACTTAGGAGGTTTAACTTCTAATATGAATAATCATCTTTTCCTTGAAAATAATATTTATTTGATTTATTATATATTTATCTTTACTTTGTTGCTTAAGAGGTTTATATATATTGCATATCTCTTCCTTGTTGCGTAAGAGGTTTTATATACAGTATTATAGATTTTCTTTGCTACTTGGAGGTTTAGTACATTTACATTTATTTTCCTTTTCCTTGATCTTCCTCTGATACTGAGAACATTATTAATACTGTAATTTTCGTAAAATATGATCTGTAGTGTCTTATTTTTTTCATATCTTCAGATTCACCTGTACATATTGCTGAGGTGATGTAGATATATGAGAATAACACTTTTTTGTTCTTACTTATAATCATGAAATATATTTACTTGATTTTCTGCAGGTGGACAAATCCCAATACAATGCTCTGGCAAACCTGTACCCAGATCAAGCCCCCTACACAGTGTGCAACTCATCTCTCTCTGAGTATGCAGTGTTGGGCTTTGAGCTTGGTTTCTCCATGACGAATCCCAATGCTTTGGTTCTCTGGGAGGCTCAGTTTGGTGACTTCAACAACACAGCACAGTGCATCATTGATCAGTTTATATCCTCTGGGCAGTCAAAGTGGATCAGACAAACTGGTCTTGTTTTGTTGTTACCACATGGCATGGAAGGCATGGTGAGTAGAAAAAAGCAAGTAAACTTAAATAGTGAATGATTTTTTTTTATCACTATCATTACCAACCTGTACAGCAACAGTTTACTGCTGGATGAAAGTCTCCTTCATTTGATTTTCTGCCCTGAGCTATTACTGTACATTGTAATGTCTTTTTCACTCCTTTCCTCTTTTGAAACTTAAGAACAACCATAATACCATGGTAAAAAGGGTAGAATATTGGTTAATAATGGTACACATTGTAATTTGATACAGTACTCTTATAATTGATTAATTTTTTTAATGTAAATAATTGTGCCCAGGGACCTGAACACTCCAGTTCCCGCCTTGAGCGCTTCCTGCAGATGACCTCAGACGATCCAGATGTTCTCCCTGCATTTTCAAGTGACTTCGCAATCCGGCAGTTGTCTGATATCAACTGGATTGTAAGTATATATACTGTATACAATACTGTACGTATATATCTTTTTTTAAATTTTTGGGAGAGAATCCTTTTCGGGAATTTCTTTTTATTCAGAGATCTTTATCACCAATACTGTTCATAAATTTTTGTATTTCAAGGATCTTAAAGTGTGCTGTTGGATATTCTGTTTATCTCAGTTCATAATCATTCAGTAAGGAGAAGAATGAAAAGTATGTGTGTGTGTTTGCTCAGTTGTGGCCACCCTATATCATAATGGCAAAAAAACACAAAAGAGTGAGTGCTCTCCGTACAGTTCAGTTATTTATATTGGTTATCTAAAATTATGACTGGACTAGAAAATTTGGGGTTGACTACAGGAAGTTTAGAAATATAGAAAATGCAGAAAAATGGCTTATAAGTATGGATAGGAAAATAGAGCTGTAGAAGTCCACATGTAAGGTTGTTTGATATGTCAGTTGCCTGTGGTTTGTTGGTGATACATGACCCTTTGAATAAATGAACTAGGGAAAACAGTAGAGTAATGTTGAACTATAAAATTGTAGAGCTTTGAGAAATTTTGTTGCAGTTAAATGATGTATGTCTTTAAAATTGACATCAGAGTGATTGTGTCTCACCAGTAGTGGGGAACTGAAATTTTATTAGATAATTAACCTGTTCTTTAATGTCTAGCCTAGCAGGGGTATGTATATATGATGGCATTAGTACATATTGAATTCAATTATTGGGACAAATGGCAGGAAAGTTTTTTTTTTTTCACTCACAGGTCTTTTATATCATTAATAACTGTATTCACATCCATTCTAATGTTAGTTCTATAAATATTATAGGTTGCTAACTGCTCCACCCCAGGCAACTTGTTCCACGTCCTTCGAAGACAAATTGCTCTTCCCTTCAGAAAACCACTGATTATCATGACCCCTAAATCTCTCCTCCGTCACCCAGAAGCCAAATCCTCCTTTGATGACATGGTTGAGGGAACTGAATTCCAAAGGTACTGGTAGTGTGTTGTTTCACATTTGTCATGAATATTTTAACATAAATATTCCTCTAGTTTTGAATATACTGTACTGTCCTGTAGTATACCATGTTTTTACCCCCATATCAGCTTCACCAGAGGGAAATATAGGAGTTCTCTCTGTCTCTCTTTTTGTTTGTGTCTCTCTCTTTCTCTCTTCAATTTTGGTACTGCCTGCTCCACAGAAATACTGGAAATTTTCCAACAAACTTGGTCAAGTTTAGGGGATAGGAAGACAATGATGCAGTTTAAATTCATAATGTAAATATGTAGAGCTTAAAATATTTTAAGAGGGAAAGTCCCATCTCAATAACTGTGTATGGTACTGTATATAAGTTACCTACAACTTCCTGAGGTGACGCTTTCTATTTCAAGATTTTGGGTAGTAGCTTCACATGTTCTGGCTGACAGGTCATTATTGCTCAGACTAGTGGGGTTGTGTGAGTAGGATGGTAACTGCTATCACTAACTGTTAATCTTATGTCTGTCTCTCCCTCTTTGTCTCAATCTTGCCTTGAGAATGGATAAAACTTAGTTGTTTGCACTAGGAAGATGTATTCACCATGAAAACCCATAGAGCTGTTATGTTTGGGGGAAATGGCAACAACTGATGTGAGTTGGCACATAGCCCATGTGCCATCTAGTTTGTAAGATAGAAACTTCAACTTTTTGTAATTTTTTGTTATGTATGCTGTATAAAAATTGTGTGCAAAACTCGAAATATTTACTTAATGACGTATTATCATCTCATGTTTCCATATTGTCTTGCTCTTGTTGAACTATATAAATATAGGTAAGACCTGAATGGTACTTTAAGATTTAAAAATTATATTTGAGGAAATGAGGAAAGGCTCTTTGTGTCAGCTGTTTGTTGTTGTAGACAATGAATTTTCTCTACCAGTCTCCCTTATCATTTCCTTCCTTCATTTGAAATTTTTGTGTCCCTAAACACACTCCACACAGAAGTGGGAAAGGAGTAATAAGATATCTAGAATATTGATACGACCGTCAGGAGGTACATTACCTTACACATAAATTTTGAGAGAGAATAGAGGAAGTTAACCAAAGTTGTTGTTACCACAGAATAATCCCAGAGGCTGGCCCAGCAGCAAAGAATGAAGCAGGTGTAAAGCGCCTCATTTTCTGCTCGGGCAAGGTGTACTATGACTTGGCAGCTGCCCGCAAAGAAGCTGGTATTGAGGATTCGATTGCAATTGCAAGAGTGGAACAGGTAATATGAAAAATTTGTTTAGGTGTTTTTATTTTTCACTGTTAATATTGCCTGGCATGTATTTATTGGGTCTTATAAATACAGGTTGCCCTCAGTTATACCAGAGGTGTGTTGCTGCAAGAGGAAATTTTCAGGTTTACACTAATTGAAATTTGATAACTAAATTTTATAGATTTAATTGAATGTCATTAGTGTGGTAAATGGCCATAAGATGTTGACGATGATACTCCACTCATCATTACATTGTTATTTTCTGTATGAGGAGAGGTTGCTGTTTGCCAAGAGTAGGAACCACATGACCTGTCAGTAGCTTCAAGCATTTAAGATACAGTAATGTCCACCTCAAATGATTAATTTTGAATGTTACTATCACTCCCTAATCCATTGGGTGAGTTAAGGAAGATGTTTTAGGTGGCATGAATATGACTCAAATATTAGGAGGTAGGTCATTAAGGTGTGTAGGATGACCCATAAATTTTTTTAAAGAAAAATAACGCCTTGAAACTTAAGTTTAATCATGGTAGTAGTGCTCCATCTCCACACAAAAACAGTTCACAAACCAGTGACCAGGTAGGATATGGTTATTGAGGCTCATTAAAGCCCAGGCATTCTGGGAATGATATACAAATACAGTCATGCGCTGGTTAACGTCCGATCGCATATACTCCGTGCCCCCCCCCAAAGTGACGCCTGCTGGACCACCACTCCACGACCCTTGATGGAGACATGATGATCCTCCCCATACTGGTCAGATATTATGTATTAAAGGAATATACTTCCTTACTTAGGCTTTTATAAACATTTGCCTACAGGTGAAATGTTAACCTACATCTATTGAGGATAAAATCTTTCACCTACAAATTGACAATAACACATTTGCTGTAATCAGAAATATCTAGTTGCCTCAAATTGGGGTTGCAATTTCAAACTCTGTGGCATTACTAAAAATAGTATAGTTTCTGGTGCACTCTAAGATTAAGAGAGAAAACGGAGGACTCGTGCGTCCTGATGTGAGAGAAAACAGACTCGTATGATGGGGGGACCAAATAAAAAAAGCATAGCTACATGTTTTGTGGACTACAGTATTAAGCGTACCCTTTTCATCACTTTGTAATAAACCTAGCCATGCCCATGTGTGTTTATGATATTTACCATAACATTATATATATATTTAGTGGGTCTAAATGGTCGTAAAATGGGAAACTTGGGGTTGGGTCTTGGGTAAATGAACCAATTAGAATAAATCCCATAGGTTCTGTACTTTCGTTATTGGCGGGGTCCCAATTAGGCACGATAACCAAGGGATGACTGTACTGTACTGTATATACTTGTGACACTGGCCAGTTGCTTCTGGTGTTATGGTACAGGGGTACCAAGTGACAGCACTAGGATCCCGCTTCCTCTATCAAGGAATAAACAATTAAAATTTAAATTGAAAAAAAAAACATTCAAATAAATTACTATCTTACAAGAATCCCTCCAATGTAAGTTATATTCACCCAGGTCGTTGGGTGAAAAATTATAAGAAGAGCTTAGTCACTCTTAAGTAATGATAAATAAAAACACGCAGGCAGGCCTTCAGCGCCAACTGTCAAATCTTATCTCAAATATATAAACAAACAAATGCCAGACATTGTCACACACACACACACACACACACCCGCCATCTTCCCACCACCCTCGTGTTCAAGATAAAAGATTGGTGATTTCTTTGTTTATCTTATATAATATCTCCGACTAAAATTAGGATAATATGATTTGCATTGCTGAAATCCTTGCAAGACAGAGATTAATTTTGAATATAAGCATCATATATTTTGCTCAAGATATAAAAAATGTAGTACAGTCGGCCCTTAACATACGCTGGGGTTACGTAACAGAGATACCCGTGGATGTTAAAATCCGCGTATTTTTGCTGCCGCCTCCACCCCCCCACCCCAAAAAAAAAAAAAAAACCTGGTCCCCCATGTCCTTATTTACCGTATATACCTGTGTGTAGTTCGAGTTTATAAGACCAAATTATTTGGCAAAAAATTGGGGGTCGACCTCTAAACGGGTAATAGTTTCATTATGTTGAAAAATATTTACCAGTAAACGATGCACCAACGCACCACCAGCTGTGAGTGTCGGTACAGTTGCCAGGGCAGATTGCTTGCGTCATCATAGCAAGCCCAAAGTAGCCAAATCCATGGTATGGTAGCATAGGACGATGTAAAACATAAAGTATTCATTTATTAAAGTGTATTTATAGATACTGTACATAAATTTTTTTTCATTACATTTGAAACATCAATCTTTGTTAATTAAATTTGAAACAAGAGAAAACTACGATACCGTATTTTCACAAAAATATTACACCACAAGTATTTTTTACCTTAACTGT
>NW_024722432.1:30000-208616 GCF_018991925.1 Homarus americanus | reverse complement strand
TGGAGGGGGGGGTGGGGTGTGGAGGGGGCAGTGGGGTGTGGGGATGAGGGGGGTTGGGGTGAGGGTGGGGTTGGGGTGTGGGGCGGGGTGGGGTGTGGGAAGGGTGGGGGTGTGGAGGGGAGGTGGGGTGTGGAGGGTGAGGTGGTAGGGTGTGGAGGTGGGGTGGGGTGTGGAGGGCGCGAGGTGGGGTGTGGAGGGCGAGGGTGGGTGTGGAGGCAGATGGTGGGGTGTGGAGGGCAGGGTGGGGTGTGGAGGGGAGGGCTAGGTGTGGAGGGTCAGGGGTGGGTGTGGAGGTGAGGTGGGGTGTGGAGGGGGTGAGGGTGGGGTGTGGAGGGAAGTGTTGGGTGTGTGTGGAGGGGCGGGGGGGGGTGTGGGAGGGGGGCGAGGTGGGGTGTGGGGAAGGCGAGGGTGGGGTGTGGAGGGCAGGGTGGTGTGGAGGGCAGAGGGTGGGGTTGGAGGGCGAGGGGTGGGGTGTGGAGGGCAGGGGTTGGGTGTGGAGGGCGAGGGGTGGGGTGTGGAGGGCAGGGTGGGGTGTGGGGAGAGGGTGGGTGTGGGCGAGGGGTGGGTGTGGAGAGAGGGTGGGGTGTGGAGGGCAGGGGGGGGTGTGTGGAGGGCAGGGTGGGTGTGGAGGGCAGGGGTGGGTGTGGAACCAGGGTGGGGTGTGGAGGGCAGGGTGGGGTGTGGAGGGCGATGGTTGGGTGTGGAGGGCAGGGGTGGGGTGTGGAGGGCAGGGTGGGTGTGGAAGAGCAGGTGGGGTGTGGAGGGCAGGGGTGGGTGTGGGAGGAGGAGGTGGAGGGTGTGGTGTGGAGGGCGAGGGGTGGGGTGGTGGAGGAGCGAGGGTGGGGTGTGGATGGCGATGGTGGGGTGTGGAGGAGCAGGTGGGGTGTGGAGGGCAGGGGTGGGGTGTGGAGGGCAGGGGTGGGGTGTGGAGGGGCGAGGGTGGGGTGTGGAGGGTGAGGGGTGGGGTGTGGAGGCGGGGTGGGGTGTGGAGGGCAGAGGTGGGGTGTGGGGGCGAGGTGGGGTGTGGAGGAGGGCAGGTGTGGAGGGGAGGGTAAGTGTGGAGGGCAGGGCTAGGTGTGGAGGTGAGGTGCAGTGTGGAGGTGAGGGTGGGGTGTGGGGAGGCGAGGCTTGGGTGTGGAGGAGCAGGGGTGGGGTGTGGAAGGCAGGGTGGGGTGTGGAGGGCGAGGGTGGGGTGTGGAGGGCAGGGTGGGGTGTGGAGGGCGAGGGTGGGGTGTGGAGGGGGGCGGGGTGGGGTGTGGAGGGCAGGGGTGGGGTGTGGAGGCGAGGGTGGGGTGTGGAGGGTGAGGGGTTGGGTGTGGAGGGCGAGGTGGGGTGTGGAGGGCAGGGGTGGGGTGTGGAGGGTTGAGGTGGGGTGTGGGAGGGCAGGTGGGGTGTGGGAGGGCGAGGTGGGGTGTGGAGGGCAGGGTGGGGTGTGGGGAGACGAGAGTGGGGTGTGGAGGGCGAGGGGTGGGGTGTGGAGGGCAGGGTGGAGTGTGAGGGCAGGGGGTTGGGTGTGGAGAACAGGGGTGGAGTGTGGGGCAGGGTTGGGTGTGGAGGGTGAGGGGTTGGGTGTGTGGAGGGCAGGGTGAGGTGTGGAGGGGGCAGGGGTGGGTGTGGAGGGTGAGGAGGGTGTGGTGTGGAGAGGGGTGGGGGTGGGGTGTGGAAGGCGATGTTGGGTGTGGAGGGCCAGGGTGGGGTGTGGAGGGGCAAGGTGGGGGTGTGGAAGGCGAGGATTGGGTGTGGAGGGCAGGGTGGGGTGTGGAGGGCAGGGTGGGGTGTGGAGGGCAGAGGGTGGGGTGTGGAGGGCAGGTGGGGTGTGTGGAGAGGGCGAGTGGGGGTGTGGAGGAGGGGCTGAGGTGGGGTGTGGAGGGGGCAGGTGGGGTGTGGAGGGGGCAGGGTGGGGTGTGGAGGGCAGGGTGGGGTGTAGGGGCGAGGTTGGGTGTGGAGGGGCGAGAGTGGGGTGTGGAGGAGCAGGGGTGGAGGTGTGGAGGGCGAGGGTTGGGTGTGGAGGGTGGGGTGGGGTGTGGAGGGCAGGGTGGGGTGTGGAGGGCAAGGGTAGGTGTGGAGAGACAGGGTGGAGTGTGGAGGAGCGAGGGTGGGGGTGTGGAGGGCAGGGTGGGGTGTGGAGGAGAGGGTGGGGTGTGGAGAGGGCAGGGTGGGGTGTGGAGGGCAGGGTGGGGTGTGGAGGAGTGAGGGTGGGGTGTGGAGGGCGAGGTGGGGTGTGGGAGAGGGTGAGGGTGGGGTGTGGAGGGCGAGGTGGGGTGTGGAGGGGCAGGGTGGGGTGTGGAGGTGAGGTGGGGTGTGGAGGGTGAGGGTTGGAGTGTGGAGAGCGAGGGTGGGGTGTGGAGAGGGCAGGGTGGGGTGTGGAAGGCAGGGTGGGGTGTGGAGAGCAGGGTGGGGGTGTGGAGGGGTGGGGAGTTGGGTGTGGAGGGCGATGGTTGGGTGGAGGGTGAGGGGTGGGTTGTGGAGGGTGAGGGTGGAGGTGTGGAGGGTGAGGGTGGGGTGTGGAGGGAGGGAGTGGGGTGTGGAAGGCAGGGTGGGGTGTGGAGGCAGGGGTGGGGTGTGGAGGGCAGGGTGGGGTGTGGAGGGGCGAGGTGGGTGTGGAGGGTGAGGGTGGGGTGTGGAGGGTGAGGGTTGGAGTGTGGGGTGAGGGTTGGGTGTGGAGGGGCAGGGTGGGGTGTGGAAGAGCGAGGGTGGGGGTGTGGAGAGCAGGGGTGGGGTGTGGAGGGTGAGGGTGGGGTGTGGAGGGACGTGGTGGTGTGGAGGGCGAGGGTGGGGTGTGGAGGCAGGTGGGGTGTGGAGGGCAGGGTTGGGGTGTGGAGGCAGGGTGGGGTGTGGAGGTGAGGGTGGGGTGTGGAGGGGGCGAGGTGGGGTGTGGAGGGTGAGGGTTGGGTGTGGAGGGCGAGGTGGGTGTGGAGGAGGGGGCAGGGTGGGTGTGGAGAGCGAGGTGGGGTGTGGAGGGTGGGGTTGGGGTGTGGAGGGCGATGGGTGTGTGTGGAGACGAGGGTGGGGTGTGGAGGGCAGGGTGGGGTGTGGGGAGGTGGGTATGTGGAGACGAGGTGGGGTGAGGAGAGCAGGGGTGGGGTGTGGAGAGCGAGGTGGGGTGTGGAGGTGAGGTTGGTTGTGGAGGGCAGGGAGTGGGTGTGGAGGGCAGGAGTGGGGTGTGGAGGGGCAGGGTGGGGTGTGGAGGGCAGAGGGTGGGGTGTGGAGGCAGGGGTGGGGTGTGGAGGGGGGTGAGGGTTGGGGTGTGGAGGGTGGGGTGGGGTGTGAGGGCAGGGAGTGGGGTGTGGAGGGCAGGGAGTGGGTGTGGAGGGGGCAGGGTGGGGTGTGGAGAGCAGGGTGGGGTGTGGAGGTGGGGTGGGGTGTGGAGGGCAAGGTTGGGGTGTGGAGGGCGAGGGTGGGGTGTGGAGCGATGGTTGGGTGTGGAAGAGGTGAGAAGTAGGGTGTGGAGAGGAGGGGTGGGGTGTGAGGGAGCGAGGGTGGGGTGTGGAGGGAGCGAGGTGGGGTGTGGAGGGCAGGGTGGGGTGTGGAGGGGGCGAGGTGGGGTGTGGAGGGTGCAGGGTGGGGTGTGGAGAGCGAGGGTGGGGTGTGGAGACGAGGGTGGGGTGTGGAGGGCGAGGTGGGGTGTGGAGGGCGAGGGTGGGTTGTGGAGGGCAGGGTGGGGGTGTGGGGAGGGCGAGGGTGGGGTGTGGAGGGTGGGGGTTGGAGGGGGCGAGGTGGTGTGGAAGGAGTGTTGGGGGTGAGGAGGTGAGGTTGGGGGTGAAGGGTGAGGTGGGGTGTGGAGGGAGGGTGGGGTGTGGAGAGCGAGGGTGGGTGTGGAGAGTCGAGAGTTGGGGTGTGGAGGGGCAGGGTGGGTGTGGAGGGCGAGGTGGGGGTGGAGGGCGAGGTGGAGTTGGAAGACGGGGTTGGGGGTGGAAGGGCGAGAATTGGGGTGTGGAGGGCGAGGGTGGGAGTGTGGAGGGAGTCGAGGTGGGGTGTGAATAGCGGGGTGGGGTGTGAAGAGTGAGGGTGGGGTGTGGGCGAGGTGGGTGGAGGGCAGGGTGGGGTGTGAAAGAGTGAGGGTGGGGTGTGGAGGGGGCGGTGGGGTGTGAGAGGACGGTGTGGGTGAGAGGAGAGGGTGGGGTGTGGAGGGCCGAGGGTGGGGTGTGGAGAGGCGAGGTGGGGTGTGGAGAGCGAGGTGGGGTGTGGAGAGGTCGAGGTGGGGTGTGGAGGAGCGAGGGTGGGGTGTGGAGGGCGAGGGGTGGGGTGTGGAGGCGAGGTGGGGTGTGGAGGAGGCAGGTGGTGTGGAGGGCGAGGGTGGGGTGTGGAGGGCGGGTAGGGTGTGTGGAGGGCGAGGGTGGGGTGTGGAGGGCGAGGGGTGGGGTGTGGAGGGTGGGGTGTGGAGGGCGGGGTGGGGTGGGGTGTGGAGGGCAGGGGTGGGGTGGGGTGTGGAGGGCAGGGTGGGGTGTGGAGAGCGGGGTGGGTGTAGGGGCGAGGGTGGGTGTGGAGGGCCGAGGGTGGGGTGTTGAGGGAGAGTGGGTGTGGAGGGATGAGGGTGGGGTGTGGAGGGCGAGGGTGGGGTGTGGAGGGGTGGGGATTGTGGAGGCTGGAGTCTCTTAGGTTCTGTCTTAAGCTCCTCAGTGTTCTCAACATTCTGTTTCCTGTCACCTATGCCTTCCCTACCTGGTCTTCCTCCCCAAATGTCACACAACGTGAAACACCTAGAAAAGTGCAAAGACGGCATGCAAGATTATTCTCTCCTTCTCACATTTCACGAAGCGCTCAACACGTGACTCTCTTGGCTCTCTCTGACCATCATCACGACCTCTATCTGCAAATTTGGTGGGAAGCATCTGTGCCATCCTCGACACCGGCTCCTACAACCACCAGAATCCTCGTCCGTGAATGCTATTCGACCACAACTTGATCCGTCATACGAGCACGTACTGATCGCTATGAAACATGTTCTAAACATGTAAATTATCAAAACTTGTGAGAACCAGTGTATTCACTCCAGTCAATAATACCTTTGAACTGTAATATCCATATGCCCTGTATATGTTCATCCCCACATATTAATTATATATTTGTGTTTTCTTATGTTGTGTGCATTATTTGTCAATCAAGAGAGACGTTCCTCAATTATGAATTATATTTTCACCCTTCAGACTGCTATGCTCTTTCAATAAACTGTTGTCATTTATTATTATTATTATTGTTATTATTATTATTATTAGTTTAGTATTAGTATGTGTGTATTATTATTATTATTATTATTATTATTATTATTATTATTATTATTTTATGTGTGTGTATGTGTTATATATATTTAACAGTGTTGTAAAAAGAAAACTTAGAACAGTCGGTTGTGGGATTACATTAATTCACAGCAACAACTTGTAAGGGACAAGGTTTATTTCACTTACCATTGATTCTCAATTATTTGGTATCAGTAGTCGTTGTGTCACAGCACTCCTTGGTTTGCCGTTGAGCTGGACTCTCGGTTGATCGCACGTCATAATTATCGCTGTCTACAAACTACGTTCATATCAACAATACATGGCTGAAATCAGATAAAAAAGTCAGATTTATCGACCATTTGTCGTCATTGGTGTTATTAATATCTTGGTCGTTTTTAAAATTCGAACTAAAATTTTTATCATCTTGATGTCCATCGTCATTTTGATATCATCTTTTGAAGTTATGGCTCAGCCCCCCCTGCCCCTCCTCACCCACCTCCATCCTTGTATTTTGTATCCTTAACCCCATTCTACCATTTCACTTCTCCCTCTCCTCTTCCATCTTCATTCCCTCCCCCTTCCTCCCTCTTTGCAGACTCAACTCCCCTCCTTGTCTTCCCCTCTCCCTCCCCCTTGTCTCCCCATCACCATCACTCTCCCAGCACTGACAGACTACCAGCTCTCCCCATTTGCGGGATATAAACATCAGATAAGCAACAAATTGGCAGTACACCGCGCGGGTAAGGGAGACGGATAAGCGGGTAACCCGATCTGGGGTCCCGCCGGTGATTCCAGATAAGACCTAACTTGACCCCGTCCAAGTGAAGGTCAACCTCCCCAGCCTTTGTTCCTAGGTCAATAAATGCCAGTAGTAGCAGCCAGGATCTCTCTCTCTCTCTCTCTCTCTCTCTCTTTTTTTTTTTTTTTTTATTCTCCTCATTCTACATATGTGTGTGTGTGTGTGTGTGTGTGGAAACCCTAAAATTTCTATTCGATAGATATTTATAAAAACCCTCAAACTCCTATTCTCAGAAACCTACACTCTTCTGGACACACACACACACACACACACACACACACACACACACACACACACACACACACACACACACACACACACACACACACACACACACACACACACACACACACACACACACACACACACACACACACACACACACACACACACACACACACACACACACACACACCTTAATAATATTTTATCACTAGGACCGTCCTTATAACATCAAGCTTATAGCAAGGTTAATATTTACTTGTCACAGCAGACGACCAACCACTGTTTACTGAGGAACAAAGGCGGTGTACCTTGAGTATAGGAATCCACAACTCCAAAAGGAAAGCCAAACTGGTTTTAGGAGAGGGTTAAATACGCATTGCCACATAAGTCGCTGTTTAGATAAGTACCTGAAGAAACTAAGTCATTAGCATTTCGGATGAGTCTATGTATTAAGTGCCTGGTGGTTTTAGGATAAGGGTGGGAGGGTGGGTACTGAGTGTGGTGGTTGAGAATGATGGATATGAATGGGTGGGATGGTGGATAGACTGGATGAGTAGGGTGGATAAGGGAATTTCTTAAGGGTAGGTGGGTATGGGGAGGGAGGGAGGGAGGGAGGGGAGGAGGAGGAGGAGTGGGAAGGAGGGGAGGAGGAGGTGAGGGAGGGAGGGAGAGGGAGGGAGGGAGGGAGGGGAGGGAGGAGGAGAGAGGGAGTGAGGAGGAGGGAGGGGAGGAGGAAGGAGGAGGAGAGGGGGTGAGGAAGGAGGAAGGAAGGAAGGAAGGAGGACGGGAAATCGTGCAGAGGCATAGTTTTAGTTAAATCTGGGAGGCAAATTATTAGATAGAAAAGTCAAATTCGTAGAAAAAAAACTTGTTTGGAAAGTAGATGGTAGAGTGTCAGGTTTGTTGGTTGATAAGTACTAGTAGTAGTGATCCAGTCGACACTACCACTACCGCCACCACCACCACATCATTATACTTTCTCCGGTTGTGTGAAGCTTAGACGACTCACCTACCAATGTTTTAAGATTTTACACCAACGAGGAAGTACACGAGAGCGATAATAATGAAGTCTGTAGTCAACTTGGTCTTAGAATTTCGTATAATTTTCTTTGTTGTATTCCTTAAGGTGATCCTAGAACACTCTATTGTTAAAGAGTTTATTCGTGTTTCTTGTGTGTGTGTGTTAAATCCCTCTCTCTCCTCCCTCCCCCATCTTCCTTTTTCTTACTCCTTCTTTCTTCCTTCCTCAACTTTCTTCCATCTTCCCCATTTTCATTTCTTCCCCCTCCATCTTCCTCCTCTTTCCTCCAACTTTCTTCTTTCCTCCGCCATTTATCTTCCCCCTTCTTCTAACCTCACCTCTTCAATCTTTTCACCTGTTTCCTTCCCCACCTCTTCTTCCCCTCAATCATTCCTCCTCTCAAAGTCAGTGTTCCCTACTCTTCCTTCCTTCCTTCCTTCCTTCCCATTTCTCTTCCAACCCTATATTCCTCCTCCTCCTCCTCCTATCCCAACCAATTCAAGGCTACGGGATCTTTTTAACGTATAATTAATCAGAATTTTACCTATCGGCTCATTTACTCTTTTCACCAGGTAATGAATGGGGGTGTGAGTACATACAAGGCGGCGGAGGTGTACTCGTGGGGGTGCTGCGTGAGTACATAAAGCGGCAGCGGGAATGTACTCGTGGGGTGAATACATATACAAGTCAACGGAAGTGTACTCGTGGCGGTGTGAGTGCGTTTGAAGCAGGGGAGGAGTACTCGTGGAGAGTGAATACATACAAGGCAGTGAGGTATAGTACTCGTGGGGGTGCGTGAGTACGTTCGAAGCATGTGAGGTGTACTCATTCACAGCTCCAACACTCTCGGTTATTCATTGAAGCCTGAAAGCCGCTTCACTTCCTGTTGACCCAAATTACAAGAATATATAAAAGTATTTAGTTAAAGAAGTTTATATTAATTTATTAGGGGAAATATATAGTATTTTTAAGAGGTTTTGGTCCATAGGCTCAGGGAGTACTGATCGCTTTCTGGCACACAACTAACTTTATTATTTACCTTCGTTTATTATACGAAAAAAGTTCTTGGTGTTGCTTTTGTAATTATTGTTGTTATTATCCTTTATAATTTATAGAATGATAATTACAGTACTAATAACGCAGAGATATACAGTACTACACACACACACACACACACACACACACCTACAAAATGTTTGAGGTTTTTCAGCCCAAATTTTTAACAATAACAAAGTAACAACCGATGATAATTTCTAACTCAGAAATAATGACAAAGGAGACTTATTATTGTATGATGACACCGAAATGAAAATTTTTAAAACACTGAACAATTAAATTACTCATACAGAACATTTTTATTTTTTACAACTCAAAGAAATGAAAATTACAACCAAGGTATTTTTTTAATGACAGAAGGGCGTAACGAGAAAATTATCACAAAATGAGAATTCAGATTTTTATTTATTTATTTATTAATAATTTTTTTGGGGGTGGGGAGAGAGGGGGAGGAGGGTCATCTTAAAGTGGTAATACAGGTAAGTTCATTAAGGGCCTTTGAGTCCTACCTGTACCCAGACACGCGACGCTTTCATCTGTTTTATCTTACTATTAGTCTTTACTTTCTCTCAATTAGTGCAGCTGCCGGACCCAAATACTGGTCGATGATTGGACGATAAATTGCTTCCGTTGTTATTGTTTGGTGGTGGGGGTGTGAGGGTGGGTGGGAATGTGGGTGTGTGGGTGGGTGGGAATGTGGGTGTGTGAGGGTGGGTGGGAATGTGGGTGTGTGAGGGTGGGTAGGGGTAGAGGGTGGTGATGTTCCTTAGGTAATGTTGTAGGTGGTGAGAGGGGTAGTGTCGGTGTGGGTAGGGGGTAGGGATGAGGGTGTTGGTGGTGGTGGTTAGGATGAGGCGGTGGTGGTGATGAGGCGGTGGTGGTGATAGTGATAGCAGTGTTAGTGGTGTTCGTAGTAATGGTGTTATTAGGTGTTATGTATTTTGTAAGTGATATTCTTGGTGTGTTTGGGAAAGGAAATATTTGTTCACTGTTTTCCTCAAAATTGAGGCAATTCCATCACCAGTATTGCCAAAGTGAAATTCCCTCAACGCCAGGTCGATCACAATGCGAAATTTTATATTCCAACCTTTTACCCGTTCGCGGTTAATATTCACATGGCACTGCAACACGTATAAAAAATATGATACCCGACAGATTGTATTTATGAGGTGATGGAGGTGATATGGGCAGAGTGCGGTAACACCTGGGAGGTAGATGCTATGTAATTATTTCACCTCTTTTGATTGGTCGGAATACTTTCATTTCCCGAAGTTAAATATAGGAATTATTAAACAAAATGTAAAAAAAAAAAAAAAAATATATATATATATATATATATATATATATATATATATATATATATATATATATATATATATATATATATATATATATATATATATATAAACACACACAAGAGTATAAGAAACACTAACAATAGCTCCCCCTGTTGATCCGGATCTGGTATTAATTTTCACAAACAAATAATGGTTGGGGTCATGAAGTAATCTATCAGTATTACTTGTATTAAACTTCACACCATCCCCGAGGAAAGACATACACACACACATACACACTAGAGAACAACCATAAAGTGAACGTAAAGCAGAGTATCACTTTCAACCAAATAAATATTGTAAACACTAAAAACATTATAAAGTTTGTTGGTGACTCAGGAGTGAGCGAATGAATCACCCGCTCGACCCCTCCCACGACTCAAGTCCTACTTTCATCAAACAAACAAGATGAGGTTTATAAATCTCTTAACTCCTTCAGGAAGAGTTCTAGACAGTCGACACACTCTTTCAGCTCAATTATGTCCCGATAAGGCTAGAGAACCGATTAACTGAGTCCCGATAAGGAGTACTTGAGGTTGCAGTTATGGCTTGTGTATCCGGCATTATTCATCGATAAAGTGAATCCTGTGTCGGTCTGACTAATGAAGCAGTTGGCTCATTTTTCTTTTTCCTACTTCATTCAATCTTATTATTCCTACTCTCCCTTTTCCGTTTTATATCAGTTCCTTCTTTATGTTTGGCCCTCACACCTACTTATCATGTTTTCTTGTATTATTACCAACGTTCTCTCGTATCTTGATCTTTATTCTCACGTTGCTTTCTTCTTATCTGTATTAATTTCAACACTTCTCTCACTCGCCCTCTCCTTCTCCCCGCCTTCTGTGTTCCTTGTACTGCTGTTGATTCCAGACATCGCAATCATACACAAGATATAGTAGAGTACATCATGAAGGGATACCTCACCTCTTCCCTGACCTCTGGAGGATACATCTACGTACAAAAGCTGTAAAGTTAAGTGGAAACTCAAACTACTTCAATGAAAAGTAAATACCGCTTTTGTGAATCACTCGACTGATTTTTATGTAGATATTTAAAAAAGATTATGGTGAGTTTACAGAGAGTTAAAGTTTTCTTGGTTTGGTCATGACAGGTTCTGGTGCATGTTTGTGTTGCAGAGGTTGGGTTTACACGGTCGTAAAAGAGAAAAGAGGACCCAGGGTGCTGGAGGCGTGGCCACTCACACGCAGGTGGGTACAAACCCATGAAGGAGGGCAATAGGGGCATTTATTATGGTCCGCTAAGGGCACAGACTTAATCTTTACTGAAGTGGCCCCTCGTGCTCATACACACGTGCACACAGATAATACAAACTAATTCTCTCAAACATGCTCACACACATACATGTACACACGACCCTACCTTCATATTCACTCGCACATACACACAAGAGTTCAACACCATAACTACGCCCAATCCAAACGACCTCACACGCGCCACTACGGGAACAGCCCCACCCAAACCATCATGGAGATCATAAATAACTCGTCGATGACTTGTATATTTCTCAACTTTTTCCTTTTTGTATTTAATTTGTACTAAAAGTTAATGTTCAACCACTCCTCCGCCATTCCAGTCCTGTACATGTTATATAAGGACCACTTGTGTCTTATTTATGTCTTCAGTTTTAAGTAGCCTTTTTTTTCAGTGAACAATAATGTTATAATAATTAACATCGTGTATATATAGTGTGTGTGTGTGTGTGTGTGTGTGTGTGTGTGTGTGTATGTAACTTCACGACGGATGCGACATAACGCTTCAGAAGTACTGCAAAATATACGTAACAATAAATACCAATAACGATAAAGGTCACGAGTCAGATTAGCCTATGTCCTTACGTCCCACAATCCTAGAGCGTCCTAATTATACCCCCCCAGTCGTAAGTGTTGAGTCAGATTAGGGTCAGCAAGACTGGGTTCATTTCACCAACATAATTATAAGGTACCCATTAAGTTGATATTAGTTGAATTTATACATATTAATATTTTATGGAATTCCCTGTCACTTATTAATTCAACTTTTTTTTCAATTTCAATTGTTTATTCCTTGATAGAGGAAGCGGGATCCTAGTGCTGTCACTAGGTACCCCTATTAATTGATTATTTTTTGTAATGAACTAAAAAAAATAACTGCAGAAAATAAAATGTGCATCGGCCGGGAATCGAACCCGGGCCTCCCGCGTGGCAGGCGAGAATTCTACCACTGAACCACCGATGCTTAGACTGCAGTGAAGAAAATACTCTAATGATTCTGTATGTTTTTTAGGGACGTGTTATTTGCATTTAGGTGATGAATTAACCCCTTGAGTGTGATGACTTAACCCCTTGAGTGTGATGACTTAACCCCTTGACTGTGATGACTGAACCCCTTGAGTACGATGACTTAACCCCTTGGGTGTGATGAATTAACCCCTTGAGTGTGATGACTTAACCCCTTGAGTGTGATGCATGAACCCCTTGAGTGTGATGACTTAACCCCTTGAGTGTGATGACTTAACCCCTTGAGTGCGATGACTGAACCCCTTGAGTGTGATGATTTAACCCCTTGAGTGTGATGACTTAACCCCTTGAGTGTGATTGACTTAACCCGTTGAGCGTGATTGACTTAACCCCTTGAGTACGATGACTTAACCCCTTGAGTACGATGACTTAACCCCTTGAGTATTGTGATATTGCATTCAATGATTGTCATCGTACTCAAGCGGGTTCCAGCAGTTCCCAGCATCTCCTAGTAGCTCTCAGCAGGTCCCAGTATCTCCTAGCGTTTCCCAGCAGGTCCCAACAAGCCTCATTATCTCCTAGCATTTCCCGAGCAGCTCTCAGCAGGTCCCAGCAAGTTTCGGTACCTCCCAGCATGTCCCAGCAGCCCCCAGTATCTCCCAACACTTCCCAGAAGTTCCCCGGCGTTTCCAGTAGGCTCCAGTATCTGCTTCCCAGCAGTTCCTACTAGATCTCAGTAGGTCACAGTAGCACCCAGAAGGCCCTAGTATCTTTATGCATTTCCCAGCAACTCTCATCAGGTCCCAATAGGTCCAACCAGGTCCCAGCTCCTCCCAGTAACCCCCAGCACCTCCCAGCAGGACCCAATATCTCCTAGCATTTACCGGCAAGGCCTAATACCTCCTGACAATTCTCAGTAGCTCCTAGCAGTTCCCACCAGGCACCAGTATCTCCTAGCAGTTCCCAGCAGAACTTAGTAATATAACGTGACACTTATATTAACCTCTCGGACTCATTAAACATAACCTGTGTCGTTAAGCCAGACTAGGATGCCACCACCCATACCCCCCCCCCCTCACACCGCCCCTCCACCCTCGCCACTGCAGCACGAACCTAAAAATGTTTCAAAGAGCTTCGTTTTCTTTTTCCACAATATTTATAAGACACTTTTATGTCCCTTTATACAGTGCAATACTTTATCTAAATTTCACAACGACAAAAAAATAATGAAATACGAAGCTTCTCTTACATTGTGAAACGAAAAATAAGAAATGATGTGATGTCTTATTGTATAAATATAAATAATAAATGATGTATAAATAAGTAGACTATATTTTCCACATCTACTCTCCGCCTCTCTTGGGTGACCAGCCTTCCTTACCATCATCGTTCTAACACGCCCTTTTCTGATCCTCCTCCTCCTCCTCTGATGGCCGCATCGAAAACGACTTATTTTACAGATACTATATTTCTTGTTTCATCTTTTCCTTCTATGGTCTAAACCTTCAACCGTTTAAATTATTACACGATCTTTTTTTATTGTTTGTCTGGTTTTTTGTTTTTTTTTACCTGTTTGTATTATTGTCCTTTGTCACTTTTTTTCTTCCCTCCCCCCTCACCCTCCCCCTATATAGCCAGGTCGTCCCTATCACCCACCACTCCCCCCCTCCTCTTCCCTCTCTCTCTCTGTCTGTCTACCTGTTTCTCCCTCTCTCTCTTTCCTATCCACACTCGACATTTTTTTCCACCCTTTTCTCTACACTACATTAGACTCGACCGTTGAACCAGTTTGCTAGAGTGGTCAAGCCAGACAGACTTACTTGTGGTCTGCCGGGTGGGGTGGGGGGATGGAGAGGGCGGGGGGGGGGTGGGGACTACATCTCGTACTTTCAAAAGGAAATGCATCCAAACCTCTGAACTACACCTGATCCCGAGACGACTACGTTAACAGGTGATCAAACACGATGATGGACAAGACTCGATCATCTTTCACGGTTCCTTTTTGTTTATTTTTGTCATCCTGGGACGAAGGTTTTTCTGGGCAAGCAATGGTTGTCCCCCAGGTGCCTTCATTATGGCAGGTGGGGGTCGCCCTCCAAGGGGTACACGAGCACAAAAAAGTAGAGCGGGGTTGCTGGCACGGTAAGCCACTAGAAGCTCGCATGCAAAGGTTACCACTGATGGCGCCTGACATGCAGACTGCTAATAAAGGTTGCTGATCGCTTAAGTACATTCGTGAAGGACAGGTAAATGTCAGAGAGGAGCATGATAGTGTTACACGTGTGAAATACTGGACTGACGTAACTTTTTTCTGATGGGATAAACTACTTAACTACTTCATGACCTTAGCCATAACCCCAGAAAGTAGTACCAAGGAACCAATGGAGGAAAATCGTCTTGGTGATTAAGGTGTAATTGGGGGGGGGGGGGGGGGGGACACCTGGCCACTCCTTACGACCTTCACCGCTTCCCAGCAACTGCATCACCTTATATAAAACACTCCCGTAAATACTAATACTAATAATAATAATAATAATAATAATAATAATAATAATAATAATAATAATACCACCACCGGGAAACAGACGCTAAAAACAAGACTCATTTCACTCAATTTCTTAAGGTGTGTGGTAAGAGAGAGAGAGAGAGAGAGAGAGAGAGAGAGAGAGAGAGAGAGAGAGAGAGAGAGAGAGAGAAATGACGAGATGCCAAAAAAGTGAGAAAAAGAGGAAAATGGTGGAATAAAATGTAAGTGAGAAAGTGAGAGAGAATTAGTGGCAACGTCCTCAGTATCAAGACATGACTGACATAAACTAGGCAAAACTTAACTCCAGTTTAGTCAATATAAACATTAAACTAAATAATTAACAAGGAGGTAATAAACGAATGTTAAGGAAGCGGGGGGGATAAAAAGATTACAATTTACTCCAGTAGATAATGTTTGGGTTAATTTAGAGTAGTACGTAAGGAGTGTTGGCAGGTGTACTTGAGGTGAGTGAAAGATGGGAGGGCGAGGGTGGTGTTGGTAGTCAGAGTGGAGAAGAGAAGGGCATGTGAAGGAGGTAGGAACGTGAGGAGCTGTGTATACTTATGTGTGTGGGACGAACGGCAGCATCGGGACAAGGGAGCAGCAGGAAGATGGGTCCAGTGTGCCCTTGGTTTGTTTACACTAAGTTGCGCACGTGTGGGTCTGTGTCTGTACTGTGTCTATAACAGTGGTGGTGGTGGTGCTTGCTGCTGATGGTAACACAGAGGAAAGGAAGAAGAGAAACAAAGAGATAGACAGACAGACAAGCAGACAGAGAGAGTGAGTTTGAATGAGAGAGAAAGACAGATTCTTTAAATTGATACTCACGAAGACAAAGAAAGATGAAAGAGGAGGAGGTCCGGGCTGGTGAAAAAAGGTTATCAGATTTAACTTATAGATAATATTCTTTTTAATTCTCCAGGAAGAAAAGGAGAGTATTCGTGTAGTATTCAAGGGAGACACAGCGTTCATGGAAACACCAATACAGCCACCTTTTGTTTTCCACACAATCTAGGTCATGCAATCTCCCCATCTTTGGCGGTAGGAAGTGTATATACAAACACTTGCTTGCACGATAATTTGTATGAATGCACAGTACAGGTACCTATACACATGCAGCAGCAGCAGTAGGTATTACTGCTATTGTGGCTGCTCCTCCTATAGCTTTTGCTGCTATATATAACTATGATACTCCAATGTTTAGTTAAGCTCAGATAATACAGAATTTACACAAGGTGGTGCTGTTACAAAAGTAAATAACTTCTTTGTGAAGATCAATGTTATATTTGCTCTTGTTTTATATCACGCTAATGTGTATATTTGCCTTGTGTATATATCATATATATGCGTGTGGTTGTAAACCCATGCGAGCTAAAACAGCAGGGAATTTAGAATTATCTTAAGGCGGTTCACATGTGTTCGTGTAAAAACATTCCCGCCTAAACCAATATATTAAAGCTCTTGACTCACTACACAAAGAAGTTTCAAGCCTGTAAAATACGGTGACAGAGACGTAGCTCACTGAGCTCCTACAAAAACATAATGTAATAAACCCACGCATGTACACGACAAATCTGCTGGCCCGAAACCTTAAAATGTTACAAAAACACTATTTAATTTATTTCACGAGGTGCCTTGACTTGACAGCATGAAGACTCGTCACTGACCACCTGTCTCTATATATCTATTTGTCATCATCGGTAACAGGAGAGGCCGCACTCGTCTCGTTGTACCTCCGTCGGGAATGACTGGTAAATAATGGTCGAGACGTCAAACAATTAAACGAAAATGCTCATCACTGCTCCGATTCTGTCCTGTGTCTGTAAACTTTGGTCTCCTAGAAACCAGTTAATTTCAAGGCTGGGGAAGTTTCTGCGTGGATCAGGTTAGTGCACTGTAGGTTGAGACTTACACTATCTATCTATCTATCTAATAATTTGATGGGGATAAGACCAAATTCACAGACGAAAAAAATAAAATAAAAATACATATAAACAGGAAGATAAATTAACTCCCTGACAGATGGAGAAATAGGATGACAATGCAAATAAACTCCAAGAGTGTGTACAGCAGGTGGGCTTGTTAGTGTAAACAACCCACTTGGTGATGTATGTGAGTTAGTAAGTGTACGTGAGGTCCACTAAGTGATATACGTGGTGGGGTGGGTGAAGGTGAGGAGGCCCACTTAGGAGAATGTAAAGGTGGGTCCTCAACAGGGTGAAGGTGAGGCCCACTTAAAGGTGTACTTAAGTGAGTGGATGAAGGTGAGGCCCACTTAGGAGAAGGTGAGGCCCTCAACACCAGACCTCAGTGCCACTCATCAGCTGTTCCTCCTCACCGTCGCATTATGGTGAGGAGACTAACGCCCGTATTATTAAACCGCATCTTCCCTTGAAGAGGGTCGTCGTGTTTCAACCC
Organism: Homarus americanus; assembly: GCF_018991925.1. Taxonomy (NCBI): domain Eukaryota; kingdom Metazoa; phylum Arthropoda; class Malacostraca; order Decapoda; family Nephropidae; genus Homarus; species Homarus americanus. Next base: position 191,777 of record NW_024722432.1, on the reverse strand, counting down.
GAGTTTTATACTAAATGAGTCCTGAGGGACACCGCAGTACTAATTCCAATAAAATTAATTTATAATTAGTTAATTTTACTGCCACACCACCCCGTTAAGTGCTGTACTGCGGTGTCCCTCAGGACTCATTTAGTTTAAAACTCGGGTTGAAGTCGACGACCCTCTTCAAGGGGAGATGCGGTTTAATAATACGGGCGTTAGTAGCTACGTGATAGCTTTGCCTAAATTCTTCTACCTGTTGCATTAAAAGAAACATAATTGTGTAAAGAATCAATTTGTGGAGCTGACGGGAGAACGACCTAAGGAAAACGTCAAGCATATAAGGCGAAGTGTACAGTACAATTTATATATCTATTGTGGCCTGTATGTAGGTTAGGGAGAGTAGAGAGAGCAATGACGGGGGATTTGGTTCACTTCTACTACAGTACACTCGACGATAAAGGGGTTCAATGTGGTATGTTGCTGGTCGCTGGCAGAACCACTCCTCGATGAGCCAGTATCCCGCGACCTGCTGGATTGTAAGACTCAGTACCATGGCTTCAAAGCACAATAACTCTCACTAAGACCATACTCATACGTAAACAATCACAAGTACCTATTCATTGTTTTTAATTAAATTATCTTCATTTAGTAAAATTATGAGGGTCTTATGAGTGTTGAGGTGAGTGCATGGTCCTAGTGAGGGATATAGTGTAATCAAACCATGTCAGCAGGTGAGGAGTCTACCTGCCCTCTTATAACCACGTCACGTTAATGGGCCAGAGGGGAGGTGATAACACACCTGACTCATCTCCCAGCTCACGTAGTGGTGATGGTGGTAGTTGAGATGAAGGTGGTAGTGGCAGTAGAGGTGGTGGTAATGGAGTTGGTGGGGTCACTAAGCAAGATGCAAGTAGCGGTGGTAGGGCATGGATCAGGGTGCGGGGGTGGTGGAAGAGCAACGATGTAGGGCACCAAGACGTGGAATGCGGGCGTCTTTTGTGCCAGCCTGTAATACCCTCAGGTGAGTCGGGGAGGGGAGCAGGTGTTGGGGGAGGAGGAGGGTGGGGAGGAGGGGGGAGGTGTTGGGGAGGTTGGGGGTGTTGGGGAGGGGTTGGAGGTGTTGGGGATTGGGGAGGGAGGAGTTGAGTGGAGAAGGTTGGAAGCCTACAGAGAGGTGGAGGTGGGGAAAGGTGTTGTGGAGTTTTGGGAGAGAGAGGAGAGAGAGAGAGAGAGAGAGAGAGAGAGAGAGAGAGAGAGAGAGAGAGAGAGAGAGAGTCATCAGGCCAGGTGGTGTGTTGCTTTTAAAGACATGGGTTGCATCACGAGACTTATATTACACCGAGAGACAGTAAGAGCTACTCCGTATAACAAACAAGGATTCATCGTAAACACACAACTGAAGGAAACAATGGAGTCTTAACTGAATAACTGGAGGACACATGATTATCCTAACTGTAATACTGGAGGAAATACGTATCTCCACTGTATTACACTACTAGGACGCCTTAGTATTACAGCTACATTACACCAGGATACATATCGTGCTCACTGTAACACTAGGATACATATAGCACAATCCAATATGTTACAAGACACATAAGTTCCTTTAAGCGTTACAACACACAGAGGAGGTATTATCAAAGACACACAGTATAACTTATTACTTATAGGCGAGCAGCTACAGGAGTAAAATACATACAGTATAAGAGAAGCCTCTCTACTAAGATACATATGTGTCTTACTCTTACCCCAGAATGAGGACACGTTGTAAGAGAAAGGCAAAAATATCTCACATATTTGGACTTCCGGTAAGAGGAGGGGCAAGGCCTGTCCGCTCAATGCAAGGTTGTGTGCGTGACCAGTTATAAGCAGCCGTGTGTGTGTGACCGCAATTGTGCGTGCGGGTGCGTGTGTGTATTGTGAAATGTTTCAATTCTTTGTGTAAATATTTCTTTTTTGTGCCATTATACGTACACAGTCAGTCTCTCTTTTCTCTCCCTCTCCCTCATTCTCTTTCATTCTTTCTCTCTTTCATTCTCTCTCTTCTTTTCTTCTATTTAAACAGACCAACGAGAAAAGATTAAGAGAATTTCACCTCAGCTTAGCTGCTTCTACCAGTCATGTTCTTTTTCGTCATATTCTCCTTTCTTCTTCTTGTACTCCTCCTCCTCTCTATTCCACTATCGCTCATCCCCCTCCTAGTCCTTCCTTTACTATCTTCGTCTTTCCGCCTCCTCCCTGTCCTACCCTTAATGTTCCGCCGGCTATTATTCTTCCCTCCTCTTCCTTTCCTCCCACTTCTCCACTATCCCTTCCTCTTCCCATCACAACTCATAAACACCACCTCCAAAACTCATGAATGGAAAGGTCGAGACAGAGAGAGAGACTCCCCCTGAACCACCACCAGAGAGAGACTCCCCCTGAACCACCACCCCCCCCCCTAAACTAAACTATTTGGGTCCTCTCCTGGAAACTGGAACACGTCACTGGGAATTATTTTCTTGGAAACTTTCCAGGATTAACAAAGACAATTGTTTTCTGACGCGAACTGGAATTCCGGTTAAATTACCCTTCTCATTACAGACCTCGAGTTAATGTTGAAGCTTAAGGAAGAACTATAGCGTCTTGGGGTCGTTACATCTCCAGAATTAAACTTGGCCACTGGAATTCTACCGAGAATTTAGGAGATTTTTTTCATTATTGTTGTTGGTAGTTGTGGTTGTTGTTGGTAGTTGTGGTTTCCAAGGTTGTGGTAGTGGGTGGGATGTTTCTCGTAGTGGTCGCCTCAGTACACGAGATGATTATATGTCGAGTCTACTAGTTTATGAGGTACTAAATCATATTCCCGACGATGATGACGATGATGACGATGATGATTATTTCTAACACTCAATGTAAACTAAACAAAATTATCAAGAATTCTTATGCTGTTAGACTCGCTTTTATGTGGATTCAACCACTATAGAAGTAAAGGCTGAATCAAAAGAATATTACATGTAGCAAGTGACGTTTCGTGAAAGACCTTAAATCGCTACCAGAATTCCTCTATTGTATAATCATAGTTAGTGTGTGTGTGTGTGTGTGTGTGTGTGTGTGTGTGTGTGTGATCATTGCTTCAAAATAACAAAGGAATTTCTTGTGTTATATCACCAACGAAGTCTTAAAAAGTTTGCATGAAATTCCTACGAAATATTAAAGGACCTGAAACGACAGTGATTTTCTCCCCCCAAGATGATAATTTACCTCATATTTGGCGACACACACACACACACACACACACATATATATATATATATATATATATATATATATATATTATTTATTTATTTATTTGGCATCATAAAAGTAAAGAGTTTTCAAGTGTACAAGGTAAATGGAATTCCTATGTGGTAGATGTATTAGAGTATGGATCACACACACACACACACACACACACACACACACACACACACACACACACACACACACAAGTCAATAGAATAATTCATTTGGCAATTGATTATCTGAATCAATACGTGAGGCGCCACCGTCTTCCACCACACACCTGTACCCTCTCACCTGGAAGCCACCCCGAGCCACAACCTGACCCCCTTACTTCACCCACCCCTAAACCCTTCCATTGTTGTACCCCATCCCTTACTTGCCCTCCCACCTCCTCCCCCTCACTCACTCTCCTCCTCTCCTCCTCCTCCTCCTCCTCCTCCTCCTCGCTCACTCACCTCCCTCCCCCTCCCTCACTCACCTCCTCCCCTCACTCCCACTCCCTCCCTCCTCCCCTCCTCCTCCTCCCTCCCTCTCCTCCTCCTCCTCCCTCCCCCTCCCACCTCCTCCCCTTCTCCCCACCCTCCCCCACCACTCATCCTCTCCTCCTCCTCCTCCCTTCTCACTCGCCTCCTCCTTCTCACTCACTCACCTCTTCCCCTTCACTTACCTCCTCCCGCTAACTCACCTCCTCCCTCTCACTTACGTCTTCCTCCCACTCACCCCCTCCCCCTTCCCACTCCATTCATAACCAGGGAATGAATACAAGAGTATTTTATGAATGGCTGTTTGTGGTGGTGCCTGTGGACCCCGCCAACTGATGTTTAATAAGTAGGTTGTGTAGTGTAGTTGTGAGGAGCGAGACAGACAGACAGACACACACAGACAGCGAGCGAGACAGACAGACAGAGATACATTGATAAACGAATATACAGACATTGAGAGACAGACACACAGACAAACAGATAAATACACTAAGCATCAAGGGAAACAGACACTTCAATAAAAGGTGTTTTGTGAGGGGCGGAAGGGGTAAGATGGTCGGTTTAGGGAAGAGATACAAGACAAGTGTAGAAAGAAACAGAAACGTGTCTTAAATATTATCATTATGGCTCTAGATGACGTAATAGAGTGCTAAGTAGTAAGCAGAAGTAGTAGTAGTAGTAGTGCGGCTCATCTTATGACATCGACCACGCCAGGGTATGCAAGACAGGGGGGGCTTCGTATGCATGAGGCATGACGAAGTACCTCTCCGCAAATCTACTGAAGGAAATCTGCCACGACGTCATGGTGGTACCGCGCCTCCTTCCATAAGACGGTGAGAACCTCCGTCACAGGACTTCAAACACATCCAACGAAGCCCGTGTGGACGTCAGTGGTACGAGGATTCTGGACGCAAGGACAGCGGGACTTCTTTGACATAAGGATTTTCGATCCCATGGCCGTATGTCACCGTAACTTAGCTCTCTATGTTGCACACAGGAGGAACAAAAATGACAAGATCAGGGCATATGGGGAAAGAATTCAGGACGTTGATCAGGGCAGCTTCCCTCCTCTGGTGTTCACAACCTCTGGTGGGATGGGACCAAGTGCAAGATGCTTCAATGCCAGACTAGCCGAGGTGTTATCTAAAAGGAAGCAGCAGCCCAGAAGTTACGTTACAGCTTGGTTGAGATGTCGACTGTCCTTCTCTCTCCTTAGGTCTGCATTGCTTTGCCCCAGGGGAACGAGAGCATCGGCCCCAAAGCCGACAACAGTCGAAGATATTGACTATGAGGCAACAGTCACTGAATGCCGCATAGATCTGCGGCTCAACTAACTCAACACAGCTAGGGTAGCTACTTATGTATTAGGATATTTAATTTTAAGGTTATAAAATGGCGGCGAAGGTGTGGCTATTGGAGGAAGATGGAGGACACGTTAAAAATAAGTAATAGTAGTAGTAGAGAGACGAATCACTACACGTGCACCGGAAGTAGGTTTGGAAGGGAAAATGCTCTGCATAGTTGAACTTCCAGCATGAGAATGAAAACTAGGGCTAGATAAAAGGTTAAGAGTGTGTGTGTGTGTGTGTGTGTGTGTGTGTGTGTGTGTGTTTGCATGTATTTGCGTGTGTAAAGGTTGCTGAAAGGGTATATAATATAGTCAGGGTGAAGGAAGGGGGGAAGGGTGAAGAGGAGGAGGAATAAAGTAGGATGAAGCGAAAGAAGGGTGAAAGGGAATAGAGGAGAGAGAGGAACCAGGTGAGAGAAGGTAGGTAGGTAGGTAGGTAGCTGAGAGAGAGAGAGAGAGAGAGAGAGAGAGAGAGAGAGAGAGAGAGAGAGAGAGTAAACACCCAATCTAAACCAAATCATCACAATGTGTTCAATACAGCACCACCCGAAAACAAGACGCTCAATACCAAACTGTTCAAGGGAAGCATGAACAAGACCTTCACTATAACTCACAGCTAAGTAAAAGAAACAGTCAAATATTTCAATTTCCTCCTCCACCCCACCTTGCTTTCTTCCTTCTCCATTCCTCCCTCCCCTCCTTCCACCTCCACCCCTTCCACCTCCACCCCTTCCACCTCCACCCCTTCCACCTCCACCCCTTCCACTTCCACCCCTTCCACTTCCACCCCTTGCACCTCCACCCCTTCCACCTCCACCTCCTTCCTTCACCCCTCCCTCCTTCATCTTCTCCCCCTCCTCCGTAATGGTAGGGAAGCCATGACTGTTAAAACGGAGGTCATGGTCTGATAGCCACCAGGAGGACCTTCTTGGAAATTCCCAGCAGCTGGAATACTTGGATCGTCTCCTGGAACCCGAAACGTTTCACTGGGAATCCTCGGTCTTAGAACGCCCCCAGGAGTAACACACACACATGAACATATAAAAGCGCGCGCGCACACACACGCACGCACGCACACACACACACACACACACGTAAACACAAAAGCGAGCGCGCGCGCACACACACACGCATGTACACACAAAAGCGCTCGCGCGCACGCGCACGCACACACACGCACACACACACACACACACACACACCATCCCATCTATTGTTAAAATAATAAACAGCTCCTCATTTATGTACCGTACAGCCCTGTATATTTTCAGCCACCAGCTGCAACTCTATTAATAAACCTATTATTATTATTATTATTATTATTATTATTATTATTATTATTATTATTTATTATTATTATTATATACACGAGCGCGCTAGCAGTAGTTTCATGACGCCAGCTGGAATCGTGGCCAAATTTTCCTTCTCGTTACGAATTCCGGCTGACGCTTGTCTGGAATCTGAAATCTTGGAATTGGTAGCCACATATATTTTAATGTTTCGTATGAGTGTTATTACAATATTTCTTCTGGGATCAGTTGTCATTGTGATACATTATTAACAACTGCAGAATTTCCGGAGATACTTTGTCATGGAAATATACTGTATTATTGCTTGAATTTGTGGAGTTCTGAAATCAATTGTGTTTGGAAATACTTATCAAGCTTTCAAATACCCGTTATTTACATAATCCCTGAAATTACATCTGATTCTACAGTTATAATACTTCTGGAACTCCATAATTCCTGGTATAAGTAGCAACAAATTCTGGAATTATCGCGTCTCTGGAACACTATCATTCCAGGAAGTATATTGTCTTTAAAAATGTATTATTATTATTATTATGACATTAACTCAGGTATCTCTGTGGAGTGAGTGGTGAGGTCTTCCTGGAACTACTGTACGTGCACCTGCAGATAACATCGATTGTGGCGACTGCATGACCAAACACAATGCACTTTTCTGGTACGACAAAGTATGCAGGAAAAAAAAAAAAAAAAAAAAAAAAAAAAAATATATATATATATATATATATATATATATATATATATATATATATATATATATATATATATATATATATATATATATATATATATATATATATATATATATATATATATATATATATATAATATTACCCCACAGGGTCATGCACAGAAGTGGAGGGGAAGGAGGGAGAGGTAAAGAGGAGGGAGAGGGGAGAGGAGGAGAAGTGAGGGGGGAGAGAGAGGGGGGGGGGAGAGGAAGAGTATAAAACTACGATTTCTCAGAAGTTAATCATGAATAGATAAATATAATCGTGTATGACGGATGATTATTGGCATATCATGACAGATAACTAGAGTATTATATAACTGACAGTATAGGTATTATATATTAGGGAGAAAGTATTATACTACGCAAAAAAGATAATTAAGTATTTTATAACGATAGAGGATCCGACAATAGACAGGGAGTATTATTATTATTACACATGCAGTACATAAGACTTAACCTACCATTTTATAACTCGTATGAGGCATTATAAGACAATACTACTTTTATGCAGCAGTGGAGTGACGTTCATCAAGTTCCCCTACGTATCGTAACTCCAATTTTACAATAGCGTTTTTAGGTGAAAATCACTCGCTAAACATTTCCAGTTCACTCTACCTTAATCCCGTTCTTTTCTTCGTTTTTCTTCCATATTTTTAGTCCTGTGTTATTGTTTCCTTGTCTTCCTCTTCCTTTCTTCTCCCATATTACTTCCATCTCTCCTTCCTCTTAAGTCTTTTTTTTTGTACCCCCTTCCGTATTTACCTTTCCATCATTCTATACATTCCTTTCCTTCCACTCGACCACTACCACCATCCCTTTCCTTTATTAATTCTTCCTATCGCCCTTCCTCTCATCTATATTTCCTTTACTCCCTGTTCCTTCCTCCCTCCTTTTACTCCTTTCCTCACTCCCTTTTAAATTCTCCCCTCCCTCTACTACAACATGAAAGGCGTTATTGGTAAAGAACTCGCTCTTTCTATACAACCATTTCGTTATGGATGTTCGTCTGTCAGGAAAGAATATCTGAGAAATTTTTGCTTTTCCGCAGTGAGCAGGTTGTGTGTGTGTGTGTGTGTGTGTGTGTGTGTGTGTGTGTGTGTGTGTGTGTGTGTGTGTGTGTGTGTGTGTGTGTGTGTGTGTGTGGGGATCAAGGTGCCCTCTCCCACTCAAGGTGTTCCCACGCACGGAAAATATTGCTTAGAAACTCGGTTATGTGTGTATATACGTCCATACATTACATACATATATACTACAATGCATACATGAAATACAAACACACAACCAAACAATACATAAATAAAAATCAAAAACACAAACATGTGATACATACACACTAACATATCTGTGCTCTCACGCATGCGCACACCTGACGTACACACGAGAGAGGAAACAGAAAACAAAAGAGAAAGAAAAGTACACACACACACACACACACACACACACACACACACACACACACACACACACACACACACACACACACACACACGCATACACCACACACATATCCCTCAGTGACCTCCACCACCAAGCACTGGAAAGGTTTGGCAGCCAACTAATGCACCACCCTCGTCATCGTCACCTCCTGCCACCGGCGGCGCCCCACCCACCTCGCCCATAAGAGCCCGCACCGACAGATATAAGAATAGCACCATCCCATCTATTGTTGAAATAATAAACAACTCCTGATTTATGTACTGTACAGTGTACAGCCCTGTAAATGTATTCAATGCATATTATATCATTATGTCTAAATCAAATGTAAGTCTGTATATTTTCAGCCACCGGTTGCAACTCTATTAATAAACCGTTTATTATTATTATTACACACAGATAAACACAGTACATTTACAAGGAGTTTGCAGTCGAACTTGCCACTCCCCTCTGTTCCATTATTAATGCATCCCTCAGACAAAGCAAATGCCCAAATGAATGGAAAACCGCATTTGTCACCCCTATTCCCAAGGTCCCCACCCCACAGTCCCCTATTGACCTCAGGCCAGTTGCCATTACCCCCATACCCAGTCTACTCTGTGAAGACTTTGTTTTTAAATGGGCATTTGCTAGTATTTATCAGTCAATTGATCCACAGCAATTTGGCAATATGAGGACCACCTCCACATCACACTGCTGAATTAGTTTCCTGGATTTCCTGCACAAAAACCTGGAGAAACGTAAGACATCACTGACCGTTGTCATTTGTTGAATTCAGGAAGGCTTTTGACCTTGTTGATCACTCACTGTTATCAACAAGTCCATTGCATTAGGGCTGCCCACCAACCTGGTCTCATGCCTCACTGATTTCCTGAGTGAGCGTCGTCAGGCAGTGAGGTACCAGGGTTCTGTCTCCACATTCCAACACCTCACCTGCAGTGTTCCCCAGGGGACCAAGATGGGACCACTGTGCTTCCTAATCCTCATCAACGATGCTCTATCGAACACTCCTCACAGGTGGAAGTACGTGGATGACTGCACTGTGGGGGTTACAGAGGACAACACCTCACCGAACTACTCATCACTACAAGGCACCCAGGACAGGCTACAGGCAAGGATTACAGAGAACAAGGTCACCATCAATCACACCAAAATCGTAGTCATGCATATCAACACTGCCACCACTCCAGTGCAAGCTCCAGCAGTAACAGTGGGTGCCCATCCTCTCCAGTTAGTGCAGCCTGCCAAACTCCTGGGTGTTACTGTAGACCACAAACTGGACCGGAAAACCCATGTAAACAACACAATCAAGGCAGCCTCGAACCGACTCTACATGCTACGACGACTCAGGTCACTTGGGACACCCACGCCAGAGCTGAGGACTATCTACAATGCATTTATTCTCCCAATATTAACGTATGCGTCACCAGCCTGGTAGTCTTCTCTCAACTCTACCCAACAACGTCAGCTAGAGAAGGTACAGAAGAGGGCCTGCAGAATCATGCTCGTCGCAGACTACTCCGGCTACAACAACGCTCTCTCCACCCTGGAAATGCCATCCCTCAGTGACCTCCACCACCACGCACTAGCAAGGTTTGGCAGTGGACTACTGCACCATCCTCGACATCGCCACCTACTGCCACCTGCAGTCCCCCGCCCACCTCGCGCAGTCTGCCACTACAACAAAGTTCAGCCCATAAGAGCCTGCACTGATTGATAAAAGAATAGCACCATCCCATCTATTGTTAAAATAAACAGCTCCTCATTTATGTACTGTACAGCCCTGTAAATGTATTGAACGTATATTATCATGTCTAAATCACATGTAAGTTTGTATATTTTCAGCCACTGGCTGCAACTCTATTAAGAAACCGTTTATTATTATTATTATTATTATTATTATTATTATTATTATTATTATTATTATTGTTTTTTTTTTATTATTATTATTATTATTATTATTATTATTATTATACATATACCAAACATGGAAACGAAAGGAAATAAGGACAAGGAGATAGAGGGGGAGAGAGAGAGAGAAAGTGAAAATAAGACTGCAGAATCTGGAAGGGTGAAGACGATGAAAGAGAGAGAGGAACAGAAACAGATGATGAAGAGGAGGAACAGGGGAACTGAGGTGTATTGTTCCATGACCACTGTGTCGTGCAGGCTGCACCCCCTACCATGCGATCACACACCACCAAACTTTCTTACGTTCGCAAGTTGTAGGCGGGAGTGTGGCGTACGTTGACATATTCTCGTGGACTAACAAAATCGTACTCACATTTTTATGAATGAAATGTTGGGAAGTAAGCGATCGTTGGCAGCCTCAAGCGGGTCCAAATGTCTTAGACTTGGTGTTTTGGCAGGAGTGTCACGTTAGCTCCGCTTTAAAGCATAATATTTTGTTTTCCTCTCGTACCGCCTTTGCTTTATAAACATGTCAATCTTTTTCAAATAAATGACTACATTACCTGTGTGCAAGGAAAAAAATATATTCACGGTCACCGAAAGCATTTCTTTTCGGGTTACACAAAAATGATGCAATATTAAAACCAGTTCCTGCAGCAGAGAAAAAAAGTCTTAATACTTGATTTGATTCGTAAAAATCCCACTCGAAATTCAGACTCGTGTCAGTGACGCCCAGTCCGTAGAATTACCCAACTTCTGGAAAGCTGAGAATTCCCAGAACCCGCCCACACATGGCAGGAATGATTTCTGGATATTCCAGTGACGTCACACCTGCGTAGGTTGGAACCGGCGACACGTTGGTCAATGAAGAGCTGGCGAGGGGCGGAGAGAGAGAGAGAGCCTCTCTCTCTCTCTTCTCCCTTTCATATTCTCTCTTTATTCGTGTATCAATTTAACCCGTTTTATGTATCACATTCTCCCCGACTCTCCCTCTAACACACACACTTTCTCTTTCTCTTTACTTCTCAGTTTCTGCCACTCTCTCCCTCTCAATCTCTGTATTTTTCTTAACCTTTACACAAACCCATACTTTTATAATTGTATGCCTTTCTCTCCACCTTCTCCCCAGCCCAATCAATGTTTTGTCACACACACACACACAGTTCCTTCTCCCCCCTTCCCTTCTCACCTGTACCTACTCTGACCTTCTTCTCTACACGTCACAACCATCACTACCAACCAACCTACCACCCACAACCAACCACCCACAACCACCCTTTGAAACACTACCATGACCAAAATATACAAACACCCACAAAAAAAAACCTACGCACACATGCATACAACTACTCTCTCTTTCACACACACACGCTCATACATACACACACTCACTGACACACACACACACACACACGTACACAACACGACAGTAACGCCCATTCAACCAGGCGAGTGTTGCTATATCGAGTGGCTGACTGTTATCTTCGTGAATGAATGATCACCTGCTTCCCTCACTCACTAACTCACTCACCCCTCCTCCTCCTCTCCCCCTCCTCCTCTCCCCCTCCTTCCTCCCCCTCCTTCCTCCCCCTCCTCCCTCCTCCACCATGTAAACCAGCTGTGAGGTCAAGGTTGAGCTTAAGGAGGAAGAAGAATGGTGAGGAAGGGAGGGAGAGAAGGGTAGTGACTGAGAGGTGGGGACGAGAGAGGGGGAAAATGGTGGGAAGGAACGCGTGGGTAGAGGATTGGAATAAAGAGAAAGGAAGAGGGAAAGTAGGAACAGAGAGAAGGGAAGGAATTGTGGAACTAAAAGAGAGAGGGAGAGAGAGATAGAGAAGGATAAAGATGGGACAAGATAAAAGGGAAAAATAAATGAAAGGAAGAGGTGAATGGAAAAGAGACAAAAGAGAACAAGAGAAGGACGCCTAAATAACACGAATAACGAACAAGAACAACGAACAAGAATAACGAACACGAATAACGGACATGAATAACGGACACGAATAACAATTATCTAACTCGTTTTCATTCAACAAAAATAACTTTCTTAGTAGAGTCTACACAACTGCGTCCATGAACGAGGAATCGATTCCAGCCATTCCCGATGACTCCTTACTGGGAATTCCTGTGACGTCACGGGGCGCCGAGTTGGTTTCTGTTTACAAACACAGACTGGTCGTGAGGAAGAGTGTTGTGGTGGTGGTGGTGGTGGCTTTGTTGATGTTTCTGTTGTTGCTGGTGGTAGCTGCAGGTAGTAGTAGTAATGATGGTGGTGATAGTGGTAGTTTTGGTAGTAGTAATGATGGTGGTGGTAGTTGTAGTAGTAGTAGTAATGATGGTAGTGGTAATTGTAGTAGTAATGATGGTAGTGATAATGGTAGTTGTAGTAGTAGTAGTAGTAGTAGTAGTAGTAGTAGTAGTAAAGATGGTAGTGATAATGGTAGTTGTAGTAGTAGTAATGATGGTAGTGATAATGGTAGTTGTAGTAGCAGTACATAAGCTAATACTAAAAGGTAGCTTTAATAAATATGTGGTGGATACAAATAGTGGTTACAAGTGGGGGATCAATGAGCTTACCTTGAGGCAATAAAAGAATCGGGAGGGTGAGGATAGGGGAGGAAGGATGAGAGGGGTGGAGGAGCAAGAAGTGAGAGGGAAGGGGGGCGAGAGGTGAGGGACGAGGGAAGAGGGGCGAGATGGAAGGGAGGGCGAGAGGGAAGGAGGGGCGAGATGGAAGGAGGGCGAGAGGGAAGGAGGGGCGAGATGGAAGGGAGGGGGAGGAGAGGGAAGGAGGGCGAGAATGGAAGGGAGGGGGCAGAGGGAAGGAGGGAGGAGATGGAAGGGAGGGCGAGAGGGAAGGGGGCAGAGAATGAGGGGCGAGAGGGAAAGAGGGGCGAGATGGAAGGGAGGGCGAGAGGGAAGGAGGGCAGATGGAAGGGAGGGGGGCGAGAGGAAGGAGGGCGAGATGGAAGGGAGGGCGAGGGAAGGGTGGGCGAGAGGGAAGGATGGGCGAGAGGGAAGGAGGGCGAGATGGAAGGGGGGCGAGAGGAAAGGAGGGGCGAGATGGAAGGGGGCGAGAGGAAAGGATGGGCGAGAGGGAGGGGGGTGGGGCGAGAGGAAGGGGCGAGAGGGAAGGAGGAGGGGCGAGGAGGGAGGAGGAGGAGGGGCGAGAGGGAAGGAGGAGGAACGAGAGGGAAGTAGGTTCTAGCTGGATAGGAGGTAGGAAGGGGGTATGAACTGTGAGGAGGAACAGGAGAGGGAAGATGGGAGGAGGTAAAAAAGGGGGTGTGAGAAACAACTTATGTGAGGAGGACTGTGTGAAGGTGAGGAAGGTTGAGTGTGAGAGAAGCGATAGGAGTGTGAGAGGGGCGAGAGGAGTGAGAGGGGCGAGAGGAGTGAGAGGGATAACGGGTAGGGAGATTAAGTAGTTATAAATTGTAAACAAACTTTATCTACTCTTTATATCTGGAAGCAACAGCAGCGTCCAGGAATTTTCGCAAGGTTATCTGATATACAACTAAGAAAATAAGCAGCGTTGAGTGTATTGTCGTAGTGTGCATACATCTTCTTATACAGCTGTATTTGTTATACTAATTTATCATAGCAGGTGTATAATTTCATTCAACCTCCATTGAATTATTTTTTCATACATTTCATGTCCTTGTAAGTCGCAAGTAAGACAACAACACCGTATGAACAATTGCAATATTCCGTTGCACATTAGGTTGTGTTGAATGTTTACAGTCTTAAGTAATGTCTAGTCCAGAATTTAACTTGATAATATATTGTGATCCGACTTGACTTCTGAAATAGGTGCAGCCCGACTCTTGAGGTCGTTCCGGTACGACTCTTTCAGTCGTTGCAGTACGACACTTAAAACCGTTGCAGCCCGATTCTTGAGGGCGTTGCAGTGCGACTCCTGAGGTCGTTGCAGTACGACACTTAAAACCGTTGCAGCCCGTCTCATGTGTTTTGCAATTGATTAGCAACAGTTACCGGTGCGCCACAGCTCAGTAACTCTCAGCTTACTATATTTGTACATGCTTTCTGGGCCACATACCTGTGTATACCCAACACCAGCCGCAAAAACCGTGGCTCCTCAGTGTCCAGGTGTTTCTCTGACGATCCTTATACGTAAGATACTAGACACGAAGCTGTCAAGGTTAGCCAGGTGTGTGTGTGTGTGGTGATTAGTGGTAGTGTTGGTGGTTGTAGAGGGTAGTGGTAGGAGATAGTAATGAGTGGCAGGGGGGTGTTCATGTATATGGGGGGGGGTCCAGTAGATGGTGGTAGTAGTAGTATCCTTAGTGACGATGTTATGACGTTGGTAGTGGTAGTGATGTTGGTGATGGTAGTGGTGGTGGTTGGTAACAGGGATGAGGATGGAGGAAGTAGTGGTAGTGGTGGCAGTAGTAGTGTTAAAGATAGTGGTGGTAGTGTTGGTGGTTGACGAGTGGTATAGTGGTGGTGAATGGGGACAGAGATGGTTGGGATGTTACTAATGTTATTGTTGTGTTTGTCGTAATTGTTATGACTGATGATGTAATTGCTTCTGTTGTAATAAATTTCATATTTTTCATATCATCGTTAGTGTTATTTCCGTTGTTACATTGTTACCATTAACGGTTATCTCTGTTATTTCTTGTTTATTGTATTATTGTTATGATATTCTTGTTATTCCTCACGTTATCTTTTTTTCCTATTTGTTACCATTACCCCTTCCATGCTTCCCCCTCCATCCCCCCATGTTCGCCTCCCCCAATCAACTTCCAAATCCACCTCCACCTCACCCCTTACCCCTCCTATCCACCTTCCCCCCCCCATCCACCTCTTCCCAAGTCACCAGTTCGAGACCTTGAAATCTACCAGGCGATCAATAATTCTCCTCCTCCCTAACTTCTCTTCCCCCTTTTCTTCTTCTTCTTCTCCTCCTCCTCCTCTTCCCCTTCTTCGTTCTCCCATCTTCATTCTCATCTATATATTCTTCTAATCTCCTTCTCTTTCTCCTCCACCAGCATCACCATCTCCTCCTCCTCCTCCTCCTCTAGGCACGATACAAGGACGCTACAAGGAGGAAAGGGGGAGGAAGGTGGAAAAGAAAGAAGTGGAGGGAAGAAAGAAGGTGGAGAGGAGGAGGAGGAGGAGGAGGAGGAGGAGGAGGAGGAAGAAGAGGAGGAGGAAGATTTACTAGAACGATGCATGGGAGGAATTTTCTACAAGGAGTAAGTGAGTGAGTGAGTGAGTGAGTGAGAGAGAAGGGGAAGAATAGGGTGTGTAAGAGGTTTTGTGTACGGGAGAGAAAGATAGGTGTGCGTGCGTGTGTGTGTATGTGTGTGTATATAGGTATTTGTGTACTTGTGTATTTATATTAGTGTGTTTTTAGATACCTGTATAAGTTCGCGTGTATAATTCTGCATAGTGTTGTTTGTTGTGTCTCTGGGTGCTAGGGCGTATTGCCTCTGCGTGCGTGCGTGCGTGCGTACGTACGTGTGTGTGTGTGTGTGTGTGTGTGTGTGTGTGTGTGTGTGTGTGTGTGTGTGTGCATTTTCTGTAGCGTGTTGTTCCCGTCGTCCCCGACGGCCAAGGTCACAGGTAATCAATACAGGCGGCTTGTGTCCACCTGTCTCGCCCCCTCCTAGTGCTGCATGATTGCCCCCTCCTAGTGCTGCATGATCGCCCCACCTTGTACTGCATGACCCAGTGCTGCATGACCTAATGTTGCATGACCTAGTGTTGCATGACCTAGTGTTGCATGACCGCTCCTTCCTGGTGCTGCATGACCCCCCACCACTGTGATACACGCCACTCTACCACCACCCCACTGCATCATAATCCAAAGGCATTTTTGCACCACTATACACCATTCCAGCGAGTCCAGTCTACATAGCGGTTTTACCACTGCATAGCAACTCAGTGGACTCTTATAAACAAGTGCATTCAGTTTAAAGATTTTTACCTTATATAAGAAATCATGATAATTTGTTTTGATAATTATTTTTTTGATAGAATTATCACCATTGACGTAAAATCAGAAATACAATGTTTTTAATTGGTTTTGTTCGGCTGGTGAGTTTTTAGACAAATTTAAAAAGTAATGATTTAATTTTTCCCGAAATAAAATCCAAATTTAAGTGTTTTTATTAACTTTCCAATATGATGTTATCGCTTTATTTTCTTCCTCCAAACATCGCTTCATCTTTTCCCCCCCAAACAACGGTACACCGTCTTCCTCCAACCATTTGCTTATCTTATATGTGTCTTTCACCCCATCACTCCATCTTTCTTCTTATTTTGATCATCCACTTCTTCCCTATCTACACCTCACCCACACGTTTATTCCTCTCCCAAACCTACTCCCCAATCTTCTTCCTCCAAGTTATCTCCCAAAAATATCCTCCCCATCCCTTCTCCTAATCCTTACTTTCCTCCAATTTTCTTCCACAAAAACCTACTCTTACCTGCTCCTCCTCTACCTCTTCTCCCATAGCCATCACTCTCACTACCCCTCTCTCTCTCTCTCTACCTCGTTTCCTCCTCTCCTCTCCCCCTCTTTCCTTCTTACCTCCCCCTCCTCTCATCAGCCACCACTCTCACTATCCCTCTCTCTACCTCGTTTCCTCCTTCCCCTTCCCCCAAACTCCCTCCTCTCTCTCTCTCTCTCCCTCCCCTTTCCTTTTCTCTCTTGTTCGTCCCCACCAGTGCATATAACCCCTCCTCCCTCTGGAAACTTGAAGGTCAATATTTGAACATGTGATTAAGTAGTCTGGCTAGCTGGCTGGCTGGCTGGAGATTACCCGATACTCACGCTGTAATACATTATTCGAAACCCTTTCTGTGTTGTGGACTTACGACACGATGCAGTTGGGTTAAGGCACACTAACATGAAAGGCAGATATAACCGTTTGAATATACGACAACGTGACGCATACTGAGGCGGACAACATTTCGATCATGCCGTTGTTTACACAGACAGACAGACAGACAGCCAGACAGACAGACAGACAGACAGACAGACAGACAGACAGGCACACACACACACCTTTCGACAGGTGTTTAGCGGGCCGACAAAAAAAAAATCAATGTGTTGAAAAAAAAACTCCGTATGACCACCAGTTCGATAAAAACCCAACACGTCGATTCTCTTTTTTATTTATCAGGAGGAAAACATTAATCGAATTTTAACAACTTTTATTGATAAGAAGAAGGATGTAAAAGTACTCTCTCTCTCTCTCTCTCTCTCTCTCTCTCTCTCTCTCTCTCTCTCTCTCTCTCTCTCAGGAACCATTCAGGAGAGTAGTTAACCTTGGTAGCCAGTGTGGGACCCGAATACTGAACCTATAAATCTAACGCTGCTGTCCCTCCCCTGCCACGTGGGGCTGTCGAGTCCTGTTGGCGTGTGGTTGATACTTGGTGACTCAACGACTACTGAAGAACGTGTCGTGGTGGGGAGGGAGGAGGGCGAGAATGGGTGGGGAGAAGGGGTGGAAGGGAAGAAAGAGGAGGAGGAAGGGGAAGAAAGAGAGGAAGGGGATGTTATGCGTTATTACTGGTATGTTTGTTTAATAAGGTGTAATTGGGAGGATCTCTTGTTTGATCTCACAGCCATCTCTCTTAATTAGTCTCTCTTACGTTTGGGGACGTCTCTTCTAGGAAAAGTTTGTTGTCTCTTAATGTAGAGAGTTTTGTTCAGGATTGAATGTTTGTGGTGTACTTTAGTTATTAATTGAGTGTTGAGTATGTTATTGATTGAGGGCGAAGTCAAGTGAGGCCGAAGTGGTGTGGTCAGGCAGGCCAGTAGTGGGGGTTCCCGTCATGTGGTCAGTGGGTGGTGCGTCAACGTACAATACACTCATTCAAAGCCCACTCACTTACGCCCACCACTCATATTTCACTTCACTCACTCTACGCACCCTCACCTGACTCCTCACCACTCACCTTTCACCTCTCCACTCACCCCACTCTACGCACAACTCACCTTACTCTCACCACACACTCTGCACCCTCACTGACTCTCACCACTCACCTTTCACTACTCCACTCACCCCCTCTACACACAACTCACATACTCTCACCACACACTCTACTCACCTGACTCTCACCACTCACCTTTCACTACTCCCTCACCCCTCTACCCCAACTCATATACTCTACACACTCTACGCACCACTCACCTTTCACTCTACGCACCACTCACCTTACTCTCACCACTCACTTTCCACCCCCTTCATCACTGATTCTCTTTAACATTAACGTTCATTTTATTTTCGCTAATAAATCATAATTGTCTCTTAACAACAACAATAGCAATAACAACAACACTAGCAACAACAACAATAGCAACTGAAACAACAATAACAACAACACTAACAATAGTAACAAAAACAACACTAGCAACAACAACAACAATAGCAACAAAAACAGCAAACAACAACACAAACAACAACACTAGCAACAACCACAACAACCACCACCACAACAACAAGAGCAGTCCCAGAACCATACACGGGACACAATACCAAATGAACCCCAACACCAGTAGAGACACAAATGACACTCACTCAAGACACAAACAATATTACGCCTTCATACCAGCAGCTGTCCATTAAGCATTACGTGAATCCCTCTTTATGGGTTGAGAGTTTGTCTTGGCGCTATGGAATAATTTATCTCAAGTTAATGTGGGTTCGAATCTTTTTGAATGGTGTGACAAGGTAGAGAATGGATGCATATTGGTAATGATAAGAAAACAAGTATGTAAAAATGCAAAAGGAGGGGGTGGAGGGGAGAATTGAGGGGGAGGATGGAGGGAGGATGGTAGAGAGGAGAAAGAGAATGAGAGAGATAGAATGTAAAGAGTAAAAAGTGGTGAAAAGAAACCTGAAAGAAATGTAGAAACCAGAATGAGAGAATAAGTGATGAGAGAGCGGACTGCAGAGAAGGGGGAGATGGGGAGATATGAGGTGTAAGGGAGGTTGAGGTGAGGGATGTGAGGGGGAGGGGGGGAGGGAGAGTTAGTGGGGATGTGGTGGAATGGATGGTGTGACAGGGACAGGACAGAGGGGTGAGGAATAGGAGGTGGGGGAGGACAGGACAGAGAGGGGTGAGGAATAGGAGGAGTGGGGGGAGAGGACAAGCAGAGAGGGGCGAGAGAAATGGGAGGGTGGGGGGGAGGGACTGGGGACAAAGAGGTGAGGGAGGAGAAGGAGGTGGGGAAGGGACAGGACAAAGAGGGGTGGGAAAAGGGGGGGGAGGGGACAGAGAGGGGTGAGGAAGGAGGAGGTAGAGGGGAGAGGGAGGGGGAGGATGGGACGTACACATTGTTGTTGTTATGATGCTGTTCCCATGGAGACGAGCGCTCGATCGTCTAAGTATAGCTTCTTGTTGACCGGGCGAGGCGTCCTGTACTCAATGCGTACCCGTCACGTCTGCGTCATGATTGCGTCTCGTGTGTTAAACAAAAGCAAAAACACCCACAACCCTATAATTAATGACTATAACTGAAGCAAAGATGTATAATAAAAGTGTATACATATAACATTATGGTATATTTCCCTAATGAATAAACTCAGTGAAAAGGATTCCTACCTAAGACATGATGATAATTCGCCTTCAAAAACGCGGTTATCACTGGCAGATTATACACTCGGGGTCTTATGTCAGAATACCTCTTAAAAATTTACATAAAAGCAGTAACTCACCTGTGATTAACACGGACCCAGCAGGTAAGGATCCCACTGCCGGCGTAAATTAATTATATTACAAAAAAGTAAAAAATAAATAAATTCATAAAAATAAAACAAAAAAGAATCAAAAACCAGGAAAACCACCAACACACTTCACAAGGCTGGAAAATACGTCACCTCCTAATGATCGATTCACCATAAAAAAAAACCACGAAAAAAAAAACCCTGCTCATCTGACGTCACAACAGCAAGCGAAGTACAATGGTGTAGAACGCAACATTGAGAAATCTTCCTGTAGTAATTACAGCGTTAGAGGTATGATTATTCCGAATCTAGCGAGACGGGGCGTTAAATATAGCTCACCTGTCCTCCTTCACCCTGTGCTAAGCCAGAGACAGACCATTCTCTTCCTAGTTCACGTGCCGAGGTTCATGACTTTTAATGCTAAAGAGAGTGAGTCTCCTTGACACTGGACAACCTATCCTAACCTATTCTAATCTAAGCTAACTTAACCTAATCCAGACAATAATAATAATGCAAACAAAGACGTTTAAATTACCAAGTCAAACCAGATTAGTATATGCAAAAATTATTACAAAAAATGAAAACATGAAATAAGAAAAATCAACAATAATTCGTCCAAACTACAGTATATAAACACGTAGATATAATAATGCAAAAGATTGTTCAGGACGGAAGCTCTATACTTGACAAATAACATCTTGATCTGCCCAATGCATGTCCTACAGTTCCTCGGACAGACCCAGTACAGCATAAGGTCAGCGTCGCCTAAGATCGTGGGTGACCTTCTTGGGTGACCTTCTTGGGTGACCTTCTTGGTGACCTTCTTCAATATTATACGTTCATATTCTTGTTTATGGTTCCCTGTCACTGAGATCTGATGATGTCACTGGGTCCTACTGACAGTTATTCCATTATTGCAGGAAGTAGTGTTGGTAGAGAAGATAAACTAATATAAAATGTTAAATATATTATTGGTTACGTATATATATATATATATATATATATATATATATATATATATATATATATATATCACACATACACACAGGCAGTAGGCAGAGCCAGACTACAAGTAAAACGTTTGGTGTGTGTGTGTGTGTGTATATGTGTCATGTGTGTAACAATGTGTGTGTGTGTGTATGTGTGTGTGTGTGTGTGTGTGTGTGTATGTCTGTCTGTGTGTGTGTCTGTGTTTTGGGTGTGTGTGTGTGTGTGTGCGTGTTTTGGTGTGTGTGTGTGTGTGTGTGGGGTGTGTGTGTGTGTGTGTGTGGGTGGGTGTGTGTGTGTGTGTGTGTGTGTGTGTGGGTGTGTGTGTGTGTGTGTGTGTGTGTGTGTGTGTGTGTGTGTGTGTGTACGTCATGGTGTCCACCTGGTCCTAATCACTTCTCGTGCCACATGGGCGTGTGATAACCTGTCTGTCCTCAACATTCCTACATCACCTTTCCGTATTAATGATCATTGTTCTCCACTGACTGACGAACATCAAGTAAAACAAGAGAGAGAAAAAGAGAAAAAATAATACTGTCCTTGTCTTGGGCTTCCTTGTTCTAAATATACTGACAAAAAAAAGGAGAATGCTGACTAAACAAGAACAGGGAGACTTAACAGCAAAAGAAAAAAGATTATTGTTTTTGATATTATTATTATTATTATTATTATTATTATTATTATTATTATTATTATTATTATTGGTAGTAGTAGTAATAGTAGAGTAATAAGAGTAACAGTAGTAGTAGTGGTAGTAATAGTAATAAGAGTAATTGTAGTAAGAATAACAGTAATCGGCACGACGGACTTCAAGACCGAGTACGTAACGGGAAAGATGAATGAGTGGGTTAGGGAAATCCAAGCTCTGTCTGAGATTGCTAACACAGAGCCACATGCGGCTTTTGCGGCATTTACCCATGGAGTCAAGCATCGCTGGAACTACCTTATGCGCACTATCCCTGATATCGGACCCCTCCTCCACCCTCTGGAAGAAGCTATCAGAGTCAATTTCATTCCCAAATTAGTGAAACACCCTCACTTAACCCCAGCAGAAAGATCACTCCTTGCACTACCACCGAGACTGGGAGGAATGGGATTGACCAATCCAGAGGAGATTGCTGCCACCGAACATCAAAACGCAGTTAAGCTCACGGCAGCCCTCACGGACCACATAATAGCTCAGAACGCAACAGGGGAGGTGGATACCATTGAAGTAAACAAGATTCGAAGGTCCATTACGACAGAACGACAGCACGGGCAAAGTGATAAGTTGCAGCAACTGTTGCTGCAGGTTCCAGAAAATTTGAAAAAAAGTAGCTACAGCGCAGGAGGTGGGCGCCTCGAACTGGTTAACTACGTTACCGATAAGGGCAAATGGTTTCAGTCTTAACAAACAAGAATTTACAGATGCCATTGCTCTAAGGTACGGTCGACCAGTACAAGGTTTGCCCTCCCAATGCGTGTGTGGCTCTTCCTATGACGGCGATCACGCCATGGTGTGCAAGAAAGGGGGCTTCATATGCATGAGGCATGACGAAGTAAAGGACCTTACAGCAAATATGTTGAAGGAAATCTGCCGGGATGTCATGGTAGAACCGACCCTCCTTCCATTGGATGGCGAGATCTTCCAACATAGGACTTCAAACACATCTAACGAAGCCCGTGTTGAAGTCAGTGCTCGAGGATTTTGGACGTGGGGACAGCGAGCTTTCTTCGACATCAGGATTTTTTATCCCATGGTAGCATGTCACCGTAACCTAGCTCTAGATGCTGCACATAGGAGGAACGAGAACGACAAGATAAGGGCATATGGGGAGAGAATCCAAAACGTTGATCAAGGCAGCTTCACTCCTCTAGTGTTCACAACCTCTGGTGGGATGGGACCAAGTGCAAGATGCTTCTACGCCAGACTCGCGGAGGTGATCTCCGAACAGAAGCAGCAGTCCAGAAGTTTTGTTACAGCCTGGATGAGATGTCGACTGTCTTTCTCTCTCCTTCGGTCGGCTTTGCTCTGCCTCAGGGGAACGAGAGCTTCTGCCCCAATTCCGACATCTGCTGCAGATATTGACTATGAGGCTACTGTCACTGAATGCCGCATAGATCTGCGGCTCAACTTATTTAACACAGATAGGATAGCTACTTATGTATTCGGATATTTAATATTAAGGTATTTAAATGGTGGCGAAGGTGTGGCTATTGGTGGAGGCTGGAGGCCACGTTAAAAAAAAAAAAAAAAAAAAGTAGTAGTAGTAGTAGTAGTAGTAGTAATCCTATTTTACACTAAATAGGGTAAACTAATGCTTTCTTAATATTAGGAAATAAGGAAAATAAAGTTGGATACGGGCTGAAAAAAAAAGAAAACTAATTTGCTTATACCCAAGTAAGAAAGAAAATAATATTGGATAATTTAGGGAAGAGGATTTTGCATTTGCCTTCAGCCACAAGAAACATACTGCTCTAATTATAGTTCTAAGGAGGATTTGTTTCTGTGGTAGCCTGAGTAAACAATAGCATGAGTGAGTAAACAATAGCTTGAGTGCGTAAACAATAGCCTGAGTGAGTAAACAATAACCTGAGTGAGCAAACAATAGCCTGAGTGAGTAAACAATAGCCTGAATGAGTAAACAATAGCCTGAATGAGTAAACAATAGCCTGAGTGAGTAAACAATAGCCTGAGTGAGTAAACAATAGCCTGAATGAGTAAACAATAGCCTGAATGAGTAAACAATAGCCTGAGTGAGTAAACAATAGCCTGAATGAGTAAACAATAGCCTGGATAAGATGAAGCAATAAGCAGGTAGATGAAAACAATAATGGCCTGAGTGGGTAAGCCGTATAGCCTGGTGGAGTAAACAATAGCCTGGTGGGTAATCAAAACAATAGCCTGAGTGAGTAAACAATAGCTTGAGTGAATAAACAGTAGCATGAGTGAGTAAACAATAGCCTGAGTGAGTAAACAATAGCCTGAGTGAGTAATCAATAGCCTGAGTGAGTAAACAATAGCCTGAGTGAGTAAACAATAGCCTGAGTGAGTAATCAATAGCCTGAGTGAGTAAACAATAGCCTGAGTGAATAATAGCCAGTAGCCTGAGTGAGTAAACAATAGTGAGTAAACAATAGCCTGAGTGAGTAAACAATAGCCCAATGAGTGAGTAATCAATAGCCTGAGTGAGTAAACAATAGCCTGAGTGAGTAAACAATAGCCTGAGTGAGTAATCAATAGCCTGAGTCAGTAAACAATAGCCTGAGTGAGTAATCAATAGCCTGAGTGAGTAAACAATAGCCTGAGTGAGTAAACAATAGCCTGAGTGAGTAATCAATAGCCTGAGTGAGTAAACAATAGCCTGAGTGAGTAAACAATAGCTTGAGTGAGTTAATAATAGCTAGTGAGTAAACAATAGCTAGAGTGAGTAAACTATAGCTTGAGTGAGTCAGCTGTTAATTTCCACTTCACTAGTTAAGGGGGAAAAATAAACTCGGTAGAGCAAGAAGTGGAATTTTAATCACTCATTCTAGTGGTGTCAGACAAAGGCTTCATCCACACACACACACACACACACACACACACACTATAATCATTATTATTATGACATCATAGTGCCTCATACGCGGAAAACTGTTGAGGTATGCAGGTAATCCCCGTATCAGGCCAGGCTCCAGGGTCAGCCAGGCCATCCCCACAGTTTCTACGACGCACTACCACCACCACCACCACGCATGACAACAATAACAAAAAACGTTTCACTAATGTTTCGCACCGAGTGGAAGTGTAAGAGTGGGGGAATCCCGGTCGCTCTGTGTCTCAATGTACAAGATGGTGACGTAATTTATCTTCTAATACTTATAGTTGCTTTGTTTACATATGTTACGACGTAGGTTCTTAGGAGACTTGTTTATTTACATTTAGGAACTGTGTGATATTGTCGTGAGGAACTGATGAACTTTTGCCGTATATATGAACCTATTGTCTGTAAATAAATCTTGTGGTAGTGATGAACATATTAGTAACATAATCATGGGGTAGGTGCAGGTTCAATATAATTTCATTCACACTATTGCAGCCTTTGATTAGGTTCGATGTCTCTGATACGTATATTATGTTTACCGAGGTGACAAAACCCTGCGTGATAGTGAGCTTTCCTGCTGGTCGTGTAGCGTGTTGATAGTAAAACCTTTCCTTCCCTTCTTTTGTTGGGGCTTTACGTTTTCGTCCTCAAGCACGCGAGTTTGTTTGGGTCCTTCTTAGCCACTCGTCCCTCCTTGGCCAACTCCTCATCATAAGTGACCTACATAACTCGGCGGACGGGAACACGACAAAGAAAACAGATGAAGTATTTGTCTCTATAAACATTTAATATTATTCTATGTATAATCCTTTATGTTTCTAATACTCTCGTGTTGTGTACTAGTGGGGTGACACGCAAGGGTACACGTTACAGAACAAAATAAGAAGGTTAAAAAAAAAAAGGCGGCGTTGTGATTTTTATGACTCTACATTTCATGACATAAACACATAATCGTCCTCGTTATCAGACAGACAGGACCTTCTCTGCCTGACTGGACCTTGGCGTGTCAAGAGTCAGGGGGAGCGAGGAGGGACACACTGCTCTGTCATGCTTTAAATGCTGGTGAATCGTGAGGGAGATAATAACACACACACACACACACACACACACACACACACTCTCTCTCACCAAAAGAGTGGTGACCGCAGAGGAACTGTCACCGCTGCGCTTCTCAGTGTCAAAATCAAAAACACTAAACACTGGGAAACTTAACGATAGTACAGACAAACAATAACTTTAGAGGAAATAGTAATTCAAATCTTAACATCTATATATCCACAAGATTCACTGAGAGGCGACGTAGCGGTATAGTGGCGACGGGGAGTCAAGGTGTTCATGTAAAATTGTTCCTTAAAGCTCATTCCTATTAGTCAGATGAAACTAAGATAGAACTAGTTAAGGTATGTGTGTGTGTGTGTGTGTGTGTGTGTGTGTGTGTGTGTGTGTGTGTGTGTGTGTGTGTGTGTGTGTGTGTGTGTGTGTGTGTGTGTGTGTGTGTGTGTGTGTGTGTGTGTGTGTGTGTGTGTGTGTGTGTGTGTTGGACCTTAAAGCAGTATCATCTCTCACATAAAATTCTCTCCCTGTTCTTCTGTTTTGTACTGAATACCTGTTTTCCCGTTTCATGGTGGATTAGTGTGTGTGTGTGTGTGTGTGTGTGTGTGTGTGTGTGTGTGTGCGCCAGTCTTCATGTTTTTCTGTACTCTTCTTATCCCTTTCTTTCTCCTCCCTTTGTCTGTCTTTTTCTCATTCTTGCGTTGGTTTTCTTGGCTCGTACGTTTGTTTTCGTTTACTGGTCGTTCAATACTTGTACTAATATAGCCACAAACGTTTATTGCGTTCGTCAAGATGCGTATATCCTTCCTCCCCTACCACCACAAAGACTTACAACCATGATTTAAACGTTTTGTATTAGGAGACGTTTGTTTAGATTATACGATGGATTGGCGTATGTTAGAAACGTTTATTATCGTGTTGGAGAAGTTCTAGTTGCCTGTGGGGTGAATTTTAGTGTCACGGCAGGTACGATTATTTACTTCCGTGCAGTAATACAGTATTGAGCTTCGTGGTAATAAAATTCTTAAAACAGTGAAAATTACGAGTTTAAAAAGAAAAGGAAATAGAAGAGGATTATAAAAGACTTTAATCTAAGGTAATTTATTTTTTGGGGGGTACATTTATTATTGTTATTCTTCATGGCACTATCTAAGAGACCCTACCAAGGTAATGTAACCAACCCGTCGAGGAAGTAAATGACTCCATGTTTGTTTATACTATGGAGCCTTTGATGTTCTGGACCGAACGTATAATATTAATCGTTAATTTTCCTTACGTATATATAAAACTTATATCGTAATAAAATTAAAACGTTTGCTGTTGCATCGTGGCCAGTATGAAGGACATGTATGGTATTATTTACTAACCATAACGTTTGTTTTAATATTCCCAAACGTTTTGATGTGCTATGATGAATCGTGAATCAATTCGTCTATTGTTATTATTGTGGTCAGAGCGAACATATGTTAATTTTAACCCAAACTTTTATTGTATGGACACGACAAATACAAAACAGTGCTTAATGTCGTGACCAAAGCCGTCAGTAACTTTTTTCCCAGAATACGAATGTTGTCATCGCCACATTTTTTTTTTCCCGTATAAAAGTTTGACGCTCTTAAAACGTTTACAGACGCGGTAAGTGTTATATATATATTAGATTAGTAATGAGGAAAGTGAACGTTTATCGTCATAACATAACCACTACTGCGACTCGAAACATTCCATCCTCCGTGACGTGATTGTCTACATCCTGACATGAATGTTTTTAGTTGTGTCTGTATGTTCGTCAGTCTTACCACGAATGTTTATCTGTTAACATAAACCAAACATAATACTGACAAATCGTAAGGAAGACTTTATTGAACTTTTTATCAGAATAATTCGTCTGTATTGGTTTTATTTTCAAACCCCGAGTGACTTATTATAATCTAACAGCGATAAAAAAACTAGCTACCTGAATGACTTTGTGGGATTGATTAACAAAAACCGTTGTATTAATTATGAAATTGATTTAAGAGCAAAATGCTGTCGATAAAACTGTTGTTAATAATACTAAAAACAATAATAAAAACATTTACAATAATGATCAGTACAATTACAACAATATTAATAATAACATAATTACTCTTCCTATCAACGCTACTACTACTACTACTACCTTCACAGTTTCTTCAATTACTCCTAATGGCGGTACTGCATTGCAATAAGCTGCAATTTACGTTGATATCAAGCGCATTTCCGGGTCACCTGAATTAATTCCTATCAATGTGAACTAAAATATCAGATTATTTCCCGAACACAAAAACATAGTTTAAAAAATGTGAATATAAATGTATTTTCTATTGCCAAAATTAAAATAAAATAAACTGTAAATAAAAGTAATCCTAAAATGTTATGGTGAATGATAATTACAACAGCAATATATATACAGTGTGTGTGTGTGTGTGTGTGTGTGTGTGTGTGTGTGTGTGTGCGCCTAGCAACTGCTGTGTGGGGAGAGGGCAGGTAGAGGGGAAAGGAGAGAGGGAGAAGGAGAGAGAGAAGGGGGGAGAAAGGAGGGACAAGGTAGGGGAAAGTAGAAGGAAGGAAGGAAGGAAGGAAGGAAGGAAGGAAGGAAGGAAGGAGGGAGAGGGAGAGAGAGAGAGAGAAGAAAAGGGCGTGGAAAAGGGGAACAAACACACATGAGAACAGGCTAGCAAGACGAGTTGAAAAATAAAGAGGGTGAATGAGCAAAAAATAAGGAGAGGGTGAGATGAGTGACTGAGTGAGAAATGAAGTTAATAAGAGAAAGAGAGAGAGAGAGAGAAAATGTGCGAGAAAGTATGAGAAATATTGAGAGAAATATATTAAACTTTGAAAGTGAGTGTGAGTGAAAACGAGTGTGAGTGTGTGAGTGTGTATGTGTGTATGTGTGTGTTTAATATATCTATACAGTATACATCAACATTATACACAGCCTTTGAATGGTACGCTCACGCCCTCCACGCCTCCCCACGTATCCTCCACGCCTACCCCAAAGGAAGGAAGGAAGGAAGGAAGGAAGGAAAGGAGAGAGTGAGAGTGAGAGAGAGAGAGAGAGAGAGCAATAGCAGGCAAAACACGCACGCTACTAACTAGGTGGCTGCCCGGAAACATCTGTTGGTACAGGTGTGGAGTGGAATGCACTGCACATGTGTCCAATCCTCCTCCCCCTCCCACATCCCCACCCAAACCTCTCCCCTTACCTAACTCTCATCAGCCTTTATCAACAGTATCCCTGTATGTGTGGGGGCACAGTGTATAAGTGGCGGGGTTTGTAGGTGGTAGGGTGCACAGGTGGCAGGGTGTGTAGGTGACAGGGTGTGTAGGTTACAGTGTGCGTAGGTGGCAGGGTGCAGGGGGTGGGTGGCAAGGTGCGTAGGTGGCAGGGCGCGTAGGTGTGCAGGTGGCAGGGTGCATAGGTGGCAGGTAGGTGGCAGGGTGTGTAGGTGGTAGGATGTGGCAGGATGTAGGTGGCAGGGTGTGTAGGTGCGCGTAGGTGGGTGCATAGGTGGCAGGGTATATAGGTGGCAGGTGTGTAGGTGGCAAGATGTGTAGGTGGTAGTGTAAGGGTGTGTAGGTGGCAGGGCGCGTAGGTGGTGTGGTGGGGGTGTAGGGGTGTGGGGTGTAGGTGGTGATGCAGGTGGCAGGATGTAGGTGGCAGGGTGTAGGTGGGGTGTGGTAGGTGGCAGGGTGTAGGTGGCAGGGTGTGTAGGTGGCAGGTGTGTGGCAGGGTGTGTAGGTGGCAGGTGTGTGTGTGGCAGGTGTGGTGGCAGGGTGTGTGTAGGTGGCAGGGTGTAGGTGGCAGGGTGTGTGGCAGGGGTGTGTAGGTGGCAGGGTGTGTAGGTGGCAGGTGTAGGTGGCAAGGTGGCATAGGTGGCAGGATATGTGGCAGGGTGTGTGTGTAGGGTGTGTAGGGTGGTGTGTAGGTGGTAGGGTGCGTGGTGCGTAGGTGGCAGGGCGTAGGTGGCAGGTGTGTAGGTGGTGGTGGTAGGCGCGTAGGTGGCAGGTGGTGGGTGTGTAGGTGGCAGGGTATATAGGTGGCAGAGTGTGTAGGTGGGTAGGTGTGTAGGTGGGTGTGTAGGTGGCAGGATGTGTGGTGGCAGGTGCGTAGGTGGCAGGGTGTGTAGGTGGCAGGGTGTGTAGGTGGCAGGTTGTGTAGGTGGGTGTGTGTGTGGGTGTGCAGGTGGCAGGGTGTGTAGGCGGCAGGGTGTGTAGGTGGCAGGGTGTGTAGGTGGCAGGGTGTGTAGGTGGCAGGGTGCAGGTGGCAGGGTGTGTAGGTGGCAGGGGTGCAGGGGTAGGTGGCAGGTGTGTGTGTAGGTGGCAGGGTGTGCAGGTGGCAGGGGCAGGTGGCAGGTGTGCAGGTGGCAGGTGTGCAGGTGGCAGGGCAGGGCGTGCAGGTGGCAGGGCGTGCAGGTGGCAGGGTGCAGGTGGGGGTGTGGCAGGTGTGTAGGTGGATGGATGTGTAGGTGGTGGGGTGTGTAGGTAGCAGGTGTGCAGGTGGCAGGTGGCAGGTGGCAGGTGTGCAGGTGGCAGGTGTGCAGGTGTGCAGGTGGCAGGGGCGTGCAGGTGGCAGGGCGTGCAGGTGGCAGGGTGTGTAGGTGGGGGTGTGTAGGTGCAGGGTGTGCAGGTGGCAGGTGGCAGGGTATGCAGGTGGCAATGGTGTGTAGGTGGCAGGTGTGCAGGTGGCAATGGTGTGCAGGTGGCAATGGTGTGCAGGTGGCAATGGTGTGGAGGTGGCAGGGTGTGCAAGTGGCAGGGTGTGCAGGTGGCAGGGTGTGCAGGTGGCAGGGTGTGCAGGTGTCTTTAGTTCCGACGTGATGTTTCTCATTCCATACACATACATTACGTCAGTTCTATTCATAAATAGCCTCTGCTACACCATTCACTTCGTGTTTTATCATTAGGATATTCTATTACATCATTCTACGCTATAATACAGAAGAATATTCTATCAGAGGGACGAAAATAAAGCGCATAACCTCGGAAGCTTTGGGCGTTTCCTGCCGTAGTTATTGCTGCTACCATTGGCTTCTACGTAGGCGACATGACGTTAAATGTAATGACGTCAGTGCATCCCATGACGTCAAATTCCGAAGCCGTAGTTTGATTGGTGGATCCATCAAACTCACTGATGCATCCCTCCCTGCTACCACAACCTTTTCTCAATCACCGTGTGGGAACATTTAATTCATAAATATCTCATTTTTCAAGGGTTGCATCTCTGTTAAAGAACTTAAACAAATTAAGTGTTTACGTGTGACCTTTGATCAAATTCAACGTCACACGGTAAACATTATCTGATATTTTCACCGTTAATTCTGGCAAGTAGTGGCCAGATGACGGGTGAAAATAATAAAAGATGTTATGGCTAGTTTTATTGGTGTTCACTTGCGACAATCTGCACCTGGTGTGTTTATTAAGGCACACTATGGGCCAGGTATTGATCTCTCTCTCTCTCTCTCTCTCTCTCTCTCTCTCTCTCTCTCGTATCATCTATTCACATTTAAGGAACGTATTTGTATTCTCAGCCTCCTTGATAAAAACTAATAATAATAATATTAAAAACACGAACTAATAATAATAATAATAATAATAATAATAATAATAATAATAATAACTTATGATTGTTGAGATGATGATGTTGATGTAGTAGTAGTAGTAGTATCCTAGTTTTAATCTGTGGTTTTAACAAATAATATATCAAATCTGTTCAGTCTAAACCACCAACATTTACTGCAGTACTCTTCTTCACCTTACCAACATCCACCCATACTGACTCTCACCCTAGTATGAGTCACTTCACACTAATCCAAGAAAATTTTCACCTCAACTCACCTTAACCACACTTAACCTCTCTACAACACCCTTAATCCCCCCAAAAAAATACCTCACCCTAAACCATTCTGACTTGCTTTACGCACCTTAACCCTCTCGATTCAACCCCCCCGCAAAAAAAATCACCCTAATTCCCCCATAAACCCAGGATATCCAGCCTACCATACCCTAATCCAGCTAATCCCTCACCCCCTACCACATCCTAATTCATTCTCTCACTAGCACTGTTGTTGTTGTTGTTGTTTGGCCTTTTGGTGGGGGGGTGTGTGTGTGTGTGTGGCTTAATGAATAATTTGGTCTCATTTGCATACTGGTGTAATTAGCGAGTGTTGCCGTAACTTACAGATACTGTTACGACGTTACAGTTACAACGAAGGCGAGATTTACAGTAATTATATTCCCACATATAAGCAACTCTCTCTAGTCATCTAGGGGGAATTTATGAGTGGGATGGGGGAAGAGGGGGATAGGAAGAGGGGGATAGGAAGAATGGGGATGGGGGAAGGCAGTTTGCTATGTATGTATGTATGTATGTGTGTGTGTGTGTGTGTGTGTGTGTGTGTGTGTGTGTGTGTGTGTGTGTCTGCACCCGACCCTCTTTCTCACCCTCCCTCCCTCTACATTCCCCTCCTCACCTTGCCTCTCCAACGCCCCCTCTCCATTCACCTGTTCCTTCCTCCCCCACCCCCTCTCAAACATCTACCTGTCACACAAATTTTTCCCTCCCCAACTCACCATCTTCTCACCTCCCTATCGCCCACCTACCTCACCCCTTATCACCCACCTATCTCATCTCCCCCATCATCCACCAGCATCACCCGCCTACTCCCCCATCACTCATCTTCCACCCACTAACCTACTCCACCCATTTACTCTACCCACCCCTATCAAACCTTGTAACTCCCCTCCCCTCCCTCTCCCCTCTCGGACAGGTGTTTGAGCCACCCACGCTACTGACCCAACAAGTGTTAGCGTACGCCCACACTGCCAGATAATACAGGTGGCACTTTCTCCATACTAGGAAGGACTGGCGCTTTTCAGGTAAATACCGGCACACAAAATTTACTGGGAAGTATTGGCACTATACAAGGAAGTTCTAGCATCGTACTGGGAAATTGTGGCACTGTGCTGGGAAGTTCTTGACTGATCACAGTAACACAAGCGTGACACAAGTAACATAGAAAGTGACCCCAGTGTTTTAAATAGTGACCCTGGCACCATATAGAGACCTAGACATCATATAAAGGCACTGGCGTCACTAAGTAATATTGGCACTATAATTACTGTTTCTCAAGCGCACGAATGCACCCCCACACACACACACACGTGTCCTACAACACGAAAAATAACTTTGACTTCACCCCCCCCATAACAGCAACTCCTCCCATTACTTTAATCACTTTGAAACTTGTGTGTCTATGTTTAGTAATTGTACCTGGACCTATACCTGTAGCTGTAATATTATTTCTGCTGTCATATGAATTTCATCTTATAAATTCTGTCACTAGCTGTCAATGTTATGTTATTATCACACACACACACAACGTAAACACCTAGAAAAAGTGCAAAAGAGGGCATGCAAGATTATTCTCTCCCCTTCCTACTCCACATATCAAGAAGCGCTCAACACACTGACCCTCTCGGCTCTCAATGACCATCACCACGACCTCATCTGCACCTGAGATCCCTCGCCCGAGAATTGCTGTTCGACACAACAACCGCATCCATCCCATACGAGCACGAACTGATCGCTATAAGAACAGCCCAGTCCCAACCATTGTAAAACTTATAAATAACTTGTAATCAACCAGTGTATTCACTCCCAGTCAATCTTACTTTTTGCACTGTCACTATGTTGAAATGCCCTGTAGTTTGAGCTTCTCCCCACCTAGTTATTATATATCATTTTGTATCACTTATGTTACTTGTATAATATTTGTTAATCAAGAGACCCATTCCCCAATTATGTAACTGTATATTTTCAGCAGAGTAAGGGTAGGGACAACGTTGTTTAATTATTGTGGTAAAAAATTCAAGTTAGCAAGGAATTCATTTACAAGAGTCATGATATGTATGTGGTATGTAAGCCACACTCAGACTATGTGGCTCTCCTGTGGTACTGTAAACTTGGAGTAGATGGCTCTTGTGTGGCTGCCAGAACTTAGAATATAAGAACATAAGAATGGAGGAAACTGCAGCGGGCCTATTGACCCATACTGGGCAGTCCCGTTTATACCCAACTCCTATTGCTCATATAAGCATCCAACCTATGTTTCAAGCTATCCAGCGTATTCGAGTTAATGATGATATTTGGTAACTTGTTCCATTCATTCACTACTCTGTTTCCAAACCAGTGTTTACCTATTTCACGCCGAAATCTAAATTTGTCTAATTTAAAACCATTGTTACGAGTTCGCTCCTGGTTGGATAGTTTGAGTACCTTCGTAATGTCCCCTTTGTTTAACCCTGACTTCCATTTATACACCTCTATCATATCGCCCCTCACTCTACGTCTCTCGAGGGAGTGCAAATTAAGATGCTTTAACCTGTCTCTGTATTCAAGGTTCCTAATGCCCGGGATTAGTCTTGTCATTCTCCTCTGGATTCTTTCCAATGATTCTATATCCATTCTGTAATACGGTGACCAGAACTGAACTGCGTAATCCAGGTGAGGTCTCACAAGCGCTAGATATAATTTTAAGATGACCTCGCTAGTCTTGTAACTAACACTCCTTTGTATGAACCCAAGTACTTTATTAGCCTTGTTACGAGCAAAAACACATTGTTTACTTGGCTTAAGATTCCTACTTATCATTACTCCTAAATCTCTCTCGCAGTCGGGTTCCACAATGGCATCGTTGTTCATCTGGTAACTGGTTTCCCTGTTTACATCTCCTATACTGAGTACTTTTCATTTGTCCACATTGAATTTCATCTGCCATTTTTCCGACCATTCGAAAAATTTGTTTAGATCTTCCTGTAGATTTGCAAAGTCCTCGTCAGATTTAATTACACGTCCTATTTTAGTGTCATCAGCAAATTTACTTATGTTGCTGTCTATGCCGATATCAATGTCGTTTATGTATATAATAAATAATAATGGTCCAAGTACTGAGCCTTGGGGAACTCCACTAGTGACGTTGCTCCAATGCGATTTAGTGCCGTTTATGCTCACTTGCTGTTTCCTGTCCTGTAACCACGCCCTAATCCATTTAAAGATATTACCTTTGATGCCATGCGCTTCTACCTTTCTAATTAGTCTTTCGTGGGGGACTCTGTCGAAGGCTTTGCTAAAGTCGAGATATACCACATCATAATAGTGCCCCTCGTCCACCGATTCGAAAACTGATGAAAAGAATGTTAATAGATTAGTTAGACATGAACGCCCGCTTGTGAAGCCATGTTGTGACACCCGGAACTTAGAATATGTAGCACCCGGAACTTAGACTATGTAGCACCCAGAACTTAGAATACGTGGTACCCAGAATTTAGAATATGTGGCACCCGGAACTTAGAATATGTGGCACCCGGAACTTAGAATATGTAGCACCCAGAACTTAGAATATGTAGCACCCAGAACTTAGAATATGTGGTACCCAGAATTTAGAATATGTGGCACCCGGAACTTAGAATATAAAACTCCTCTGCCACCACGGAATAGATGGGAAAACACAGTCATTATGCAACGTAATTTGAAGGTCATAATTGACAAATAAGTGTTAACTCATTATCATTACTTTTCACCATATTATTGTCCTGTCAAAGTCGTCCATTATTAATA
This sequence comes from Homarus americanus, assembly GCF_018991925.1. Taxonomy (NCBI): domain Eukaryota; kingdom Metazoa; phylum Arthropoda; class Malacostraca; order Decapoda; family Nephropidae; genus Homarus; species Homarus americanus. The sequence continues at coordinate 156,366 of NW_024722432.1, read as the reverse complement.
TGTGGTATAATAAATGTCGTGTCATGGTCTGAAATATGTGTTATAATTAGCATAATCATCACACAAAGACTGGCATGATATGGATGGTGTCGCGGACTGAATTTTTCCGCGGATTGTTCTATGGTCTAACAACAACAACAACAACCACAACAATAATAACAACAACAATAATAACAACAATAATAATAACAATAATAATAATAACCATAATCTGAGCTACCTACAAAAGATGTTCAGATAAAACAAATGAACTAAAACGAAACAAAAATAATATAAAAATGAAGATGAAAGGAAGAATTGGGTGTAAATGCGTTTTGTTAATACGATCATTCAGTTCTCAGGCGGGTGGGTGGGTGGGTGGGTGGGTGGGTGGGTTGCTGGTGTACTGGCGTCGATGTGTTTTGGTTAGGGAAGCTGACGCAACCGCTCAAGTGATTGCTTGCGAGATGCCTGGGCGATGTTGTTGATGTATTGCATAATGTTGGGTGGTGACACAGATAGGAATGTGAGAGAGAGAGAGAGAGAGAGAGAGAGAGAGAGAGAGAGAGAGAGAGAGAGTGTGTGTGTTTGAGTACATGTATGTCTCTGTATATTTGTATATCTCAGGGTGTTTGTTTTCCCGTGTGTGAGTAATTGAGGGATGGTGATAATGATGATGATGATGATGATGACAATGATAATGAAGGACCACCACCATTAAGAGGACCATGGAGACACTGAGGAAGGGGTCGGGTGAGAGTGACTGTGAGGGGCTGTGAGGGACTGTGAGGGGCTGTGAGGGGCTGTGAGGGGCTGTGAGGGACTGTGAGGGACTGTGAGGGGCTGTGGGAATTAATACTAACACTACAATAAAGAAGTAACCAATCTCCTTATGCCTAAACTTTGACAATTGTATGAATATTTGAAAGGAATTACAGACAATTGCTTAATCTCTGGTAAGGTTGGGATAGGCAAAGTTGGAATGTGTGTGTGTGTGTGTGTAGGTTAAGGTAAGGACGTGACCTATATGCCCCCGAGGCCATAATATTAGTGGCGGTGACAGGTAATCACAGGTAGAGGTAATTGGCTCAGGTGTAGCCACCACCACACCATTCAAAGGTGAGGCGGTACGGTACAGCCCCCAAGAGAAAGACTCCTACATAAGTCAACTGTACCCTGACCAACTGTACCAAGGTTAATGTCATCCTCGACTTAACCCTTCTGATCAAGTCACTCTCTCTCTCTCTCTCTCTCTCTCTCTCTCTCTCTCTCTCTCTCTCTCTCTCTCTCTCTCTCTCTCTCTCTCCAATTATGTCTCGCACTTCATCCACCCATATCACTAATCCCTCACCTCCTCTCTTCCCTCCACATCCATCCTCCATCCATCCACACCCATCCTACATCCTCCCTCCTCCCATCTATTCCTCTCCTCCATACCCTCCACATATCACCCCCCCCCATTCCATATTCTCCTTCCTTCCTTCCACATTCCTTCCACTACCTCCCTCCCACCCTCACCTTCCTCTCCTCCATATCCTACATGTGCTCCCTCCCCTCCATCCTTCCACATCCCTTCACAACCTCTCCCTCCCTCCCACACAAACCTGTCTGTTCCACATTTCCCCTGGTAGGCAGCAGCGTTTAGCGTGTGCTTCATTTGTTTAGTTTAACAAGTGACATTCATCTGTTATCCTGACAGTGTGTGTGTGAGTGTCGGAGACCCCAGTGGGCGACCCGGTCATTCCTCCACACATTATATTGGGGGCGTGTGTATGTTGTATGTCGTATTTGTATGTTGTACGTGTGTGTGTGATTTATATGTTTGTTCTCAGTTTTAGGGAGTCGATTTGTGTTTAAATGTTTGTCTTATTTGTAATCTAAATCGAGGTAATTGGGATCTTGTGCAGTTTAGACACCCCAGAGTGACCACCTCGGGTACCTAATCTCCCCCCAGTGACGTTAGACCATAGAATTCACCTGATGATTTGGCACCCCAGCTTAACCCACCTGAAGTTTAAACACCCTGACAGTAACCAGGGTGCCTAAACATCATGAGATCCAATATATGTACTATAACTGATTTGGATATTAACTTAAAAGCAAGAAATATATCGTAATGATTTATAAGTAACTATTAATCAAAGAACATTAATTACAATGTTATGGTCACTCTTGTAATACTGTACATAATTAGATATAACCCGACGGTAACTTAACATAATAACAAGTGAGTGAGATTAATTCTGAAGTACAAGGTTGATAAAGTACCACGTCCTCTTTGGGTACAAAATGATTAGGTATATAATTAAGTGGAGTTAATTGATGGAATGAGTATTGATAAGAGTGTTTATATTGACGATAAGGAGATATTGGATTAGATAAGGGGATTCTAGTGTGTTAATTGAGGCATACATGTGATCCAATCCTACCTTGAACCTTCATTGATTATTATGGAAATTCGCTAAAAAGGTGAACTCAATACCAATACTAAAGAAAAATAAATGTAAAAAAAAAATTAAATAAAAATTAGACGGGAAAGAAAATGTAATACTATGAACGAGGGAAGAAATAGTTAATGGTTGTTATATAAAGCGATAAAGGAACTAATTAATGAACGTAAAATTAAGGGCTGTTGACCTCCCCCCCCCCCTCTCCCCCATAAAAGGTGTGTGATATGTGTCAATAATGTGTAATGAGTGTGTTTTATTTTCATGTTTTTTTTGTTTCGTTTGTATAGTGTTTGTTATTATTGTTAGTGTTATTATTTTTTTTTTACTCAGAACGTTATTCATTATTTAGTATTATTTATCTTCGGTTTTATCTGTGTTTTCCTCCTCCTCCTCTCTCTTCGTCTCTCCCTTTCTCCCTCCCCCAGTCACTACTATCTCCTCCATCACCAAAAACTTCCCTTTAACTTTTGCCTTTCCCTCATTTCTACCCCTCCTCCTCCTCCTCCTCCTATTCCTCCCTCCAACATGTCATCCATCTTACCTCCCCTTCCTCCTTCCATCCTCCAAACAATCTTCTTATCTCACCTCCCCCCTCTCCCTCCCCAACCATCCAGAGTTTCAAAGATTTTCCAAGCTTCTCTCTCCTTCACCCCTCCCCCATATAGGCACCATAAAGGGCGCCATCATCATAGTTGAGAAAAGAAATAAAAGGGTAAAAGCACTCATCACTTCGAGCTCCTGGAGAGAGGAACAATGCCTTCATTATACAGTTAAACCTGCCGCCCTATTGCATTATACAGTATATATAGAAATGATTATACATACATACATACATACATACATACATACATACATACATCTATACGTCCATACAGACAGACTTGAGTTACCACCTAGTATGAATTACTCTAAAGCAACACTTGAAAAACTCACTCAGTCATGGTGTAAGTTGTTTGATGACAGTAACCTACCCTAACACGTCCAGGTTAGGTGTGGCACCTCGACAGGTCACGGAAGGGTTTTAAACTAGATGAAAATAGATATTTACCACACACACACACACACACACGCGCGCACACGCACACACACACACGCGCACACACACACACAAACGCGCGCGCGCGCACAGTCCCACAGCCCCCTAACAACCTCAGGCCAGTTGCCATTACCCCCATACCCAGTCTACTCTATGAGGACCTTGCTTTTGAATGGGCATTTGCTCGTATTTATCAGTCAATTGATCCACAGCAATTTGGCAATATGAGGACCCCCTGTACATCACACTGCTTAGTTAGTTTTCTGGATTTCCTGCACAAAAACCTGGAGAAACGTAAGACATCACTGACCGTTGCCATTTGTTGAATTCAGGAAGGCTTTTGACCTTGTTGATCACTCACTGTTATCAACAAGTCCATTGCATTAGGGCTGCCCACCAACCTGGTCTCATGCCTCACTGATTTCCTGAGTGAGCGTCGTCAGGCAGTGAGGTACCAGGGTTCTGTCTCCACATTCCAACACCTCACCTGCGGTGTTCCCCAGGGGACCAAGATGGGACCACTGTGCTTCCTCATCCTGATCAACGACGCTCTATCGGACACTCCTCACAGGTGGAAGTTCGTGGATGACTGCACTGTGGGGGTTACAGTGGACAACACCTCACCGGACTACTCATCGCTACAAGGCACCCTGGACAGGCTACAGGCATGGATTACGGAGAACAAGGTCACCATCAACCACACCAAAACCGTAGTCATGCACATCAATACCGCCACCACTCCAGTGCAAGCTCCAGCAGTCACAGTGAGTTCCCATCCTCTCCAGTTAGTGCAGTCGGCCAAACTCCTGGGTGTTACCATAGACCACAAACTGGGCTGGAAGGCCCATGTAAACAACACAATCAAGGCAGCCTCGTACCGACTCGACATGCTACGACGACTCAGGTCACTTGGGGCACCCACGCCAGAGCAGAGGACTATCTACAACGCCTTTATTCTCCCCATATTAACGTATGCATCACCAGTCTGGTCGTCTTCTCTCAACTCTACCCAACAATGTCAGCTAGAGAAGGTACAGAAAAGGGCCTGCAGAATCATGCTCGGCACAGACTACTACGGCTACAACAACGCTCTCTCCACCCTGGAAATGCCATCCCTCAGTGACCTCCACCACCAAGCACTAGCAAGGTTTGGCAGTGGACTACTGCACCATCCTTGTCATCGCCACCTCCTGCCACCAGCAGTCCCCCGCCCACCTCACGCAGTCCGCCACTACAACAAAATTCAGCCCATAAGAGCCCGTACTGATAGATATAAGAATAGCACAATCCCATCTATTGTTAAAATAATAAACAACTCCTGATTTATGTACTGTACAGCCCTGTAAATGTATTGAACGCATATCATTATGTCTAAATCACATGTAAGTTTGTATATTTTCAGCCACCGGCTGCAACTCTATTAATAAACCGTTTATTATTATTATTATTATTATTATTATTATTATTATTATTATTATTATTATTATTATACACACACGCGCACACTGGCTAGATGACTATAATTATTTTATTTATATCAGGCATCGAACCCTGGCGTAGCGAGAGGCAGGTGTGTATGTTGGCCCAATAATCTACATCTCTCAAACACACATGCAAGGTTTAAAAAGTGTTAACATAATGACAGGTGTGTGTGTGTGTGTGTGTGTGTGCTAATTTCGCCGGCGGGGTGGACATCGAGTACCGGATGAAGGGTCTTTTCAACATAAGACGACTCCAGGCAGAAACAAAGGTGTCCGGAGCTTCCATTACTGAACTTCAGTATGCAGACGACCTCACCCTTGTTCCTCACACTGAACACGACCTACAGGAGATCCTGAACACCTACACAGATGCTTAGGCACACTTCGGCCTTGAGGTGAATGTACGTAAGACTCAGATTCTCTTTCGTCCTGCCCCTGGTTCAGCCACACCTCCACCATCCATCCAGCTGAACGGTACTACCCTCTCTAATGTTACCCACTTTCGATATCTCGGCTCCCACCTGTCCACCACCGCGGACATCGATGAAGAGATTCAGCATCGGATCAGATGTGCATCTCGAGGCTTTGGCAGACTCCGTACCTGTGTCTTCAGCTGTCGGGAGCTGATATTAACTATAAAGTTGCAAGTATATCGAGCAGTGGTCCTCCCCACCCTGCTAAATGGCAGCGAGGCATGGGTCACATACAGGAGGCACCTCAAGGCACTTGAAAACTTTCACCAACGTAGTCTACATTCCATCCTCGGAGTTCGCTGGGAAGACAAGAGAACAAATACCAGTATTCTTGCTGACACCAACTGTAGGAGCATCAAGGCTACCATTATCCATGAACAACCACGTTGGACTGGCCATGTTATCCGCACGGACGACAGTAGACTGACAAAGCAGCTATACAGTCACCTAACGAAGAGTAAACGTAACTTGGCGGGCAACTGAAAAGGTATGAGGATAGTCTTAAGTCAAACCTGAAAAAGTGCCAAATCGACCCCGTCACCTGGGAGACGATTACTCACGCCGTAACTCTTGAAGGAGCACCACATACCGAGGAAGACAAGCGTCAACGCCGGAAAGACGCTACCGCCGCCACTCCCTCACTAGATGTAGCCCCCACATGTGCAACATCTGTGGAAGACACTGCCGGTTCCGTAACGGCGTCTCTAGTCACATCAGAGCTCACTAAAGGAGCTGGATGATCGTCATACTCTAATCCGAGTGACAGCAAAGTAGTAGAGTAGTAGTTTGTGTGTGTGTGTGTGTGTGTGTGTGTGTGTGTGTGTGTGTGTGTGTGTGTGTGTGTGTGTGTGTGTGTGTGTGTGTGTGTGTGTGTGTGTGTATGTGTGTGTGTGTGTGCGTGTGTGTGTGCGTGTGGCCCTCAACCAAACAGATGAGCTTAAGAGAAAAGGAGAAGAAAGAGAAAAGGAGACGAAGTAGAAGAAAATGAAAGAAAAAATTTAGATAAGAAAACAGAAGCATAAAATACTTCCTCCTCTTCACCCTCCACTCTCTTCCTTCCTCCTCTCTTTCCTCCTCTCCACTCTCCTCTTTCCGCCTCCTCCCCCCCCTCTCCTCCTCCTCTCTACGACGTACAACGCTCCAATGAGCTGCTAAAACCAGGGTATTCCCCGCCCATCATCTGTATATTATCTGGGCCATAAACTTGAATCCCTCGAGAGTGTGGACACATGTATGGCCATATTATAGATCCCCCAGAGAGTGTGGACACATGTATGGCCATATTATAGATCCCCCAGAGAGTGTGGACACATGTATGGCCATATTATAGATCCCCCAGAGAGTGTGGACACATGTATGGCCATATTATAGATCCCCCAGAGAGTGTGGACACATGTATGGCCATATTATAGATCCCCCAGAGAGTGTGGACACATGTATGGCCATATTATAGATCCCCCAGAGAGTGTGGACACATGAATAGATATATTACAAAGTGTGATCAGTTTAGTTATATTTTATAGGTGATGCAGCGGCGTGAAGCTACGACCTAGTAAGGGACTCCGGTGTGGTTTAACTATATCACTATTATGACAAAAAATCTCTTATCGTTGTGTTGTGTCTTGGTATCAGCTCCCGTCAAGAGTGATTCATAATACCACAGATAGATTTAAAAATAACCTAGATTTGTGGTGTTGGTCCAGTGTTTACTTTTCCTGATCTGACTGAAAATGTTCGTCACACATGAGGGACTTTTTTTATGAGGTGTAGTTTACGGCAGTCAGTGACATAAGATCATCGTTATGCTTTGTCTTATATCTGGTAAAACTTAATTTATAATACGACTGAATGAAACCTTTTGAAGCCAATGATTATTATTATTATTTTTTTTTTTTTGCAAACTATTGAGTGTAATTTTTTTTTTTTCTGGGAGGAGGGAGTTAAGGAGACGTTAAGTTACTAGTGCTTCATTAAACGATTATTACTAGGACGGACAATTTTTTTTTAAAGTCACGCCACTGCTGTTCAATGTTGACCTGACCATGGCATGTTGCACACTTCTACAGCCTGACGTGGTAGTGTACGAGAACAAGTTACGGGAGTGCTTTCAGACATGCATGAATGCGTATCTAAAATTCATTCTCTCTAAATAACTAAAACTTTTGCTAATGGCTTTTTGATACAGCAGTGTTGTAGAGTACCGGGGAGAGAGGGGGAGGGAGGGAGGAGAGGAGGGAGAGGAGAGAGGAGAGAGGAGAGAGAGGAGAGGGAGGGGGGGAGGGGGAGGGAGAGGAGGAGGGTGAAATGGGAGATGGAGAGGTGGGGAGGAGAGAGGGAGAGGGAGAGGGGGGAAGGAGAAAGGAGGGGAGGGAGAAGGGAGGGGACGTTTCCTGGATGAACCTGATAAACAATATTACATCGTTACGTTCAACTCTCTATGTAAATTAGTGAGTGTATTTCATTTCTATAAATAAAATATTCATCCTTACATTTAGAAACGTAATTAGGCTGGACAGTTACCAACATGCAGATAAAATTCAACAACAATAAATTAGGGTTCAGCCAATCACAAATGAAGAAGCATTATATTTTTTTAAGATTCCAGTTAAAACACCGTCGATACAAATCCAACAAAAAATTCACCTATTTGGCAAAAACACACAAAAATATCATCCTTTAAAACACAACTCAGATTGGACAATGACCTACACACCGCTAATCTTCAAGAGCAATTAGAAATGCAATTACCAACAGAGAGGAAATCTGTGTAGAAACTCAGCAAAGTCGAAAAACAGATTCAAAAGTTCCACTGAAAAACAACACGCCAAAAAACAGCCTTACTCTCTGGACACACACACTCGAAAACAACACACTCAGGATTTACAAACAACCTTGCGTACACAAACACATTGTTACGTCCTACTTCTAACCTCCCCCTCCATCACCACTCCCACCCCCCCCCCTCCTCCACCCAACACCACCACTCCTACCTCCCCCTCTACCCCAACACCACCACCACCACCACCAGCTCCCTCACCTCCACCACCCCCTCCACCAACACCCCCACCCTACCTACTATATCAAAACTAAAAATTTATACTCGCCATCCCCTCACACAGGCCCATAATTTTTAAACAATAACCCATTTATCCATTAGGCATAACCCCAGTCAGCGGAAAAGCGAAGGATTACCTCTTCTATAATTTAAGTAGCGACAGGAGTAAAGGGGGGGGGGAGGTAGGAGAGGGGTAATGTTAAGAGGGGAAGGGTGGGGGGCAGGGGGGGAGGGTGAGAGGTGGAGTAGAGACCTAAGCAATAACCAGTATTTCAAGACCCATTAACTTTGGTCATAATAGAGCATGTGGAATGGGGAATGTAGCTCACCCATCATACTCGAGATAATGCCCTTCACTGGTAATGGCTATTTTTCCTCCCTTCTGTATATTCTCTGTTTCTTCCCCTCTTTCTTTCCTCTTTTTCCCTCTTCCCTCTCTCTTTCTTCCTTTTCCCCTCCCATCTCCCTCCCTCTCTCTTTCCTCTTTTTCTCTCCCCTTAATAGCGTCCTAAGGAAATTAGTATTGCACTTTTCTCTCCTCCCGCCTTTTATTCTTCCGCTTCTCCCTTCCCTCTCACTCCTTCATTCCTCCTCCTCCTCCACAACCAACTGTCCATCATTACAGTAAAGACAGCAAACAGTCAGTTTTCGCTGTATAACATCTATGTTCGGTGTAATGAGCTGCGACCGGGCGTGTTACCAAAGCCATCAGGTAACAATGCTATGCTGTGTATGGTTGACTTTAACTCTCGTCACACTGTCCTCGGTGATGTCCAGTGTAACTCTAATGGGAGGGTGTTCGTGAATTACATCAATAATCATAATATCACTGTATACGACACAGACAAAGTGACACATCTGATGGGGGGCAGACCTGATGATGTGATTGGGTATAATCTAGTAGACAGTAAAGTCAAGGCTAAGGTCATCTCAGACCACCTAGTCAGTGATCATTATGCAATACTTACTGAGTACACTGTTGCTGATGTCAAGTGTGAACCCCATCCTTAGCTCAGAATTAACATCCCAGATAATCTTAAACTGCACTTCAAGGCCTACATCCACAGATGGTATGCTGGATATACACCTGGGTCAGTGGATGAATTTTGCTGTGATCTTGTAAATGTCATTACCAGATATTACACCACCTGGGTTAGTTAAGGAGGAAGAGGGGCAGCACTAAACCACCTCTGTGGACACATAACCCCATCCTCATCAGAGAACGAAAGAAGGTAGAACAGCTTGCCAACACTTATAAGCAAAATAAAACTAGTGATAACCTCCTGGCATTCCTCAAAGAAAACAGAGCATTTCGTGAACTCAAAGGTCAGGTGAGAAACACCTATTGGGAAAAATTCTTACAGGGTATTAATAGAACAACCACTCTAGCAGAAGTGTGCAACAAAATTGGACCCATTACCAAGACACCCACCCCAGTCCAACTTCATCACAGCCCAGCAGAATATGCTGACATGCTATTAGACCAATGGTCTAGTGTGTCACAAATCACTTCCCTGCCTCCTGACATACAACAATATCTTAACACCACACACATTAATAGGGGTAGCAATATTGAAATAGCCTGTTCCTCACCAAACCTTACCGACCAGTTTCCTATAACGAACCACGAACTAACAACAGCACTAATAAAAGGTGAATCATCCTCCCCTGGTGAGGATGGCATAACGGTTATAGGTTATGCCATAACATATAACACCCTGAGATTGTTAAATGAGGTCCCTAACCATCCACTGCTTGACCTGTATCAAATGAGCCTCACAGAGGGTATTCTGCCTAAGACATGGACTCAAGGAAACATAGTTCCAATCCCTAAAGCTAACTCTCCATACTTCAGGCCCATTTCACTCACATCCTGTATGTGTAAAGTCCTTGAAAGAGTTGTTCTCAACCGTCTCATGTTTCAAGTCAAAAACAAACTGGCCCCTAATCTGTATGGGTTCATGCCCGGGCACAGCACACAGACATGCTTTGCAGAGTATCTTGTTCACTCAAAAGATAAGACACAAACAGCCTTCATAGACCATAAATCAGCCTTTGATGTAGCTAATAGAGACATTATACTTAAGCAACTAGCTAACTTTGGCATCCAAGGTAACCTCCTGACATGGATAAAAGGTTATCTGTCCAACAGGTATGCCAGTGTTCTGTTTAGGGAGTTAAAAGTGCCAGAATGAGAGCATCTGAGCTTGGCATGCTTCAGGGAGGAGTGTTAAGTCCTATGCTCTTTAATATACTGATGCACAAGCTTATTGCTGACATTCCAGTTCAGCCAAACGAGGCTGTAATATGCTATGCTGATGATATCTGCATTATAACACAGACCAAGCTCAGGCTCCAAGCCTTGCTGGATATATTTGCTCAAAGGACTGTGGTCTCATAATATCTGTTGACAAGACGAGGGTCCTCAATCTTCGTCCTGCTCACCCTCTGCCTCTTGACTATAACATTAACAGCATGCCCTTGGAACTATGTAGCTCATATAAATATCTTGGAATTTGTGTGAATGATGCAAACTTTGTCGGCAACCTTCGTGCCAAACTAATGCAGCGCATTAAACCCCTCAGAACCCTTGTTGGCAAGGGCTATGGAATTAACATCACCTATGCTCGTACTTTCTATCTTCACTTCATTCGTTCTGTAGTTGACTATCATGCTCTCCATCTTGTGACTATTCTGCCTAAACAACTCAACAGCTTTGAGGTAGTGCAAAATGAAGCCAAGTGCATCATTCTAGGATGCCCAAAATCAACCAGAATTGTAAACATGAGGAAAGAGCTCGGGCTGCCCTCCGTATCTGAGAGGATAGCTCTACTTAATACCATGTTTTGTGTCAAAGGTTTGAAGAACAATGGTTCCCAAACTACAGCTCAAGCTGAGCTGATGTTCTATCTAAGTAATCCCGACGATCTCGCTAACCTTCCACAATAGACTCTCTTTGGGGTGTGGCCTCATACAAGTGTTGCAGATCTCTTGAAACTGAATGTTCCAATCACCCCAAACGAACCTATTAATGCCATTCCTCCTTGGCTGGATATATCAGTCCCTGTTATATAGTTACACTCCTGTTGGTAGTAAGCAAATGTTAAACACCCATGTGATGAGATGTGTCACACTAGAAACTATTAACAGACACATAGAGAGTATTAAATCAAGTGAAGGTTATGCTTTTACTGATGGTTCTGTGCAGACAAACACAGGTAGAACAGGCTGTGCAATTGCACTATATATATATATATATATATATATATATATATATATATATATATATATATATATATATATATATATATATATATATATATATATATATATATATATATATATATATATATATATACAGGGTGTCCCATAAGTTTCCATACAACGTATCACCAACACCATTGCAAGCATAACTCCAGCTGTGCTTGAACGTGTTCTTCAGCAGTGGAGGACACGCATTGAAGAGTGTTTTCAACAGAATGGTAGTCATGTAGAGCATATTATATAAATAAAAATGGATTTTCATATAAAATATATTTTTCCTATGTATGGAAATTTATGGGACACCCTGTATATATATATATATATATATATATATATATATATATATATATATATATATATATATATATATATATATATATATATATATATATATATATATAAAGAGATGACAATGTCAAACAAGCAAAGGGTGAACAACTGGGCCAGCACAACACAAACTGAACTAACTGGAATCTACTTAGCTACAGACTACCTTAAAGACAATGGAGGTTGGGTGTTATTCTGTGACTCAAAGTGCTTTGAAATCAATGAACAGTCCGTCAGGTTACATGTGTAAAGTTGTATGTGATATTAAATGTGATAACTGCCAATCAGAACAGCTCTCGTATCGAATTTGTGTGTATTCCGTCCCATGTTGGAAATACAGTAGGTATCATGACCGTGCTGATAGACTGCCCAATAAGGCATGTAAGAAAAAAAATGTTGACCGTGACCTTGGCGTGTTGAATGCTGTACTAAAAAACATTCAAGTCAGAATCATAAACTCTAATCTAGAAGAACTGAGAAATGCAGAGAGACCTGGCAGTTGTAGCATTAGTAAATATGGCAAATTTTGTGACAAGAGGTACCGATATGGCCAGCATAAGGACAGAACTAGACAATGTGATATAGTTGTGGCCAGAATTAGGCTAGGATACAGACACATCTGGCAAGTTAGTAACGCTATACCCATACCGAAACACTCAGCATGTAAATTTTGTGATAAACCTTTAAAGCATACACTTGAACACTATATTATTGAATGTGACACTGTCAAAGACTTCAGGCCACCTGGCTTATTGTATCATGAACTTTGTAATTACTACATTGAATCGGGGGTGCTTGGGGACATTCTTGCTGTTTATCCCAAATTTGCTAGTCCACACTGATTAGTCTTCAATTAGAATATGACGTCCAATGTATATGAACCACTGTCTTGCATGACAGTGAACAGTGACATCACCTACATGACTCTGAGCTATATATACTGTTAATGAATATGATGTATTTATTTGTGTATGAACCTCTGTCCTGCGTGGCAGTGAGAAGTGATACCACCCTCAGTGTCAAGACCTGACTGAATTACTCAGAATAGGCAAACTGTACTACAAGCTTTGTCAATAAATAAAAAAAAAAATCATCCCACTCTTCCCCCACTCATTTCTTCTCTTATTCATCCTCCAATACCACTCCCATTTAACACCATCTTCCTCCACGTGCCATTTCATCTCCACTCCATTCCCTCCTCCCCAAGTGCCTGCTTCACCCCCCTCCCCCCATCATCACCCCCCCTCTCTCTCTCTCTCATTCCATTCTTCTTTACCCTACATAGAGAAGAGCTGAATTACCCGTAGACACTTTTTAACTGCAGTGGGTTAAGGAAGAGAGAGAGAGAAGAGAGAGAGAGAGAGAGAGAGAGAGAGAGAGAGAGAGAGAGAGAGAGAGAGAGAGAGAGAGAGAGAGAGAGAGAGAGGATATGAGGTGAATCATGTATGGTGACGTAGTTAGACATGGGCGTTCAGTCATAACACTCAAGTACTTTATTATTGTTGTGGTTAACGGTGTGGCTTCGGTGGTTACTCGTCCGTGAGTCACCCAAGCTTAACCAAAACAAACACGCGTGCACACACCTCCCTCCCCGTTGCACACACACACACACACACACACACACACACACACACACACACACACACACACACACACACACACACACACACACACGGGCTCTATCGCTTAATACATTATGCTGAAATAGAACTTCTACTTTGATGAAGAAACGAATATACAGTATATACGTTCGTGTGTGTGTCTGTCTGTCTGTCTGTCTGTCTGTCTGTGTGTGTGTGTGTGTGTGTGTGTCTGAGGGGATTAAGAAACAGGTTGAGTCCATGCACTAAGATACACTTATATTCACCTCTAAGTTAAGAAATTCCCTTTACGAAACTTTCACTACATAAATAATGTTCCTGCGCCTGACATTTCTGAATGAACTTTGCAATTCAAATTCTGATTTGGCGATAATCTTCCGGTTAACCAAGTCATTTACGCTTGAAAATCGACATAAATATTGACTGCATACTTTCTTACGCTATTTTAGGAACCAGATAAACTATGTAGACTCACTTTCATTTCTTATCTCGTTATGGTAATCAGTGGAAGAGCAACCGATGTCACAGCAGACAGGTAAGAGTGCCAAGATGAGTCTCTTCCCTCATCATGACACAGTGCCACACTTGTGTTGGATGCTGCCAAGAGCTTACGTTTATCTTTAAGACTCGGGTTATGGGAGAATATTTCTGGGGTCAAGTAATGATAACTGATAAGCAAGATAATATTAGATTAACAAATAAAGCTTTGTATGCCTCTCTTCAAGTAACTGTCTCAGCTGTGGTGTCCGAGTGGTTAAGGAGATGGACTCGAAATCCATTGGGCTATGCCCGCACAGGTTCGAATCCTGTCCACAGCGTCGTTATTTTTTTACGCTCTATAAACGTCAGTACTGAACCCAAGGTAAACACCGAGTCACTATTTGTCTTTTTCCCGTGAAATATATCAACTGTTATATTATATATCAGCGAAGGAAAAATATCAATATAATCGTATTTTTGGTCAATTTTAGGGGATTACAAATAAATATAATGTATTTGTATATATTATGTCCCCCTTCCCCCTTGTTCACCAGATAGACTACAACTTAAGAACATTTTAACATAATTAGTTTCCAAAATTGAGTCCCCGGCAACCCCACTGTTCTGCTACACTGAGCCGAAGTCCCTGGATAACACAACACCTGGCCACCTGTAAACGTGCTCACAGGTGTCGACGATACAAGGGTGAGAGAGATGGGCCCAGACGTCACAAACACCTGCTTAACACATGTTCGTTCCATTTTCTGATATTTAATTCCACCTTTCTACTTTTCCATCTACTTTTTCTCCTTTTCTACTCTTTTTTTTCTTATTCATTTCTCCATTTTTTATTGTTTAGTGGTAAGGTTAGGTTAGGTAAGGTTACGTAAGGTTAAGTTAGGTTAGGTTAGGTTAGGTAAGATTAGGTAAGGTTAAGTTAGGTTAGGTTAGGGATTTGGCGCCTTACCCACATAAAAACATCACCCACACCTCATTCAGTGTTCCCAGAGACATTTTTCTCAAAGCACTTTTCTGAAGACGTTCTCACCCCTTCACTGTAACTAGTAAAAGAAGTTTATTAAATCTTTACCCAAATTACTCTGTACTGCCACCATAGACAACAAACTAAATTGGAAACCACACGTCAGTGAAGTTGTCAAATCCTCCAGTTTCCGTCTCCACCTCCTCCGCCGACTCAAGTCCCTCGGGTTCCTGCACTGAGCTCCTCAGTGTTTACACAACATTCATACTTCCCAAGCTCACCTATGCCTCCCCCCCTGTGGTCTTCCTCCTAAATGCCACACAACGTAAACACCTAGAAAAAGTGCAAAGAGGGCATGCAAGATTATTCTCTCCTTCCTACTCCACATATCAAGAAGCGCTCAACAAACTGACCCTTTCCTCACTGACCATCACCGACCTCATCTGCAAATTTGGTAGAAGCTTCTACACCATCCCGACACCGGCCCCTACTACCACCTGAGATCCCCTGTCCGAGAATTGCTGTTCGACACCACAACCGCATCCAGCCCATACGTGCACGAACTGATCGCTATAAGAACAGCCCAGTCCCAACCATTGTAAAATTATCAATAACATGTAATAAATCAGTGTATTCACTCCCAGTAAACACTGCTCCCTACACTGTCACTATATTTGAAATGAACTGTATTTTGAGCTGATCCCCATCTAAGTTACTATATGTCTTATTTGTGTCACTTATGTCACTTGTATATATTATTTGTAATTCGTAACCCATTCCCCAAATATGTAACTGTATATTTTCAGCCTTCTGGCTGCCAAGCTCTTTCAATAAACCGTTAATTATTATTATTATTATATTGTTCTTATTCCCTATTCCTGTTATCCATTTATCAAAACATCTTCCCTTAATCTAAATTTCTCATATAATTGTTATTCCCGTATTACCTCCTCTATCACCTTATCTTCCAAATATTTTCCTAATTCAACTCTACTAACCACAGTGTTCACCTTCCTCCCATATATTCGTACCGATTCTCCCCCCATTTATCTCCCATATACCACCCAGGTATTGTATTCAAGTCACATATTGCCTCTTCCTCCCCCAGTCTACTCCCTTTACCCGGGCAGACTGAAACTATGGGCAAGTTTCTTTACGCCATTTGCCTCTGTCTACCCAGCAGCAATTGGGAACCTGGATGTTAATCGATTTGCGGTGTTTCGGGGTAATGGTTAGCCAGTGCAGTTGGCGAGCTGTCCGGTCTTCTCGGACTATTCCTTGACACTGGGTCCTGCAGCTCGTTAACTTAGGGTGTGCTTGTTTTGTTGGCGACAGCTGCTACACCTTAAGCAAATTCACGCCGAGGTGACCCTAGGGCCGGCCATCCTCGTTACACGAAGGACAACCATTATTTATATTATACCATTCATACATTCACATTCACCTTCCCTTCATTCCCTTTGGTATTATCCTTTCTATGTGTGATCCTACAGTACCCTCCCCCTTCCCACTGGAGACCCCCTCCTCCTACACACGTCTGGATCACCATCGCCTCCCTATGGTAACAACTAAGCCCCCTCCTTCCCTATAGCATAATCTCAATAGCTTGTCCTTTTACCACCGACCAGGGACCCGATTTCTCAAAAGATTCGTAGGTTGAATGTGAGAGGAATCTGTGAACGTATCTTAACTGGCTCACTTCAGCTGCGACACGAGAGAAAAATGACAAGCAAAATGAGGGAGGGGAAGGGGGAAGAAGGGAAAGAGGAAGAGAAGAGGACAAACTTATACTAGATGCCCTTTCTCACCCCTAATAAGGAGAGGCGTTAAAAAAAATCGACGTACGAATCAATGTGGAGACTTGTAGGTGTGCCGTAGTCTCATAACTCGTGGATAAACATAACACGCCGTGAATGAACGCAGGTGTACACTCCCTAAAGCCAGAGCTCCGTCCACCAAGCTATACCAACCATCCACAGCCCTACCAACCATCCACTACGCTGCAAACATCCACCACCAAACTACCAACCATCCAACGTGCTACCAACCATCCACCAAGCTACCAACCATCCACCACCAAACTGCCAATCATCCACCACCAAACTGCCAATCATCCACCACCATGCTACCAACCATCCACCACCATGCTGCAACCATCCGCCACCATGCTACCAACCATCCGCGCCGCTACCAACCATCACCACGCCACCAAGCATCCTTCACGCTTCCTAACATCCTCCATGCTACCAACCATCCATCACGCCACCAAACATCCACCACCACCCTACCAACCATCCGCCACCCTACCAACCATCCGCTGACAGGGAGGAATGTATGCAAGTGGAGGGGGAATAATGTCGATGGAAATGAGGTAAATCTTACGTGTAACTTTGCTCTGTGTGTGAAGGTACAAGAGGTGGTAAGGCAAGTGGAAATCTTTGAGAAATGAGGGGAGAGAATTCATTGTCGTAGTGAAGCACATCTGTTAAAGTAGGTAAAGAGGATGAATGATGAGGGGAGGAGGGAAGGAAGGGGACGGAGAGGAGAGGGGAGAAGAGGAGGGGTAGGGGAGATGGAAGAGGAGAGAGGGAGGTGGAAAGGTATCATCATTACCCTAGGACATCTTCATAACTGCAATACTTCATCTCATTAACTAAACCTTTCCATCAGGAGTTTGTTGTTTTATCTCTGGAAACAAAAATAAAAAAGTTCTATACACTATTCATCGGTTGCCATGGTGATACATTGAATAAGTGTCCAGTGGCAGTATAAACCTAATCTGACCCGACGCCAAATAAGGTCAAGTTAGTATAAGAATGGATTTAATATAGTGACCTGGAAGCGGTGGAGGTGAGGCGGCAACCCATTGACGACGTGGGTCATAATGATAAGCCAAACCAGGTATTCATTTATTTTGTGCTTACCTGTATGTAATATGGTGTGCGTGCATGTTTGTGTGTGTACATGCGTGCGTGTATTTATGGTTTTGCATGTATGTATGTGTCAGTGTGTCTTATGTAAGGATATGCACTTGTTAGTATGCATGGATACACTTTCTCCCTCCTAACAGATGTTCCCGAGTCCATTTGGATGTTGAGTGAACGATTTTGTGATGACTCATGCTTATTCATAAATGTTACATGTGGGGCAAAACCGAACACATGACACGATACCGCCATCACTTTCTCGCATCAGTGTCATGTGAGGCTCGGGCAGCAACTGACACTGTGAGCCTCAAGTTTGGATGTCGATGGAGACTAAATCTTCAATATAGGTAAATTAACATGAATTGGCACTGCACACAACGGCTTTCAGGGTTCTCAGCTGTAACGTAAGGTGCCCCCATTACGTGAACCAGGTACCCTTAACACAAGAGATGAGGGCTTTATCCACTCGGCCACCGCACCGCTATCAGAAGTTCATAGGCTGTTGTTGAACGAGGTATTTCGGCAAAGACAGCTACACACGTGGACACTTGGACTCAGATTTGTCAACACACCAACACCAAAATGAGTGAATCCATCCATCTATCTATCCATTCATTCATCCATCCATCTACCTATTCACCCATCCATCTATCCATCCATTCATTCATCCATCTATCTATTCATCCATCTATCTATCTATCTATCTCCACCCAGGCCATGTACAGTATATATTAACCGCGGTAGACACACAATATTTAACTTCAACACACTACACCATGACAAGTGTCTGTAAAATTTAAACCACTCAACAATGTTCCCATGACGAGGGACTCCTACACACCCATAATAAAAGTCTTTCAACACACTCGTTACTTGGACAAAAAAAATAGCAGAAATCTTGATAAAAATTCCATAATATATACTTTTTATATATCATCCCACGCCATAATAAAATACTTTTATATACTTTTACGAGTGGAACGATACCCATTGTAATTTTTGTAACTAATTTTGTTTATATGAGTGTTTACCTATAGGAAAGTTCTCCACCACACACACACACACACACACACACACACACACACACACACACACACACATATATATATATATTTACACGACATAAACAACAATTTACCCAACCTCCTCAATCAACAAAGTTACCAAAACTAAAAAATAAGAAAGATAAATATTATAAATTTCCATAATGAGAAAAAGAAAAAAACAATATATATTTTTCCTCATTAGCTTCATACAATGTAAGTTTGTCTATCGTTTACAAGACACATTTATTTTACTTAACAATTACCAGGCCAGGTTGGTTAGTGACATCACCTCCTGGCCTCCAAACACAACACAAACACACACCTTCAGTAAACACAACGACGAGGTGTATGTATGTATGTAAAATATGCATAACCACATACATATTTTTCTATTAGGGAGTTTACCCCTTGAGGTATTTTTTACAGCGAAGAATCAGAGGTGAAGGTCTGTCCTACACCCTAACATTGCCTCACTATGTATTCACTAATAATAATAATAATAATAATAATATATATATATGTAATATATATATATATATATTCAAATTTTTATAGACAATAATAACAATTTATAAGGATGTATTAAAATAAGTCTTTACTAAATTCTTTCTTTCGTCATCTCTTTCTCATTATTATTATTTCCTTATTTATAGCTTATTATCGTTTCTTGTCTTCAATGTCCCCTTTTCTTATTTTCTTCCTCCTCCTCATCTATCTCCTTTCTTCTCCAACCATGTCGCATCTCTCCATCCCTCCCTCGCTATTTGCAGGCGTAATGTACTTCTCACGCAGGAGGAATAACAACAAAGCTTTTGCTGGGAGGAGGAGGAGGAGGAGCGGAGGTGGAGGAGGAGGTGGAGGAAGGAGGAGGAGGAAGTGGAGGAGAGGAGGTGGAGGAGGAGCGGAGGTGGAGGAGGAGTGGAGGAGGAGAGTGGAGGAGGAGGTGGAGGAGTGGAGGAGGAGGAGTGGAGGAGGAGGAGTGGAGGAGGAGGAGTGGAGGAGGAGGAGTGGGGAGGGAGGGAGGGAGGAGGAGAAGGTGTGAGAGAGGTGCGGCAGGGATAGCGAAGAGGAGGGAGGGAAAAAGAGGTGGTGGTGGGTACTCAGGGGAAAGAAGATAGGGGTGAGGTTCCTGGACCCCACCATCACCCTCCCCTCCCCTCTACATAAGTGACGTCACACACACTCACGGTCAGAAAACTACATAAAATTGGTCCCTGTCTTGTCTATCCTGTGAATAATATTAATGACATCTTGTTCATCCTGTGAATAATAACAATGATGGGAGAGGATGAACAGGGTGAAGGAAGGGATGGAAGGGAGGGATGGGGTGTTTAGGGAGGGATGGAGTGAGGGAAGGGAGGAGTGAGGGGAAGAAAAGGGGAGTAGGAAGGGGTGAGGAAGATAAGGGAAAAGGTTTATTACTGAGGAGAATATAATATGAGGCTGAAATAAGGAAGAAGTGTGAGGTTAGAGGTGAGAGAAGTGAGGTAGAGGTGAGAAGTGGGTTAGAGGTGAGAGAAGTGTGGTTAGAGGTGAGAGAAGTGAGGTAGAGGTGAGAGAAGTGAGGTAGAGGTGAGAAAGTGGGTTAGAGTGAGAGAAGTGAGGTTAGAGGTGAGAAGTGAGGTAGAGGTGAGAGAAGTGGAGGTTAGAGGTGAGAGAAGAGTAAGAGGTGGTGAGAGAATGAGGTAGAGGTGGAAAGTGAGGTTAGAGGTGAGAAGTGAGGTTAGAGGTGAGAGAAGTGGGAGTTAGAGGTGAGAGAAGTGAGGTTAGAGGTGAGAGAGTGAGGTTAGAGGTGGGGAAGTGAGGGTTAGAGGTGAGGAAGTGAGGTTAGAGGTGAGAGAAGTGAGGTTAGAGGTGAGAGAAGTGGGGTAGAGGTGGGAGAAGTGAGGAGGAGGTAGAGGTGAGAGAAGTGAGGTAGAGGTGAGAGAAGTGAGGTTAGAGGTGAGAGAAGTGAGGTTAGAGGTGAGAGAGGGAGGTGAGAGAAGTGAGGTTAGAGGTGAGAGAAGTGAGGTTAGAGGTGAGAGAAGTGAGGGTTAGAAGTGAGAGAAGTGAGGTGGGAGGTGAGAGAAGTGAGGTAGAGGTGAGAGAAGTGAGGTTAGGGTGAGAGAAGTGAGGTTAGAGGTGAGAGAAGTAGGGTTAGAGGTGAGAGTGAGGTTAGAGTGAGGAAGTGAGGTTAGAGTGAGAGTGAGGTTAGAGGTGAGAGAAGTGAGGTAGAGGTGAGAGAAGTGAGGTAGAGGTGAGAGAGTGAGGTTGAGGTGAGAGAAGTGAGGTTAGAGGTGAGAAGTGAGGTAGAGGTGAGGGAAGTGAGGTTAGAGGTGAGACAAGTGAGGTTAGAGGTGAGAGAAGTGAGGTTAGAGAAGGAGGTAGAGGTGAGAGAAGTGAGGTAGAGGTGAGAGAAGTGAGGTTAGAGAAGTGAGGTTAGAGGTGAGAGAAGTGAGGTTAGAGAAGTGGGAGTAGAGGTGAGAGGAAGTGAGGTAGAGGTGAGAGAAGTGAGGTTAGAGGTGAGAGAAGTGAGGTTAGAGGTGAGAGAGAAGTGAGGTAAGAGGTGAGAGAAGTGAGGTAGAGGTGAGAGAAGTGAGGTTAGAGGTGAGAGAAGTGGGGTTAGAGTGAGGTGGGAGTGAGAGAAGTGAGGTAGAGGTGAGAGAGAAGTGAGGTGAGAGAAGTGAGGTTAGAGGTGAGAGAAGTGGGGTTACAGAGTGAGTAGAGGTGAGAGAAGTGAGGTGAGAGAAGTGAGGTTAGAGGTGAGACAAGTGAGGTTAGAGGTGGAGAAGTGAGGTTAGAGAAGTGAGGTAGAGGTGAGAGAAGTGAGGTAGAGGTGAGAGAAGTGAGGTGGAGAGAGTGAGGTTAGAGGTGAGAGAAGTGAGGTTAGAAGTGAGGTAGAGGTGAGAGAAGTAAGGTAGAGGTGAGAGAAGGGTTAGAGGTGAGAGAAGTGAGGTTAGAGGTGAGAGAAGTGAGGTAAGAGGTGAGAGAAGTGAGGTAGAGGTGAGAGAAGTGAGGTTAGAGGTGAGAGAGAAGGAGGTTAGAGGTGAGAGAGTAGGGTTAGGGTGAGAGAAGTGAGGTTAGAGGTGAGAGAAGTGGGGTTAGAGGTGAGAGAAGTGAGGTTAGAGGTGGGGAGGTAGGAGTTAGGAGTGGGGAAGTGAGGTTAGAGGTGAAGGTGAGGTTAGAGGTGAGAGAGTGAGGTAGGAGGTGAGAGAAGTGAGGAAGGAGGAGAGAAGTGAGGTTAGAGGTGAGAGAGAGGAGGAGGTTGAGAGAAGTGAGAGAGGTGAGAGAAGGAGGTAGAGGTGGAGAGAAGTGAGGTTAGAGGGAGAGAAGTGAGGTAGAGGTGAGGAGAAGTGAGGTTAGAGGTGAGAGAAGTGAGAGAAGTGGTGAGAGAAGTGAGAGAACGAGGAAGAGGAGGAAACAGAGTGAAGGGTGAGAGAAAAAGAGATGATGAGAGGGATGAGGGGTTGATATGAGGGGACAAGTGAGGACAGATTATTATGAGGTGGAAGTGAGAGGCGATGAAGGTGAGAGGGGAGGAAAGAGAAGTGAGAGGGAGACAAAGGGAGGGGCGGAAAAGAGGAAGTGAGAGGGAGATAAAGGTACAAAGGTGAGAGGGGAGGAGAGGGGAGAGGGAGATAGGGAGAGGGAGGAAAAGAGGAGAGGGAGAGGTGAGGGAGGAAAAGAGGAAGGAGAGGGAGACAAAGGTGAGAGGGGAGGAAAAGAGGAAGTGTGAGAGGGAGACAAAGGTGAGGGGGGAGGAAAGAGGAAGTGAGAGGGAAGGAAAAGAGGAAGGGAGAGGGAGATAAAGGTGAGAGGGGAGGAAAGAGGAAGAGAGGGAAGGAAAAGAGGAAGTGAGAGGGGAGACAAAGAGAGGGGAGTGAAAGAGGAAGGAGAGGGAGATAAAGGTGAGAGGGAGGAAAAGAGGAAGTGAGAGGGGAGATAAAGGTGAGAGGGGAGGAAAAGAGGGAGAGGGAGACAAAGGTGAGAGGGAGGAAAAGAGGGAGAGGGAGATAAAGGTGAGAGGGGAGGAAAAGAGGGAGAGGGGAGAGGTAAGAGGTGAGAGGGAGATAAAGAGAGGGAAGAGGGAGAGGGAGACAAAGGTGAGAGGGGAGGAAAAGAGGAAGTGAGAGGGAGATAAAGGTGAGAGGGAAGGAAAAGATGAAGTGAGAGGGAGGTAATGAAGGATGTATTGTAGGTGAAGGAGAATGAGAGCAGGACATAGGAAGTGAGGAGGGGGGGGAGGTGAGACACAGGGGTAGAGAGAGGGAGAGAAGGTGAGGGTGGGATAAAGGCGTGAAACGGTGAGGTAGGATAATAGAGGGAGGGGTGACAGGGTGAACAAAGATGAGAGAGGGTGAAGGAGGATGAGGGGGGGTGAGTGGATGAGACAGAGGACGAGAGAGAGAGAGAGAGAGAGAGAGAGAGAGAGAGAGAGAGAGAGAGAGAGAGAGAGAGAGTAGAAGGAGAGGGGGTGGAAGGGATGCAGAAGGATGTGTGTTAGGTGTGGGAGGATGGAGAAAGAATGGGAGGGGTGAGGGAGGGTGAAAAGGGGTGAGGGAGGGTAAAGGAGGTGAGAGAGAGATGAGGGGGGGGGGGGGATGAGGGAGGAGGTGACAGGCTTACGTGAGAAGACAAATGTACCCTGACGGTGGTGGTGGGAAGACTGCCATAGAAAACTAATGGGTCTGCATTACTAAGGGATTAGGTGACCTCCTTAACTCCTACTTGCCCTGGTCACCTGATGGAAGGGGAGGGTCAGTCAGAGGTAGGGGGGTCAAGAGTGGTAAGGTATAGTGTCGGGAAAGGGTAAGGATAGGGTGGGGGAAAGAGGGGTTAGGGGAGTGGTGGGAGGGATAGATGCAGTATTGGGGTAGTGAAAGGTAAGGGGAGGAGGGAGGAAGTAGAGTGAGGTAAGAGGGTAGGAGAGGGTGAGAGAAGGGAGTTAGGGAGTTAAAGGGAGGGGAGTTAGGAGAAGGAGGGGGAATTAGTGAGTTAAGGGGGAGGTAGAAGGACTGTATGGAGGTAGGTAAGGGGCTATGTAGGAGGTGAAAAAAGTTCATGTAAGGGGATTCAGTGTACAGCAGCAGAAGATTTACAGGTGTGTGTGTGTGTGTGTGTGTGTGTGTGTGTGTGTGTGTGTGTGTGTGTGTGTATTGTATATCTCAGGAAACATGTAGGTCACAGCTGGTGAATGAGTCCTGTGTGCGTATATCACAGGGAACGAGCTGTACGTATGACTGTCCATGTAAATTCGCGTGTGTGTATTTCTTTCCTACTGAGTATGTAAAATGTTATATTCATAGAGGATACGATCAATAAACAAGTCCTAATTAGAGATTCGAACCCAAGTAGCGTGCATAATTAAAACGACACTCACAGCCACGTAGCCATCACCTCGTCCCAACACACTTAACCCGAATATGAAAATTGAACGAAATAACTCTTGTGGTAATACAAACAAAGTCATCTGCTGTTGTTAGTACGAAAATTCCTCTATTGTAAAAGTTTTTCGTTGATTGCAGTTAAATCAATGAGGTTAATAATTATACTAACTTATCTGTGATTTGTTCATCCGCTTATAGGTTTTATAGTTTAAAGTGATATAGAATGTTAAAAACTCCACCCTCAGTGTTACGATGTGTGTGTGAGAGAGACAAGTTTCTATAATTCTATAAAACTCTAACATTAAGACTATGGGGATGAGAGCATGGGAACCCTTTTATCGTGGAGACTTGCCATCCCCTTTAAAGTCGAGTCTTATTGAGGCCATTTGGGAAAAAAGAAAGTCTTAATGTGTCGGCCGAACCGTAACTTCTGGTTAAAGCTTCCACTTAATACAGAGGTATGGGGAGTGTCCGTTCTGGCCAGGGTCTGTTTTGTTTTACCCTCAGCGGCCTCAAGGGAAAATGAGGCCATCGTTATTGCCCGCATCTCCGTCTAGTAAAATTATGCTGGCTAACACGGCTCCTCTGGCAGCTGCTGACCGTCCTCACGTTGGCAGGATTGGTTAAGTGTACAGTCATCCTTACAGCTCCTGGTGGCAACAGCTGAAGTAAATCACTGATAAAAAATGATTCCTAAGATGAGGGTTTCTGCTGGGTCGTCTCACAGGAATCTTGTCCATAAGGCTGAGTGTTTTCCCACGTAGGTGAGGGAGGAGAGAGCCGTGCGGGTAGCCAACACACTCTCCCACGGACACCAGGCTCTCTTATAAGGCCGTGACGTCATGTACGGCCGACAGCACTTACATTGTCTCGAGTAAATAACTTAAAGACTCTACTGGGCTGTTAAGAGACACCCTGTTTCTTTTCAAGACTATCAACACCGTATATAAACACCTTAAATACATTAATTTATATATAAAGAGTGTTGGGATAATAGCTAGAGGTTTTGTTCGTGTTTAAATTAACTGATTTTAGTGTCAAGAATGAGACCTTAATTGTTACCAGCGATTGTAAGAAGATCCGTAATGTGAAGAGAATAACACAGCTTAATCTACCTGGTCATCACAACAACAACACAGCTTACTATACCTGGTCACAACAACAAAGCTTACTCTACCTGGTCATCACAACAACAACACAGCTTACTATACCTGGTCACAACAACAAAGCTTACTCTACCTGGTCATCACAACAACAACACAGCTTACTATACCTGGTCACAACAACAACAACAACAACGCTCCCCAGGTAGTTATGAGTCACAACCATCGTCTACTATTTTGATGCTTTGTTTACAGTGTATTAACTCGGTGCGTCAGTTTCTTGTCACACCGACCGTCGCGCCGTCTACCTTGTAAGGTCGGATAAACCACTGCTTCATGAATCCGCCTCTACTTGTTGTGCTGAGCTTGTTAAACCTATCTCCTTTCTCCCTCCCATCTTCCCATCTTCCCTCCCTCACTCTCCCATCGTTCTTCCTCCCATTTTCCCTCCCTTCTTCACGTCTTCCATCCATCCCAACCACTTTCCTTCCTTCCTTCCCTCCCCCCTTTCTTCCTTCCTCACATCTTCCCTCCACCCTCTTTCCCCCACTCCTTGCCTCTTATCCAACCATCCTCCCTCCTTCCCTCCTGCAGGCAAGCTAAGTGACACAGGTCGTTGCGGGTAAGATTGACGACAGCTTAGTGGGGCGTCCGAGTTGCTTGTGGATTGCCTTACTCCAGACGGGGTCACAGCAGGCGAGCAGAGAGACCTCCAGCTGTGAGGTGTTACGGGAGGCTGCACGTGCTATACGGATTTACACCTCTGTCTGTCTGTCTGTCTGTCTCTTTCTTTCTTTCTTTCTTTTACTTTTTCCTCTTCTCTTCATTTACCATTATTGTACTTTCTACGACACATATTTTTCTGTAATCTATGTAATGAATGCACAGAAGGAAAGAGAGAGAGAGAGAGAGAGAGAGAGTCACTGACTCACTGAAGAATTGTCCTAACTCGCCCCCACCACCACTAACAGGGTACTACTGACATCTGTCCTCCCCACCCATTACCCCTCCCTCCTCACCCAACATCCCCTCCTCCCCACCCATTTCCCCCTTAGTTCCTATTTACCACCCCCCCTCCCATTACCCCCTCATCACCAACCCACCCACCCACCCAAGGAGACAGTTTCAAGCCAAAGTCCAGCCATCACTAAACAAGCCCTTATATGTGACCTCAAAAAAAAATAAAATAAAAAATAAAATAAATAATACCATCCCGAATGCCCCGAGACAAGAGTGTATAAAGTTGCTTGCAATATGATCATCGAGGTGACGTTGCAGGCACCAGGTAGAAACAGGTAAAAGGTTCTGTTCCCGGCAAGGTGTCGTATGGTGGCTGAGGCGTGAGCGTGCAGAGGGAGGTAGGAGGAGGAGGAGGGGGTGAGGTAGGAAGAAGAGAAAGAAGGAATAAGTAGGAGAAGGAAGAGATAGGAAGGAGGGGAGGAAGTAGATGGAGGGGAAGGTTGGAGGAGGAGGAGGGGGGAGGTTGGAGGAGGAGGGAAAGGAGTACAGGAGGAGGGGAGGAAGTAGGAGTAAAGGAGGAGGGGGAGGAGTAGGGAGGAAGGAGTAAGTAGAAGAAGGAAGACGTTAATAAAAAGGTGAAAAGGGAAAGAAAGAGAGAGAGAGAGAGAGAGAGAGAGAGAGAGAGAGAGGTTAAGACTGCCATAGAAGCATCGTGGGCAGTAACTCGCGCGAGATTATGTGTTAATGGTGGCAGTACAGGGGCGAGCCACAACACTCGCTCGTTACCCTCCCTCTTAATAGTGGTTGGTGGCCCCGCTGATGGGTCCTGCTCCGCCTACCAACTACCACCACGCTTGTTAACTCTTAAGTGTGGTCGACGGTTTACACACACACACACACACACACACACACACGCATTTAACTACTTATGAATGTCTATAGGTACACATACATACATACATACATACATACATACATACATACATACATACATACAGAGAGAGAGAGAGAGAGAGAGAGAGAGAGAAAACAAAACACCACACCATGGGTTTTCAAGACACACTTAGCTCACATACAGTATACCGTTATAATAGCAGAAAGGGTTAACCAGCGTCTCTATTGTTATAATGGGGACGTTAGGGGAATTAATGTGGCGATATCCAGATGTCAGAACCACAGTGTGAATGGTCAAGGGGAGTCCCTAATCCTAATGGCTTCCCCGAATCCTAATGGGACCCCGGAATTCTAATGGGTTCTCCGAATCCCAATGAGACACCCAGATCCTAATGGGGCCCCCTAATCCTAATGGAACCCCGGAGTTCAAATGGGTCCCCCGAATCCTAATCCCAGTGCCAATAGACCCCAGTGCCAATAGACCCTAGTGCCAATAGACCCTAGTGCCAATAGACCCAGTGCCCTAATAAACCCGAGTCCTGATAGACCTCAGTGCTGCCAGACCCCATTCCTAATAGATCCCAGTGCTAATGGACCGTAATTCTAGTGTAAACGAATGCAAATGGATTCTCATCAATTTGGGGCCTATTAGAGTTGGGGCCTATTAGAGCTGGGGCCTATTAGAGCTGGGGCCTATTAGAGCTGGGGCCTATTAAAGCTGGGACCTATTAAAACTGGGGCCTATTTCAACAGAGAGAGAGAGAGAGAGAGAGAGAGGTGGGGGGTGCTAACATGTGGATAGTCTGACCTACAGGCGATAATTATGGGTCAGACTCGTCGATATATAAAGGACAGACCCATAGCTTAGAGTTAACAAGCTATCAAGATATTAACAAGCTATCAACACACAGTGACAAGCTATTAACACACATTAACAAGGTAACAAGACATTAACAAGCTATCAACACACATTAACAAGGTAACAAGACATTAACAAGCTATCAAGACATTAACAAGCTATCAACACACATTAACAAGGTAACAACAAACAAGCTATCAAGACATTAACAAGCTATCAACACACATTAACAATCGATCAACACACATTAACAAGGTAACAAGACATTAACAAGCTATCAACACACATTAACAATCTATCAACACACATTAACAAGGTAACAAGACATTAACAAGCTATCAAGATATTAACAAGCTATCAACACACAGTGACAAGCTATCAACACACATTAACAAGGTAACAAGACATTAACAAGCTATCAAGACATTAACAAGCTATCAACACACATTAACAATCGATCAACACACATTAACAAGGTAACAAGACATTAACAAGCTATCAAGACATTAACAAGCTATCAACACACATTAACAATCTATCAACACACATTAACAAGGTAACAAGACATTAACAAGCTATCAAGACATTAACAAGCTATCAACACACAATAAACACGCTATCAAACAGGCCATTTCAGCAAGATTAGAGGGATACGTTAAGACAATGAGATGTAATGGCAGGTCACCCCTAGTCCACCCAACTGTAAAGAGGTACCTAAGTTTACAGGTCGGTGGAATGAAGGCGATCGTGTGGCTGCAGTCAGTCTACCGTATCCATACTGTATACCTAATGGACCGTCAAGCTTATGGAGTCCACACACACACACACACACACACACACACACACACACACACACACACACACACACACACACACACACACACACACACAGCAGTCCAATCAAACGCCTCGATGATATGCAAGAAAAAAATATCAAAATTATCAGAGAAGTGTCTCGTTGTCTTTCACCATTGTACCATCATTACTGAATCTTAACCGAGCCATTAACCTCACAAGAAGTCCTCGGTACATTAACACCTGCCGATAGAATTCCTAACTCGTCTTATAAACCTAAAGAATCAACACGGGTATTAACAAGCTCTTTAACGAAGATCAATATAATTTACACCCAATTAGTTCCCTTCAGCCAATTAGTTCCCTTCAGCCAATTAGTCCCCTTCAGCCAATTAGTCCCCTTCAGCCAATTAGTCCCCTTCAGCCAATTAGTACCCCTTAGCCAATTAGTCCCCTTCAGCCAATTAGTCCCCTTCAGCCAATTAGTCCCCTTCAGCCAATTAGTCCCCTTCAGCCAATTAGTCCCCTTCAGCCAATTAGTACCCTTCAGCCAATTAGTACCCCTTCAGCCAATTAGTCCCTTTCAGCCAATTAGTACCCTCAGCCAATTAGTCCCTTTCAGCCAATTACTGTAGTCCCCTTCAGTAACGCCTAAAGATCACCTCAAATTAGTCTTTTATGGCGACCAATAAAACTCGATCATCTCTGGTATGAAGGCCACTGAGATTATCATGGTACACTTGGAGTTAACGAGGGTCACATTTTGCTGTTTTATACCTTAACTCGCCATCAGTAACGTGCAAGAAACTCACCAGGGCTTAGAGATAAATATTTCTGAGAACTACAATGGCGTCTCTTCATCACCTAAAATATCACCGATTTTCCACACGTATTAACACTACCAAGGGAAACAAATAAGTAAAAATTAAATAAACTCATACATTTGTTACAGTCATTAACAGTGGAAAAAGTAGTTGTATTTTTTGTTTACTCTGGAGATACTAATCTACACCTTCAGATCACTAACCTAACCTAACCTACCCTAACCTAACCTCACCTAACCTAACTTAACCTAACAACAGATCACAGTATCAATGGATTAACTCGTAAACAGCGTCGATCAACCATCAGGGAAATTTGAACACTCTAGAACTTATTATAACAACTACAACCATCTACAGCAACAAGAACGACCAAAGCTGCCAACATCACTATCACCACCCACCAAACGCCAAAACCACCTCAAGATCATCATCGAACCAATAGCCTCTAACCCATCCGCCGACGAACAACATCAAAACAACAACTATCCCCAATATAAACACCATAACTACCCCCAAGAACAACACCCCCGGCCCCCATCATCCCCTCACCCCTCTTTACCTCACCTCACCCCT
The DNA here is from genome assembly GCF_018991925.1 of Homarus americanus. NCBI lineage: Eukaryota > Metazoa > Arthropoda > Malacostraca > Decapoda > Nephropidae > Homarus > Homarus americanus. The sequence continues at coordinate 125,891 of NW_024722432.1, read as the reverse complement.
CCTTACCCCACCTCAACCCTCTTCTCACCACCCCATCCCTCTCCTCACCACCTCACCACTCCCCCCTCGCCCTTACAATGATCCCTTGAGTACTGAGATCACTGTCTGGTTTACACTATTAACTACCTACGTAATGTCATACCATTAAGAGTTTACTTCTTATCAAAGGTACGGCAGTTCCCCTATACCCTCCCGTTTTTCTTCCTTCGCCAGCCTCCTTGATGCACACTTCAAGCTCTCAACGATCGTTAAATAGTGTAATAAGCTGGTTTATGGCGTGTTTGGAGGATAGGAAAAAGGCTAATCTAAAAAATTATAGCTTCGAATTAAGGAGAAGGAGGGAGGGTTGAGGGGGGCAAGCGAGAGGTAGACAAGGAGAAGTCAGAGCAAGTTAGAGATACGGGAGGAGTCGGGTCGTAGTCGTCCTCGTCGCTGGGAGGGATGTGCCAGGGTTATTGTCTTAGTAATGGGTGTAGGGCATGGAACAAATGTGTCTACCCGTGTGTATTGCCCAGACGATAGCTCCACCTACAGTACACTGCTCTTGTCTCCTGCTGCTGCTGTTCCTGCTGTTGTAACTTCTTCTGTTGTTGCAGCTGTTCTTGTTCCTTTTCTGCTACTGTTGTTATTGTTCTTGTTTTTTTCGTCTTACTGTTGCCGTTTGTACCGCTGTTACTGTTGTCGCTACTGCTGCTCGTCGTCGTACGCTTTATCGTCTCAGTGGCCAACGAGAGGCTTTATGGCCCCGAGGATTTGAGGGAGGTGGAGGTGTGGTTGGTGGAGGAGGTGTGAGGTGTAAGACGTGGAGTATATGGGGGGGTAGGTAGAGGTGTGGCAAGTGGAGTATGGTGAAGTAAGTGGAGGTGTGATAGGTGGAGGTGTGGCAGATGGAGGAGGTGGAGGTATGGTAGGTGCAGGGAGAGAACAATTTTAAGCTGGTGAGTGAGAGAGAAGGAAACAGGGAAACACGTAATATAAGAAGAAAAAAAAACAGAGAAGAAAAACGAAAATAAAAGACCCATACAATCCTAATAAAAAAAAAACACAGTAAATGACAAGCCTTAAATAATAGTCAGCTTCGCCCTATATCCATTAATTTCTAAGAAGTTGTGATGAAAAAGCACACAACAAAAAAAGTTACATATATTTACAAGAAAATCCATCGCGTTTTGGGGGTTTAATTGAACAACGAACTATAAAACGAGAGACATATTTGTATACAGTGTCGGTTCAGGTAGTCTAACATGACACACTTTCAGGAGGTAAAAAATATATTTACATATTATCAACACGTTCCACAGTTCCTAATGATCCAAATAGCAAGAGCATTACGTTCCGTCTATTTTCCGCTCTGGTGTGGCATCAGGAAATAGTGTGAGTCTCTCTCACCCCCAAACACAAGCGTTAACAGAGGTTGTAGACTTTGCGGCCAACATTGTACTGTAGTGTTTGAGGGATTTATAGGTGTTGGCTATCCAATGGCTGTGTGTCTCCTTCATAGTACTTTAGAAATGGTTATTGTACTGGAGGTGAACGAACTCCCAGGGTCCACATTAACGTACCCAGCGGACTCGAAGCGTATCAGGGGACTCGAAGCGTATCGGTGGCAGCGGTAAGGAGAGACTGGGGCGGAGGACGTTGAGTACTTTATAAGACGTACTCTGGGAGTCCATCACACCTGCACTTGTCAGTCCCTATTATATATCTCCCACCCAAATAAGAGCACTACACGGCTGCCTTTGAATTGTTTAATATTTTTCACCCGAATTCTTTGTCCGATTCTCTTTTTATATTTTTTACCAATTATTTACACTGGACTTTATCTTCAGATTCCTTCAGGAACTTCAACGTCTAATCTTACTGTGATCTCAAGACCAATTGGACACTTTCTAAAACAAACAATATATTTTATGATCAGTAGAAATTGTAGTCTATTTTATTATTCCCCATTTACCTTTTACAGTTATTAGATACGGTAAGATAACCCCCCCCCTCTCCCTCGCCCTCCTTGTAAACATCTTTTGACATTTAGTTGCGTTTGTGAACTGTTTGTGTTTTGTTAGTCAGTGAATGTAAATGTAGCTGGAATTCCTTTTCAGTCCACGTTATTCTCAGAAGATTTGGTTTATTTTATTTACCACTGCGCAATTTACTTCTGTTTGTTTTTTCCTCATATAAAAAACACACACAGATATACACGCAAACATATGTATATATATATATATCTCTCGCCCTAAACAGATTCTTCCTGTTTACAAACACCCTCCTACGACCACCGACCTCCCGACACACATCAAAAACAAAAAAAATATATATATCTCCTCGTGTCGTTCGCTCTCCGTTAAGAAATTCTTTTATATAAAGACATCTCCGGATTTTAGGTTTATTCACCACAACAACAACAACAGCAGCAGCAGGTCAACATCCTCTGCTTTGGGTGGCTCAACTTGTCCAGGTGGCCCATGTATGCGCCTCACTCCCTCCTACCGCGCTTTATAGTCTCCTGCCTCACTGTACACCTTTGGTCAGTGTGTGTGTGTGTGTGTGTGTGTGTGTGTGTGTGTGTGTCGTTATCTAGCAAATTACTGCTCGTAAATGAGTTCCCCCACACCTGAAGGAAAAAACTCCCTCACGCTCAGAAAATAACATCCATTAATCAGGTCAGGAGAGGCTGACTTGCAGTGAGGTAACTAAATAGCAAAAAAATAAATAAATTAAATAAAATAAAAATGAAAGAACGACATAACGGTTTTACCGGAGTGTGAAAAGACAAAACTAAGGATTTTATATAGGAAAAAACTTAACCTAACCGACCCTAACCTAAACTGTTTCTTTTACTTTATAGATGGCAATAGCTCACTTGTAAACACAGATAGACAAAATACTGTAAAAATGCCTCATTAAAGTAAGTCATAGTAAAAAAAATTAGTACGCAATTAGCTTACCTGTGCTGCTAAACTTTCTCATTAATTCCCAGGTAATCACCCCCACGTGTACCGTAATTGACTTCAGGGAGAATTGAATGAGTGAGACACATAGTTGTATCCATAGCATATTTTCTGTCTCATTACCACCATTCTTAAATGTATCCGTGACGTTGAGAGAGAGGGAGAGAGGAGAGAGGGGGAGAGGGGAGAGGAGGGGAGGGAGGGGGGGGAGAGAGAGAGGGAGGAAGGGGAGGGAGGGAGGAGAGAGGGGAGAGGGAGGAGAGAGGGGAGAGGGAGGAGAGGGGAGAGGGAGGAGAGAGGGGGAGAGGGAGGAGAGAGGGGAGAGGGAGGAGAGAGGGGAGAGGGAGGAGAGGGAGGAGAGAGGGGAGATGAAGGAGAGAGGGGGAGATGAAGGGAGGAGGAGAAGAGGAGAGGGAAAACAGAGGGTAAAATGGAAGGGATGAGGAGGAGAATGGAAAGAGAGGGGCGAGCTTGTAAGGAAAGGGGGAGGAGGGGAGGGAGAAGAGGGGGTAATGGGGGGGTAGAGAGAAAGGGGGGTAGGGAGGGTGATTATGGGGGGTATGGAGGGACAATCAGCCAATCAGGGAACACAAGTTTGGAGCAGTTAAGGATGATAAGTACCCACTCAGTGAGGTCACCACCGCATGCCAGATGCTGGTGGCTGCTGATCCACAGGACAGGAGGGTGAGGGGTCAGGAGAGGAGGGGTCAGGAGGGTGAATGGTCAGGAGGGGTGAATGGTCAGGGAGGGTGAATGGTCAGGAGGGTGAGGGGTCAGGAGGGTGAGGGGCCAGGAGGTGAGGGGTCAGGAGGGGTGAGGGGTCAGGAGGAGAAAAGGTCAGTAGGGTGAGGGGTCAGGAGGGTGAGGGGTCAGGAGGTGAAGGGTCAGAGGGTGAAGGGTCAGGAGGGGTGAGGGTCAGAGGGTGAATGGTCAGGAGGGTGAATGGTCAGGAGGGTGAGGGGTCAGGGAGGGTGAGGGGTCAGGAGGGTGAGGGGCTGGGGAGGTGAGGGGGAGGGGTGGAGGGGTCAGGAGGGTGAATGGCCAGGAGGGTGCAATGGGGTCAGGAGGTGCAGCCTGGGCCCAGGAGGAGGGGTCAGGAGGGGAGGGGTCAGGGGAGGTGAGGGGTCAGGAGGGGTGAGGGGTCAGGGGGAGGGGTGGAGGGGTCAGGAGGACGAAAGGTCAGTGGGGTAGGGGTAGGGGTCAGAGGGGTGAGGGGTCAGGAGGGGTGAAGGGTCAGAGGTGAAGGGTCAGAGGGTGAGAGGGGTCAGGGGAGGGTGAAGGGGTCAGGAGGGTGAGGGGTCAGGAGGTGAGGGGTCAGGAGGGTGAGGGGTCAGGAGGGTGAATGGTCAGAGGGTGAATGGTCAGGAGGGTGAGGGGTCAGGAGGGTGAGGGGTCAGGAGGGTGAGGGGTCAGGAGGAGAGGGGTCAGAGGGTGAGGGTCAGGAGGATGAAAGGTCAGTAGGGTGAGGGGTCAGGAGGGTTAGGGAGTCAGGAAGAGAGTTAGAGGGTCAGAAAGAGGGTTAGGCGGTCAGGATAAGGGCCAGGGTCAGGACGATGAGGGTGTGGGGTCAGGGTTAGGATGAAGGTGTAAGGATGAGGGTGAGTGGGTAAGGTTGAGGATTTGGAGGATGATGTGGATATTGGACATTAATCAGTTAGTTCTTTGTTTACGTCGACCAATTAATTGTTAGTTCACGTCGACCAATTAATTGTTAGTTCACGTCGACCAATTAATTGTTAGTCACGTCGACCAATTAATTGTTAGTTCACGTCGACCAATTAATTGTTAGTTCACGTCGACCAATTAATTGTTAGTTCACGTCCACCAATTAATTGCTAGTTCACGTCCACCAATTAATTGTTAGTTCACGTCCACCAATTAATTGCTAGTTCACGTCCACCAATTAATTGTTAGTTCACGTCCACCAATTAATTGCTAGTTCACGTCCACCAAATAATTGTTAGTTCACGTTCACCAATTAATTGTTAGTTTACGTTCACCAATTAATTGTTAGTTTACGTCCACCAATTAATTGTTAGTTTACGTCAGCCAGTTATAGGCGAGTCTTTGCACTAGCTATCAGTCACGAGAAATATTTTACCGTAAGAACTTTTGAGAAATGGAAGTCTGGTCACTCTAATAACGGTGGCTGAAATAATATTGCTGTGTTTTCTTTTTCAATACTCCCCTGACATTTCACACCACCGATAACAGCTCGAGTCAATTTCAATTAATAACCCCAGATGAGTTATTTTTTATTTCGAAATATTATTACAGGTTAATGTTGCATAATTATCTAAATTATGCCATTGTTAAGTCTCATCATCATTTTACCAACAATAAGTTCACAGTTAGCCTTAGGAATAACATCAATTTCATCACAGTATTTCCTATTCACACTTCCACAGCACAAGTGTTGATAAAAAGTGGAATTAAAATAAGATGCTATATTACCATTGTTCATTGGATTACCGCAAAAAAACAAACAATGTTGGTGGTTGTGTCGTGTCAAGACTCTATATCGTGTTAGTATTGTGTAAAGGTTTCTCGCCCGCCCTTATTGCAATCATAATATTTATATACATTTTGGATTTCCACTTTTTTTTTATGATTTATTATGGATTTGTGTGAAATTGTTTCTTTGTTTCCGGTACTAATTTCCTGCGGGTTTTTTTTCTGAAATTCAATTAAGAGGTAAAAAAAAATGTGGTAAAATTGAGTGATATGAAAGTTCCTTAAATTAATGCCACGAGAGGTTAATATGAAACAAGAGCGACGATATCTCTCTCTCTCTCTCTCTCTCTCTCTCTCTCTCTCTCTCTCTCTCTCTCTCTCTTACATTAGATACTGTTTCCCTCGTGGTGAGAGTCACAGAGGGAGGGAGCCTAAACTCGCTGCCCAAGCGTTTGTTGCCGTACATAAAACCGGTATATACATTTAATACGTTTGTTTACTCTGAGTTTCATTCATTGTTTCTCTCAGCTTAAATTTTGTGAATGGGTGTGTGTGTGTGTGTGTGTGTGTCTGTGTGTGTGTGTGTGTAAAGACGTAAGGAAATATATATTGTACACACAAACAGACACACACACACACACACACACACACACACACACACAGAAAAATACAGATACAGAGTGGACAATAACATTAACACGGTTGAGCCAAATGAAAGCCTGAGTCCTCTTAGTGGTACCTGATATATACTGTATATTTACTACATAACAATTAGTATCACCTGGATTACTACATGGTGTTAGTAAATACATAATAGAATGTTACCGCGTTTATCATTTTTTTATTTTACTTTTATATCATATACACATATTTACAGGAGAGTGGGGTTAAATATACAGTCATCTGGTAAGTGGGTGGAAGCGATACAGTACCGGCCACTCTGCATACTTGTGTACCGAAAAGAAAGGCTACAGTGTGCTGTATCCACTCTGCCTGTAATGGGATTCATTTTCACTTAAGTTATTTTGTTTGCAAGTGTAAGTAAGTACTACAACTTTCTGCTCTGACCTGTGAACGTTCCCTTGACACTTGACACCTACCCCTCCCCATCCCCCTTCTTTTCCCTTCCCCTCCCCTCCCCTCCTACTCCTCCCCAACCCCTGCCGTCTTCCTCCTCACCCCCCCCTCCCCTATCTCACCCTCAAGTGTATCACATACTGCCTCTATCCCCCTCCCCTGGTCTCTGAGAACGTAATTCATTTATGGTCTGTTAAGAATATTCAAATTTGGGGATAGAAAGAATAAAGGATAAATATAGAGGAAAAAAGAGTTCTGAGGATGCAAGTTAAGGGAATGAAACGTGAAATTGAAAATAAATAGAGAGAGAGAGAAAGCAGAGAAGAGGGGAAAGCAGAGAAATTAGAGAGAGAAGGGGGAGAGAGAGGGGAAAAGTAGAGACAGGAGAGAGTGAATGGCGCAACTCGCTTAATTCCCTCGGTACAGCTTACTCGTCCAAGGCCGTCAGTCTAGCTTTGGCACGGAAACACACACACACACACACACACACACACACACACACACACACACACACACACACACACACACACACACACACACACACACACACACACACACACACACACACACACACACACACACACACACACACACACACACACACACACACACACACACACACACACACACACACACACACACACACACACACACACACACACACACACACACACACACACACACACACACACACACACACACACACACACACACACACACACACACACACACACACACACACACACACACACACACACACACACACACACACACACACACACACACACACACACACACACACACACACACACACACACACACACACACACACACACACACACACACACACACACACACACACACACACACACACACACACACACACACACACACACACACACACACACACACACACACACACACACACACACACACACACACACACACACACACACACACACACACACACACACACACACACACACACACACACACACACACACACACACACACACACACACACACACACACACACACACACACACACACACACACACACACACACACACACACACACACACACACACACACACAACAACAAAAAACAACACACACACACACACACACACACACACACACACACACACACACACACACACACACACACACACACACACACACACACACACACACACACACACACACACACACACACACACACACACACACACACACACACACACACACACACACACACACACACACACACACACACACACACACACACACACACACACACACACATTTAAAAAAAAAAATCATACATTTTTCTACACCAAAACACCGAGTAGTTGAGAAAGATATACGAAAAATATGAGAAATACATCAACAGGTAGAGAAAGATAGATCAAGCAGACAGACAGGCAAGCAGACAGGGCAAACAGGCAGGCAAGCAGACAGGGCAAACAGACAGGCAAGCAGACAAAAACAGGCAGGGCAAACAGACAGGCAAGCAGACAGGGCAAACAAGCAGGCAGGCAGGCAGAGAGAGACAGACAGGCAAGCAATCAGATCTTGAAGAAAAAAAAGATAAAAACACAGGTACGGATCTACACTTTGGAGACAGACAACCTGGTGCCCTCCTGCCCTTCGCCCCACCTGCCCTGCCCCTGCTCCCACTCCTGCCCTTGCCCTGCTCCCCACCCCTGTTCTGCACCACCCCGCCCCTGCCCCACCCCCGCCCTGCCCCCGCCCTGATCCGGACCTGCCCCACCCCACAACCGACCAATAACGAAGGCTTGAGAAGAAGGCGCGAGCGAGCATCAAGTTCAATGGCCACACGACCTCCAGGATCATATTTGCATCGACTACCAAAACGTTCTTCTTTACACTTTCCTTCATTAATCACAAAGTAGCAATACAAAAAATCCTCCACAACTTGTTTAATGCCAAAAGAAGGTACCAACGCCTTCTCCCACCCTCCTCCGAAGTTACCAGTGACCCTCCTTCCCCTCCGAAGGTTTCATTGCCCCCTCTCGAAGGTACCAGCGCCTCCTCCCTCCTCCTCCGAAATAGTGCTCTCTCATGAGTCCCGGTCAGGCATGATGGTATCTTGGCCAGGGAAGCTAGAGTGTACAGGTGAACGCTAATTCCCGGCATACCAGCTGTCGGAGTTAAGCAGCTGGCGCCATTCACAAGACCCGGGATGGATGGAGGGAGAGGAGAGGAAGGTCAGGGGGTTAGATGGTAAAGGGAGGGTAAGGTTGGGGGATGAATGAGGGTGTGAGTAGAGAGGGATGGAGGGGGAGGATGATGGGGTGTTGAAGGAAGGGGGGAGGATTGAGGGTCATAATTGTTGTTGTAGATGTGGCGGTGGACGTAGTAGTAGTAGTAGACGTGTGGACGTCAGTGCTCGAGGATTCTGGACGTGGGAACAGCGAGCCTTGTTTGGCATAAGGATTTTCGATCCCATGGCCGCATTTTACCGTAACCTAGCTCTCGATGCTGCACTTAGGAGGAACGAGAATGACAAGAACAGGGCATATGGGGAGAGAATTCTGAATGTTGATCAGGGCAGCTTCACCCCTCTGATGTTCACAACCTCTGGTGGGCTGGGACCAAGTGCAAGATGTTTCTATGCCAGACTCGCAGAGGTGTTATCTGAACGAAAGCAGTGGCCCAGAAGTTACGTTACAGCCTGGTTGAGATGTCGACTGTCCTACTCTCTGCTTAAGTCTGCATTGCTTTACCTCATAAGAAAGAGATCTTCGGCCCCAAAGCCAACAACAGTTGCAGATATTGACTATGAGGCTACAGTCACTGAATGCCGCATAGATCTGCGGCTCAACTAACTCAACACAGCTAGGATAGCTACTATGTATTAGGATATTTAATTTTAAGGTAATAAAATGGCGGCGAAGGTATGGCTATTGAGGGAGGCTGAAGGCCACGTTAAAAAAAAATAGTAGTAGTAGTAGTAGTATTCCAATAAGTGAAACACCACGACTTAACCCCAGTAGAAAGAACACTTCTTGCACTTCCACCAAGACTGGGAGGGATGGGACTAACTAATCCAGAGGAGATTGCTGACTCTGAACATCAAAATTCACTTAAGCTCACGGCAGCCCTCACTGACCACATAATAGCCCAGAATGCAACAGGGGAAGTGGACACCAGCGAAGTTAATAAGATCCGTAGATCCATTACCACAGATCGGCAGCACTGCCAAAATGACATGTTGCAGCAATTATTGCTGCAGGTTCCAGAAAATCTGACAAAAAAAGTAGCTATAGCGCAGGAGGTGGGCGCCTCGAACTGGTTAACTACGTTACCGATAAGGGCAAATGGTTTCAGCCTTAACAAACAAGAATTTACAGATGCCATTGCTCTAAGGTACGGTTGGCCAGTAGATGGTTTGCCCTCCCAATGCGTGTGTGGCTATTCCTATGATGGCGATCACGCCATGGTTTGCAAGAAGGGGGCTTCATATGCATGAGGCATGACGAGGTAAGGGATCTCACAGCAAATATGTTGAAGGAAACCTGCCGGGACGTCATGGTAGAACCGACCCTCCTTCCACTGGATGGCGAGATCCTCCAACACAGGACTTCAAACACATCTAACGAAGCCTGTGTGGACGTCAGTGCTCGAGGATTCTGGACGCGGGGACAGCGAGCCTTCTTCGACATCAGGATTTTTGATCCCATGGCTGTTTGTCACCGTAACCTAGCTCTCGATGCTGCACATAGGAGGAACGAGAACGACAAGAGAAGGGCATATGGGGAGAGAATTCAAAGTGTCGATCAAGGCAGCTTCACTCCGCTAGTGTTCACAACCTCTGGTGGGATGGGCCCAGGCGCAAGATGTTTCTACGCCAGACTCGCGGAGCTGATCTCCGAACAGAAGCAGCAGCCCAGAAGTTATGTCACAGCCTGGATGAGATGTCGACTGTCCTTCTCTCTCCTTCGGTCGGCTTTGCTCTGCCTCAGGGGAACGAGAGCTTCTGCCCCTACTCCGTCAACTGCTGCAGATATCGACTATGAGGCTACAGTCACCGAATGCCGCATCGATCTGCGGCTCAACTAATTTAACACAGATAGGATAGTTGCTTATGTATTAGGATAGTTAATATTAAGGTAAATAAATGGTGGCGAAGGTGTGGCTATTGGGGGAGGCTGGAGGCCACGTTTATAAAAAAAAAAAAGTAGTAGTAGTGCTAGTAGTAGTAAAGATAATGACATTGTTGACAGTGGTGGTGGTGTTGTTGACAGGGGTGGTGTTGGTGGCAGTGGTGATGTTGATAATGGTGGCGTTGGTGATGTTGTTGGTGGTGGCAGCGGTGATGTTGACAATGGTGGTGTTTGTGGTGGCAGTGGTGGTGTTGATGTTGGTGGTGGTAGTAGTGGTGTTGGTGGTTGTAGTAGTGGTGGTGTTGGTGGTGGTAGTAGTAGTGTTGGTGGTAGTGGTGTTGGTGGTAGTGGTGGTGGTGGTGTTAGTAGTAATGGTGGTGGTGGTGGTAGTAGTAGTGTTGGTGGTGGTGGCAGTGGTGGTGTTGATGTTGGTGGTGGTAGTAGTGGTGTTGGTGGTTGTAGTAGTGGTGGTGTTGGTGGTGGTAGTAGTAGTGTTGGTGGTAGTGGTGTTGGTGGTAGTGGTGGTGGTGGTGTTAGTTACTCGTCTGGGGTGTTGCGTGTCGCTTCCGTCTGGTTGATGGCGCTATTCCTGGCCCGGTTGTCATACACACCCCAGACGATCACTGTTGGGTACGTCTCTCTCTCTCTCTCTCTCTCTCTCTCTCTCTCTCTCTCTCTCTCTCGTCAACATACCCCTCGACATTAATACAAAAATGACAACTCCTCATTTATGGTGTCTTACCCTATACACGATTACACAAGACAAAGAATACAGAAACAAACAGAACTGTAATCAATTCAAACTCCTCTCGCATATAGAAAATTAATATATACAAGGCTAATTTTACAGTAGCAAAATTTTACGTACAATTTATCATTATCACTCTAACTATATGGCAGTAGCATTTACTTGAAGATAAAATAGTAAATAAACAATAGATATGTACATTTAATAGTCCTTTGCGAAGATCAGCCACCCACAGGCAGGCGATGCCGTTTTTCCTGAAGGTGGTTTATCCTGACGGTTATATAGCAGCAGTGTTTTGGTGGTCTCTCTCTCTCTCAGCCTTGGGGGGGGTTGTACAACAGACTGAGGAGGTCGTCACGCTGGTAACATGATCCATTCATTCATTCTCCCTAACAGGGCAACTCCTTCTCCCTCCCTCCCTTCTTCACATAACACCCTTCCTCCCATTCATCCTTTACCTCCCTCCCTTCCTCCCATCACCCTTCCCTGTATTCTCCCTTCCCTCTCTCTCATTCTTTTCCTCCTCTTCTTCAATCATTCTTCTCACCTACTTCTATTTAGTCATAGCATCTCTCTCTCTTAATTTTTATGTCGGTAGAAGAATGTTGATAGTGTGTGTGTGTGTGTGTGTGTGTGTGTGTGTGTTGTTGTTGTTGTTGTTGTATATGCCTGCTTTTGTTTGTGTGTATTTCCATGTACCGTATGTGTGCTAGATGTTATATACACCCTTTTGATCTTGGTGTTTGTTGACGTTTGTTATCAGCATCAGTATGGCAGTAGGTACGGTGAGCCGCCACAACAACACCCGCCTGTATATTTTTGTTTTGTCACTTCCCCCTTGTCACTGACCTCCAGCCTTACTACTGCCTAAATTTTATTCCATTATTCTGAAAATCTTAGGAAAAAGTCCACAAACGACGCATTTTTTAAAGTTTCTCTTTTATGTTGAACTTTTTTTATTCCTTTAAAAATATAGAATTAATTTTTTTTTTCTCATAAATTTTGTCTTTTTAATATTTTTTGTGGTTCTTGGAGTGGGAGAGAAGCTGTTGTTATTTACATCATCAACACCTAATAAGATCCTGTAGCTCGAATATTACTTAACGTGTCAGTAAATAGCGAGGAATTACAAGAATTAATTAATATTTTATACAGCATCATAACTTCTTCTAAAACCTATTATGACTACTCGATTCATCTTTTATGGATATGAATTTCAAAGTTAACCTACCCTACCCAAACCTAACCTACCCTACCCAAACCTAACCTACCCTACCCAAACCTAACCTACCCTACCCTCGCCTCGCCAAGCTTACCCTACCCTACCCTACCCTACCCTAGCCTAACCTACCCTACCCTAAGGTATTGGTCAACAGTAATTATCTCAATTGGATGTTAAACTCAAGTATTTCTACCAGGTACAATGTAGCCATCTCTCCACAGACTACTTTTTCTGACCTAACGATGGTATGTTTGTTTTTTCCAAGTACGGTCTAAGCTCTGTTTTAACTGTACTGGGGATAATCGAACATGATGTAGTTACGCAGTTCACGTCACTAAAGAAACTCTCTCTCTCTCTCCACCTCCTTTTCCTCTCCGTATCGCTTATCTTTTCTTCCTCTTTGGCCCACTTTACCTCTACGAATCCTTATACTGTCTCTACCTATTTAAACACACACACACACACACACACACACACAAACACACACACACACACACACACACACAATAAAATACGTCTTTCATTATGTTTCAGTGTATCTTTTTCCCCTCACTAACACTTGGTCTTCATCACCATTATAATCTCTCAACATACAATTTCCAATTTCAAATGTCACCGTTAATAATTGATGTTGTTGGCAAGATAAAAAAAAATGGAATGTCTGTTGCATTTTTCCCATACCCTTTAATGAGTGGCGGCTAGCCTTTCGACACGGTGAAATAATTGACGCGGTAGTGTCTCTGTTACGCTGTTTCTTGTACCAGCAGCGGTCACTCTCTCTCATCATTCAGCCTCAGCTTCCAACCTTAGTAATCACCTCGATGGGTAAAAAAACTAACACTCATAGACTCGGGAAGTTTAACATTGTGAAGGTCAGCGAGACATATCAGAGTTGGTGTTTATCTCTCAATATCAGAAATTACACAAGATACCTTTTGTTGACATTCATGCTACGATCAATATCCAATATACTTGAAGGTGCATTACTGGGACAATTCTAAGCCACAAAGTCGATATGACAAAATGTTGGAATCCGCACAGTTTCTTACCGACTGGAGAGCATAGAGGATATAATTTATTCACAAGAGGTAAAGAATCTTCTAAAACACCTTATACACTATACTGTACATAAACACACAACATTTCTGTGAATAAAAAATGAGACTGGTAACCGCACGAGGTGTTCCCGTGTTCTCCCTCACACGTTATCTTCCGCAAAAGGTCAGCCTCATTCTTTATGAGCCAGAGCCTTCAATCAAGCCGCCGTCTCTCTCTCTCTCCCCTAACAAAGAAACAGCCTAGAGCACTATCATTCCCCTGCTGTTGTGTCCGTAGAAGCGGGGTCTGTTATAACGCCCGCCAAACATTACACAAATATTATCAGTTAGAATGAGAGCTTTTGCTGTTGTCATTTAACGTCAAAACTTTTATACTTAGTTGTCATGGTATTTAAGGCATCTGTCACTATTGTCCTTTGTTCTGTACTAGACGCAGTATTCTTTTCTTTTTTTAATAATTACCAGATATTCTTTTTAGGTGGAAATTTATTTAGTCTAAGTCTCCTGTACTCTCAACACTTGATGCTATTCACCGGGTCGACAAGGTGATGTTTAATATAGGTAAACACTTACAGTACGTCAATTCACAGGTGCGTTGACTTGTGTGTTGATAACGACATACGAAGCGTTATAATGTTTAAGTTTTATAAGCTGAAATATATGAATAAGCCGAGGTAGAGTCGTTTTCTGAGCTGAGAGAGAGAGAGAGAGAGAGAGAGAGAGAGAGAGAGAGAGAGAGAGAGCGAAACGTCATCGTAACCTCATGTGATAGGTGGCACAGGTGAGGGTCGTGTGTGTATGTAACATGGGAGGGATTTCGCGTCACTTAAGAACCTCGTGATGTTTCTTCGTCACAGTCACATTCTTAAGCTCCCACTCCACTCCCCTTCTTCCCCTCACTCCTCTCCCTTCCCTCTCCCCAACACACACACACACACACAGGAGACCAACTTATTGATTATAAATTTATAAGACGTCCAGGGTCTCTCAAGTCTCGTCAAAGCTCTTCTTAGAACTGCCGACACCCGCTTGTGAACCTTATAAGGCGTTTATGTTCTTTAACAAAATTTTGAATGTATTTTTCTGTCTTTCTGAAGAATTTTAAAACGTGTCATTTTTAAATCTTAAAAAAAATCGTACAAAATTCGTTCATACTTTTTTTCTTTAATTCGTGAGGTAAATTATTTTTGTAATCCTTGTTTACATTCACTATTTTCTTCCTTTCGTTCTGTAGTATATCATTTCGATTTTAATATCCGTTTACATCTGGGTGGAAAATACCTCGGTATTGAACCAGCCACTCCCAGGACAGGAAGTGAGAGCTGTATCCATTCGGCCACCGCACCCGCCAAATATTGCTCACTTCACTATAGCCATGAATCGGGTTGTCCATTTCCCCTTCCTCGCCCTGGCCTGTACTTTTGGTAACTGAGTTTTTCTTCTGGCATCTCTCCAACGTCATCTCTCCTTCGCCTTCTTCATCCCTTCTTCTCCATCCCTTCTTCATCATCGATTTCTCCACTATTTATTTACCACTATGCTACTTACACAAGACTTCATGCATATTCAAGCAGACACACAAGTTGAGGTACAGTAATACCTTGAAGCCGCCGGGAGACACACCTCCTTTGACCCAGTTTGAGTGTACTATAACCGTTCGTGTATGTTTCGTACCGACTGAAAAATCTCGGAAAATGTGAGAGAGAGAGAGAGAGAGAATCATGTTTGAGAGGGAAACAGAGGGGGATACAGAATCTCGCCCTTAGGAACCCCCAGCATCAATATTAAATTTTACGTAAGTGATCGATCACCCAACAAAATACATCACTAATAGATTATCCACTTACAAAAAAAAAACACGAACATAAACAAATAATATCACTCGGACACATATGTAAACAACGCCAGTGAAAGATACTCATGCAAATAGAGGTTTGACTTTTAAAATTAAGGAAATGAGCTCAAGTGTTTTGCATATTCGCCTTTTCGTGTGGTCCAGTGTGACCAAGTGTGTCCATTCTAACACAAACTACTTCATACCTTAAATTAACACCAACAACACATTTTGAAGTTTGTCTGATTGTTCTTTTTTTTTTTTACAAATTAAAGGACACAATATTATAATTAGTGTATTAGCATGTGGTTGTAAGGGTACATCAGGTATTGGTAACAGATCCACCTTATTCACCACCTCAGGATTCGAGCCACTCTTATTAACATGAAAACCTCCCCCATTCAGGTATCAATAAGACATTCACCTACCTGAATAGACGCGTCATTAGAGAGTTCTTCTGTCAAATGAATTACTTGTATTGGATATTTGCTTTTAATCTCTTTTAATAAAAAAATGGTCTGGTAAAATTCAAAGTCGACAGTGGCGCTTGAAAAATTGCAGACCGACTCTCACCCGAATATTTATACACCAAGCATTTATTACGACCCCGCGCTAATTGTTAAAATGTTCTTGACATTATCGAAACCGTAATTAGCACCCGCGTTGCATTAACCATCAGTGAAGTGAATATTGCATACTTCCGTGTTTGCAATAAGCTTCAAGTTTTTCAAATAACTGTGGGTGATTTTTTTTTTCAAGAAGGTAATGAAATAACTTCCTTTGTCTGTCGTTGCATCTAAAACCAAAATAGTAAAGTACCAGAACAAATACTCCTTAATTCGCTATAATATTTGAAGTTAAGAGCACTATCCCACACACCACACACACCTGTCCAAAATAAATCACGTACAGGTAATGCTGTAATTGACGCCACCTGGGCAACTATAAAGCATTAAATACCATGAATACATTTTACCGTTTATGAGAGACAAACTGTAATATAAAGAACGCCACTTTCCCTTTTTCTTAGTCTCTCGTGTAATGTTTCACAACTTTCACTGACACACCACAACATCACTGCTGCCATCTTCCTCAACATCGTAAGAATGTCAAGTATAGCCTTATGGTGTGAACGCCCACATATCATTCTAATCATACATAAAGAATGATGAAGTATACTTGTACAATTATTACCTTCTATTTCATGAAGGGTGCAAACAGATTTAATCAGAGTACACATTATATTTGAACGACGAAGAACGTAATTAGACCATACACGACCTTGGAAGTATTAAAACCTTAACCTAACCTTACAGTATTATGGCTGCACTTCCATTAACTTAAAGCAATAAAAACAAAAAGTTATTCCTATTTGTGAGAAAGATGTCAGTTGTATTTTAAGACTCAATCGATCGACTATTCCGAAAAACAGTAAAATAAACCGTGTGTGTGTGTGTGTGTGTGTGTGTGTGTGTGTGTGTGTGTGTGTGTGTGTGTGCTAGTGAAAAAAAAGCAAATTCCCTTGTTTGTTTTTGTATAATGCTTCCAATATAACAAACAATAATTCATTTCACTGTACATAATATCTAATTAAAATAATTAATTCCAACTACTTTCGGCTTTACCTCGTTAACTTAAGAGTAGTTGATATCGTTCGTTATATCCTGCCGATACTACTCGCTAGCGTATCATTATTACCTTAGGTTTAATGTCTCATATATAACCCCTATCCCCCTCACCCCCCCACCATTACCTGAACCTGGTGCTTGGATATTGCCCTTGTATGAGTTACTGTTAGTGTTGTTTCCTACACTATTGATATTACCCAAGGCTATTATACCTATTGTGTAGTGTGTGTACCCTGTGTGTGGGTGTTATGTGTAGTGTGTGTAGTGTGTGTGGTGTGTGTGTGTGTGTGTGTGTGTGTGTGTGTGTGTCGTGTGTGTCGTGTGTGTGTGTGTGTGTGTGTGTGTGTGTAGTGTGTGTGTGTGTGTGTGTGTGGTGTGTGTGTAGTGTGTGTGTGTGTGTGTGTGTGTGTGTGTGTGTGTGTGTGTGTGTTTGTCAATGTATACACATCTGTATATGTATAAGTATGTGTATGTATATAAGTATATGCGTGCATGAGTAAGCATTGTGTATATATTGTATAACTTTCTGTATAGCCATATGTATATTTACTTGTACGTCTGTAGCGATAATTTCTCAGTTGGTCTGTCTGTAATGTCTCTACGTCTTTTAACTTCATAAACAAATGAATAAGTAAATGAATCAGTAAATAAATAAACAATTTGAGTCTATAAATTAAAAATAAACAAGAAATGGATGAAATATTGAAGAAAAAAAATTCCCCTCAGCCATTGCCCAAACGACAGATGTTCTGAGATCGACTCCACACGCCATTCCTATACACGTGCAGTTATATACGTGTGGTGAACGGGTGGTACACAGGTGGTAGTGCAACTCTTCTAAGCACCTGTCCTAATGTGGTCACTACACCTGCAAGTAATTATGATAAGAGCGGTCCATGAGTCAAGGTCAACTATGTGATATCATATAATCAATAATAATCATAATACAAATTCGGGGATCAGAGGAAATCACAATAATTATTTACAGTTTATGTGGTAAATGACTCCAACTTTCCTCTCTCTCTCTATCTCTCTCTCTAACATTTTTATTACATATCGTAGATGTCAACATATGAAACAGTGTGTGTGTGTGTGTGTGTGTGTGTGTGTGTGTGTGTGTGTGTGTGTCAGCGTGTGTGTGTGTGTCGGCGTGTGTGTGTGTGTGTGTCGGTGTGTGTGTGTTGTGTGTGTGTTGTGTGTGTGTGTGTGTGTGTCGGTGTGTGTGTGTGTGTCGATGTGTGTGCGATTATTAGCCAGAAAAATGCCAATATTAAACATGGACAAAAGTTCAGGTGTGTGTTCAGGATAAACACACCTGAACACACACCTGAACACACACCTGAACACACACCTGATCTTGTGAATTTATTAGGTTCAGAGTTCACATTAATCACATATAGGTCGATAAACTCATTTGTAAACGTTAATTTTTACGCACATAAGCACACGCTTCACAAGAATATATTAGTTTTCAGATTTGCCACGTACCCCCAGGGCCAGGCCAACCTTCATCCCCCAAAGCCAGGCCAGCTCCCCACCCCCAAGTCAGAGCCAGCTCCCACCCCCAGTGTGAGCCAGCTCCACCCCCCAGTGTCAGGCCCAGCTCCACCCCCAGTGCCAGGCCAGCTCACCCCCAGTGTCAAGCCCGCTCCACCCCAGTGTCAAGCCCAGCTCACCCCCCAGTCCTGCCGTTTCACCCCTGATCATGCCAGTTCCACCCATCATGCCAGCAACCTCCCCCCTTGTGCGATGTCAGCCTTGAACCTCTGACACAAAACACATGTAATAACCTTGGAAATCGAAGAACCTAAATATAATACAATATAATCCCTATCTCTTGAATCATATGACACCAAAGTAACAGGGTCGTTTTTCCTTCAGGACAGGTGGAATAATGACGTCAAGACAGTGGGATAAGAGATAATGACGATCAGGACAGGTGGGATAGAGATAATGACGTCCAGGACAGGTGGGGTGAGATAATGACATGTGGTCAAGATAATGACGTCAGGACAGATTGCGCCAAAAGATAATACGTCAGACAGGTGGGTCAGATAATAACGATCCCAGGACGGGTGGCCAAAGAGATAATGACGTCAGGACAGGTGGGCAAGAGATAATGACGTCAGACAGGTGAGCTAAAGAGATAATGACGTCAGACAGTGGCCAAAGAGATGAAGAACGTCAGGACAAGAATGTAATCCGGGACGGGTGCGGGCCAAAGAGATAATGACGTCAGGACAGGTGGGCAAAGAGATAATGACGTCAGGACAGGTGGGTCAGAATGTAGCCGTCCAGGACAGTTTCAGGCAAAGAGATAATGGCTGACGTCAGGACAGGTGGTCAGAGAGTAATCGAAGGCATCATAAATATATCCTGTAAAGGTATGGAGGCGGCGCCACATCCACCTGCATAACGGGCTGGGGGGTGTGGGGGGCGGAACTTAGCTGTGACATCATAACGGGTGGAGGGGAGGAGGGGGGAACTGAGATCTGTACTGACGTCACGAGGGGTTGGGGGCGGAGGTGCACACGTGTGGAGGACAGGTGTGGAGGAACAGGTGCAATGTGTCGTGCGATGTACAGTGTGTGATGTGTGTGTGAATGTGTGAATTGTGTGAGGAGAGACATCTTGTGCCGTACCTCACAACCCACTTAGATCCACGAGGCAACTGGCTGTTGTATTACACCTTCCTCATAATTTAGTTATACAATAAACAATTATTTATTCGACTCTCTTCTCATAGATAAAAGCGTTAAATACACAGGTGATAAAAAACATATTGTCAGAAGTGGGATTCGAACCCACGCCCGGAAGACCGGACTGCGACCTGAACGCAGCGCCTTGGACCGCTCGGCCATCCTGACTACAAATTGCATATTAAAGAGGAAAAGGTAATTAAATGCCTTTGATGCATGTGTGTGTATGTGTGTACGAATATGTGGAGGCAGCCAGAGGTGACCTCGGTGGAGCGCATATGTTTAGACCCCCCCCCCCCACCCCTCTGAACACCTGTAACACATTACGCCCACGCTAGTACCTTCTCCCTACCCTACCTCTTCCCTTCCTGCCTCTCCACCCATTCCATCCCTTCCACTTAAGTATTTCTCCCTTTTTGTTAGTATTTTAGTCAGCTTTATAAACTATTTTATTCTCTACTTTCATAATAATCTATGAAATTGGCAGATATTTGTCTCAATTTTCCATGTATTGTGTAAGTTTTATACTTTTCATTATATATATATATATATATATATATATATATATATATATATATATATATATATATATATATATATATATATATATATATATATATATGCAAGTAAATCACTGTAAGTGCGCGTGATCTAGGTATATGCTGATAACCACAAGGAAAGAAGAAAACACGAAGTTTCCAGGCGCTTTCGTGTAATTCACATCTTCAGAGGTAAGTACAGATTTAGGAGAAGTACAAAACAAGGTGTATAACTGTATATATACAGAGGAGGGTGAGATCAGGTCCACAATGGTCAGGTATTAGGTAATGACCCTACTAATCTTTAAAAAGCACCGCAACGGTCGGTAGTCAGGTCAGAGGGTAAGGTGACCCAACCTTCTCACCTGGTTACAAATCTTCTTAATTACAAAATTGTCCAGTTTGTACATGCCATTACTCAAATTCATGTTGACTGCTTCGGTATGTTTAATGAGACTAGATTCTATAATGTTCCTACTGTCAATTGAATTACAAGGTAATATTGAGGAGGCATTATCCCAGTCAATGCAATGCTTGTTATCCCTCAGATGAACAAACAGAGCATTGGATTCCTGGCCTGTCCTAACACTATATTTATGTTGTTTTAGTCTAGTTACAAGATCTTTACCTGTCTGGCCTAAGTAAAACATATTACATTCCTTGCAAGGAACTTTATAAATGCAACCAATTGTGTTGTTGGGGGAGTTCTTGATAAACATTTGTTTAACAGTGCATGAGTTTTTAAATGCCACATTGACGTTCCAGGTTTTTAGTTGTAAAGGAATTTGAGAGAATTTTTTGTGAAATGGTAATACTAAGAGATTCTTATGGTCATGGGTGGGCTTGGGATCAGTTCTATAAAAAGATTTCTTAGTAATGTTCAGGCATTTGTCTATGAAAGATCTAGGGTATTTAAGGTTTGGGCCAATATTATAGATATATTTATATTCCTCATCAATGAATTCCGGGCTGCAAATTCTCAAAGCACGTAAAAACATTGTTGAAAATACTGACTGTTTGACTCTATTATGATGGCCAGAATAATAATGATTGTATGAACACACATTAGTAGGTTTTCTATAAATACTGAACTTAAAGGTGTTACCTATTCTGTGTATCAGACAGTCTGGGAATGGCAATTTACAGTCATGCTCTAATTCCACAGTGAATTTGAGCGAGGGGGCTAAGTTGTGGCAGGAAAGCTCTCTCTCTCTCTCTCTCTCTCTCTCTTTCTCTCTCTCTCTCTCTCTCTCTCTCCACACACACACACACACACACACACACACACACACACACACACACACACACACACAAGCCCCTTACACACACACATCCATTTTGCTCCTCAGCACACACACAAAACAGCCACCCCCCTCCAGCGCCTTTCTCACTTACTGTACATCAGCCCTCCCTCCCTCCCTCTCTTCTCCCATATATGACAACCTTCCCTCCCCCTCCACACGCCTTTCCTCCGTCCACCTCTTCCTCTGCTACTCAACGATGGCCTTACATCCTATATCAAGAGGCAATCACTACACAGACCCTCTCAACTCTCATCATTCAGTTGGGCATAAAGCTACTACACCATACCACGGCACGGCCATCTTCTTCCACCTGAGATCCCTCGCCCGCGAATTGCTGTGCTACGCCGAGCCCATAAGATCTCGCATTGATCGCTACAAGAACAGTCCCATTCCAACCATTGTAAAAGTCATCAGCGATCCGTAGAAAGCTCGAGTGTTAAGAACATAAGAACATAAGAATGGAGGAAACTGCAGCGGGTCTATTGGCCCATACTGGGCAGTCCCGTTTACACCCAACCCCTATTGCTCATATAAGCATCCAACCTATGTTTGAAGCTATTTAGTGTATTCGAGTTAATGATGATATTAGGTAACTTGTTCCATTCATCCACTACTCTGTTTCCAAACCAGTGTTTACCTATTTCGCGCCTAAATCTAAATTTGTCTAACTTAAAACCATTGTTACGAGTTCGCTCCTGGTTGGATAGTTTGAGTACCTTTGTAATGTCCCCTTTGTTTAGCCCTGCCTTCCACTTACACACCTCTATCAGGTCGCCCCTCGCTCTACGTCTCTCGAGGGAGTGCAAATTAAGATGCTTTAACCTGTGTCTCTATACTCAAGGTTCCTAATACCCGGGATTAGTCTTGTTATTCTCCTCTGAATTCTTTCAAGGATTCTATATCCACATTCTGTATCTGATGACCAGAACTGAACTGCGTAATCCAGACATGAATCTCTAAAAGCAAAATTCTGATTTTGAGATGGCCTCGCTAGTCTTGTAACTTCTTGCTCCTTTTGTATAGACCCAAGTACTTTATTAGCCTTGTTACGAGCAAGCTCCGTTATTT
Organism: Homarus americanus; assembly: GCF_018991925.1. NCBI lineage: Eukaryota > Metazoa > Arthropoda > Malacostraca > Decapoda > Nephropidae > Homarus > Homarus americanus. The sequence continues at coordinate 103,182 of NW_024722432.1, read as the reverse complement.
ACTTGGCCCAGGTTCCCTACTTATCATTACTCCTAAATCTCTCTCGCAGTCGGATTTCTCTATGGCATCGTTGTTCATCTGGTATCTGGTTTCCCTGTTTACATCTCCTATACTGAGTACTTTACATTTGTCCACGTTGAATTTCATCTGCCATTTATCAGACCATTCGAAAAATTTGTTTAGATCTTCCTGTAGTTTTGTGGAGTCCTCGTCAGATTTAATAACACGTCCTATTTTAGTGTCATCAGCAAATTTGCTTATGTTGCTGTCTATGCCGATATCTATGTCGTTTATGTATATAACAAATAATAATGGTCCAAGTACTGAGCCTTGGGGAACTCCACTTGTGACGTTGCTCCAATGGGACTTCGTGCCATTAATGCTCACTCTCTGTTTCCTGTCCTGTAACCACGCCCTAATCCATTTAAGGATGTCACCTTTGATGCCATGTGTTTCTGCCTTTCTAATTAGTCTTTCGTGGGGGACTCTGTCGAAGGCTTTGCTAAAGTCGAGATATACCACATCATAATTATGCCCCTCGTCCACCGATTCGAAAACTGATGAAAAGAATGTTAATAGATTAGTTAAACATGAACGTCCGCAGCCATGTTGGGAATCATTGATCAATCGGTGCTTCTCCAGGTGATTTCGAATAGAGTTTGAAATAATTGCTTCCAGTAATTTGCCTACTATTGATGTTAGACTGATTGGACGGTAGTTAGAGGATATTGATCTATCCCCCTTCTTGAAAATCGGTATTACATTCGCTATCCTCCAGGATTCTGGTACTACACCTGTTTTTAATGACATGTTAAACAACTTTGTTAAGGGCATACTAAGCTCTTCCTTACATTCCTTTAATACTCTGGCAAATATCTCATCGGGACCAGGTGACTTATAGGCTTCAGTTTGTCTATTTGCTTACTAACATCGTTACTAGTCACTACTGTCTCGCTTAATTTGTTTTCTTCACTATCTCTGAATAAAGTCGGTGCCCCGGGTATCATGTTTAAATTTTCGGTGGTGAAAACTGTTGAAAAATATTTATTCAAATTATTGCTCATTTCTCCGTCGTTATCAGTGAGCTCGCCGGTGTCTGACCGTATTGGTCCAATCTTTTCTCGTGTTTTAGTTTGATACATTTGGTAGAATCCTTTGGGGTTTGTCTTCGCCTCCCTTGCTATCCTTACCTCATTATTACTGTTACTTGTTATATAACCTCTCTCCATGTTAATATCATAGACCTACTACCTGCATCATCTAGCATAAACAAGTAATGTCACCACGGGCCTACTACCACAATCAGCATAAACCGTAAGTAGTCATAATAGGCCTAATACCATGCAGCCAGCATAAACAAATAGTAAACATCATGGGCCTACCACCACCATCATAAACAAATGGCCAACCATCATAGCGGCCTCTACACTACCACCACAGCCAACTTAAACAAATAGTAACCATCATAAGCCTACTACCACTACCACCAGCCAACAAACAAATAGTAACCATCGCCAGGCCTACTACCACTACCACCACCAGCCAGCATAAACAAATGGTAACCATCACGCGGGCCTACTACCACTACCATCACCCACCAGCGCCAAGCAAGTAGTAATCACCATAGGCCTACTACCACCGCAATCCAGCATAAACAATAAGTAGTCATAATAGGCCTATTACCATCACCAGCCAGCATAAACAAATAGTAACCATCATAAGCCTACTACCACTACCACCACCAGCCAGCATAAACAAATAGTAACCATCATAAGCCTAACTACCACTACCACCACCAGCCAGCATAAACAAATAGTAACCATCATAAGCCTACTACCACTACCACCACCAGCCAGCATAAACAAATAGTAACCATCATAGGCCTACTACCACTACCATCACCCACCAGCATAAACAAATAGTAACCATCATAGGCCTACCACCACCACAGGCAGGGTCTTGGGACGATGCCATGTGCTGACTCAGGTACCTTTTATGGCTGGTTTATTGGCCTTGTTGCTCAATTCCGGGTGGGTGTGTAGGCCTACGTGGACAGACCTTTATACAGCCTATCGCTACCCAGGGAGTCCAGGCACGTGCTGACCAGTGAACAAGGATTATCAAGACTCATAGCGGTATTTTGCCAGTGTGTTGTATGATTATGTAGGTATTGTTTTCACCTTGAGGAAGCGAGTTTCTCCAGGGGAATAAAATAGAAGTTCGTATTTATATCGATTGAATCATCTCTATTTTTATCTATGTCTCATGGCTACAATAGAGAACGTATATAGCAGATGGGAGATACAAGGAATGTTCTCTTGTATTGCGTAAAGGTTACTTCTCTAGTCAGGAAGGAACGGGAGGAAATAAGATGGGAGAAACAAGTGAAGGGAGAAATAAATGATTTAACGTAAAATTGTACAGAAAACGAAGGTATTTTTTGACAGATATTGTGTAGTTTGGAAGTTATTTGGGAGATGAAATGAGGTAGGTAACAGCTCTGCCACTGACAACAGACAGTTTGTGAAGACTTATTGATTAATACTGTATCGTGTTTGTATACCTGCACTGCTGATGTACATATATGCTGAGCCAATGTGAACGTGCATGGTAGTTTTACGGAATATCTGCCTGCCTGCGTACCTGCCTGTCTGTCTGTCTGAATGCCTGTCTGTCTGTCTATACCTGCCTGCTTGCCTGTCTGCCTGTCTGTCTGTCTATACCTGCCTGCTTGCCTGTCTGTCTGCCTGTCTGTCTGTCTGTCTATATACCTGCCTGCTTGCCCTGTCCCTGTCTGTCCTGTCTGTTTGTCTGTCTGCCTGTCTGTCTACTTGCCACACACACCACTTGCCTGTCTGTCTCTGTGTCTGTCTGCCTGCCTGCTTGCCTGTCTGTCTGTCTGCCTGCTTGCTTGCCTGCCTGTCTGTCTGTCTGTCTGTCTATACCTGCCTGCTTGCCTGTCTGTCTGTCTGTCTGTCTGTCTATACCTGCCTGCTTGCCTGTCTGTCTGTCTGTCTGTCTGTCTGTCTGTCTGTCTATACTTGCCTGCTTGCCTGTCTGTCTGTGTCTAAGAGGAAGATTCTGAATAATAAAGGTTGTAACTTATAATACACAGGAAATAAGGCTATAAATCTTATTGAAACCGACAAGAAACATTTGTCTGGTTCTCTATTCTGGCTGAGGGGTGACGACTCTTGTGTTTATAATGTGATTATAGGAACACGAGCTTGTTCTAGGTACACCTGTGCGAGCCGTGTGTATGTGTGTGACAATCCGCCATGGCATGTCAACAAGAAACAGCTGTTCTTTTGTTGTTTTATGATGAGGAAAGACATCGTTTGTATTGGTACCTATACAGTATAATGACCAGATGTGTCTATAGGTACAAAAAAAGTGATTAATGCCTATGACACTCAGCTGTGACATGTCAAAAAAAAAAAAAAAAATGTTCTTCTATTTAGGAGGAGCAGCGTCACTTTACCCCCACTACACTCATGAATCAAGAACCTTGGAAATAGTGTACCAGTATAGGCGTGGTTAGGTGTGGCCCTCATAACACGCTATCAACACAGGTGAATGGCGAAACTCAGTTGGTTACACTCACCTCGTTGGGAGTCTCTTTGTCTATATGGAAATGAAGCTAAGCTGGTGTCAGTTTATATGTTTCCCATTAGAGACTGAGTTATGCTGAAGTACTGGTGCTCCCAACTGTGTGAGACTAGACAGGTAATTTTAGGATTTTAGCTACAATAATACAAAAAAAAATATTTACACAAGAAGGTTGACCTTATTAAAACAACAGAGAGAGAGAGAGAGAGAGAGAGAGAGAGAGAGAGAGAGAGAGAGACGGTAAGGACTGACTAGGGATAATTCTGGTATTTACAACATACAGTATTAGGAGAAATGTGGAAGGTCATTTGTCTGGTGAAGATTATATGAACTAATTGTTGTTGTAGGGACCTAAGAGAGAGGCTCAGTCTTCAAGTATTGTGGGAGTGAAACCTGCAGGTGAAGTCTGGAACCAAGTATATATTAATACTCCTCACCTTCTATACCCCTCACCTTCTATACCCCTCACCTTCGATACCCCCCTCACCTTCTATACCCCTCACCTTCTATACCCCTCACCTTCTATACCCCTCACCTTCGATACCCCCCTCACCTTCTATACCCCCTCACCTTCTATACTCCTCACCATCTATACCCCTCACCTTCTATACCCCTCACCTTCTATACCCCTCACCTCTATACCCCCACCTTCTATACCCTCACCTTCTATACCCCTCACCTTCTATACCTCACCTTCTATACCCCCACCTTCTATCATTACCCCCCACCTTCTATACCCCTCACCTTCTATACCCTCACCTTCCCTATTCCCTCACCTTCTATAACTCTCACCTTCTATACTCCTCACCTTCACCCCCAATCTCTATACCCCTCACCTTCTACCCCTCACCTCTATACCCCCTCACCTTCCCCTCACCTTCTATACCCCTCACCTTCAATTCCTCACCTTCACCCTCACCTTCTATACTCCTCACCTTCACCTCACCTTCTATACCCCTCACCTTCTATACCCCTCACCTTCTCTATACCTCTCTCCTCCCCACCTATCTCACCTTACCCCCACCTTCTCATTCTCTTCTATACCTTCCTCACCTTCTATGCCCTCACCTTCTATACCCCCACCTTCTATACCCCTCACCTTCTATCTTCCCCTCACCTTCTCTCCTCATCCTCTACCCTTCATTAAGTCTGTTTGTTCCTCCTTCTTCTCCCACCCCGATGGTTCCTCCCTTACCCCCCCCTTTTTTTTTATGTAACCTTCCTATTCCCCCCCCCCCCTTCAACCTGTTGCTCAATGAATTTGCTTTTATAAGACAAACTGGTTTATGGATTTTTTTCTCGCACTTTTGTCTCTTTTCCACTTTTATCTTCCGTCGGATTTAAGCCTTTTAGTCACGTAAGTTTTTTGTGTGTTTCCCCATGGCCACCGATGCTCTTTTATTTCCCGGAGCGTTACTTTGTTTCCGAAGCTATACTATCATTCTCTAACTACACTAAACGCTCTTTTTTAATCTAACTTTTGTAGTTTGTTTCTATATATCCCGGAGGAACACCCTGTACCAACCTGTATTTATTATTAAAAAAGGTGAAGCCATAAGACGTATTTTAACCTTTCTGTGTGGTATAGATTTTATTTCCTACCCAACTAACTTCCTTTGGGTTATACAGTATATAAGAGTCTTTCTGTTTTAACTCGTCTATGTCGTCCATGTCATGAAAGTAAAGCAGATTGTCAGGTATTTTTAACTTGTTGTGTCGCGTCTAGTTGATGGTGGGGGCCGGCTGGGCTGAGTGGTCAACCAGCACACGCGGAGGAGCTTCAACAAGACATTCCGATCATCACAGCAAAATCCTCTCTCCCTCCCTCTCCTTCCCCCCTCCCTCCTCCCTCTCCCTCCCTCTCCTTCCCCCTCCCTCCTCCCTTTCCCTCCCTCTCCCTCTCAATAACCCGAAATAAACGACAGTAGACCCACAACAACGCGAGGTACCTAAGTGATAGGCGATCAGCTTCCTTACTAAGAATACATTGTTAGTCGCCTGTGAAAGATTACACCAGAATTCTGAAGTGTTTGTAGCACACGCACACACACACTCTAAAGCAGGGGTTCTTAACCTGGGGTCCATGGACCCCCAAGGGGTTCATGGGTGGGCTTCAGGGGGTCCGTAAAGGTCAGATAAAAATTTAACATTTATATTCACTATATTTTTATATTAAGTTGTTCTATTTTTGTCAATATATACCAGATGTTATGTATGTATTTTTGGTTACTGAAGAAAACCAGTAAATCTGTAGGGTGGCATGGGATGCTACTGTACACGGTCAGGTAACATACACCTATCTCATTTTCCACGGTTTATCACGGCTTGGGAATCTTCTCATATACTGGTAAGGCTTAACTGAGGGCCATAGTATCTTCAAATACATACTTTTTGTTAAATATATTCAATTACCTATGGTTGTGTTTTTGGTGAAGATAGCGAAAGAGGGCCACAGTTATTATTACTACAGTTGTACCAGCCGAGGTTGGAGACCTCCGACCGCCTTCTGACCACAATTTCAAAGTGTGGCTGAAGATTGATGGGTGTACAGTGTGTGAATATGTGGGTGCATATGGAGAAAGGCGCGTGCGAGTGTTGTGAAAAACCAAGAACGGTTGGTGCGCTGTATTTATTTGTTTTATCCATTATTTACAACAAGTCTGTTATTATTTATTGGTCAAAGTAGGGAGTGGGTGCACGTAGTTAGAGTAGGGATGCGTAAATAGAGAGAGAATGGATAAAGTTAGGGTCTGGGTGCGTCAGTAGGGGAGGAAAACACGAAGTCATCAGTCAGTATCCTTCATATATTTTTTGAGGGGAACCTTGAGAAATCCGTAATAATGCTACTGAAAATAGGGTTATCTGTCTGTCTCTCTGTCTGTCTGTGAAGGTTTGTCCGTCAGTCGGTCGGTCTGTCTGTCTGCCTGTCTATCTGTCGATCTGTCTTTCTGTCGGTCGATCTGTCGTGCTTATTAATTTGTGTTCATTAGTTACTGCTTTCCATATAAATTTCATAAAATTGTTTTGTTTTGCAGGCCTAGCTCAATTTGGAAATGTCAAAGAAAAGGAAGTACAACGAAGCTTACTTATCCTTTGGTTTTACTTTCATCGCTGAACGTAAGGGGACACAAAAGCCGCAGTGTTTCCTGCGTGACAAGGTTCTTGCCAATGGAAGCATGAAGCCAACAAAGCTGAAGGAGCACCTCACGTCTGTCCATCCTGAAAATGCATCAGGCAGTGTTGATCTATTTCGTGCAAAGAAGGCTCGATTTGAGAAAGCTGGAACTTTACCAAAACTTGGATTTTCCCCAACACAAAAGCCTTGTTTTGAAGCATCTTACAGGGTTGCTTATCGCATTGCCAAGCAAAAGAAACCACATACGATTGGAGAGATCTTGGTAAAGCCATGTGCCCTGGAAATGGTCAAGCTGGTTTGTGGCTTGGAGCAGAGGAAGAAAATTGCAGCATTGCCTTTGTCAAATGACGTCATCCACTCTAGAATTGTTGACATTTCTTCTAATATTCTAAAGCAAGTAATGGAAGAATTGGAAGCGACGCCATATCCATTCAGCATGCAACTGGATGAAACTACTGACGTCTCTCAGTGCAGCCAGCTCCTGGTTTTCGCCTGTTATATGCATGCTGATGCCATCAAAGAAGAATTCCTATTTTGTGAGCCCCGTTTGGAAACTACAAAGGCCATCGACATCTTAGAAATGGTGAATAGTTTCTTTGCCAAGCAAAACTTTGACTGGAAGAAAAATCTTGGTACTCTGTGCACAGACGGAGCACCTGCGATGCTTGGCAACACATCTGGTTTTGCTGCTTTGGTGAAGAAAGAAGCTCCTCAGGTCATCGTGACCCATTGTTTTCTACATCGGCATGCATTGGCGTCAAAGACTCTGCCCGCAATTCTGAAAGAAGTCTTGTCTACTGGCGTGAAAGTCGTCAACTTCATCAGAGCCAGGGCTGTGAACCATCGCGTTTTCAAGAGGTTTTGTCAAGAAATGGGAGCAGAATATGAAGTTCTTCTCTACCACACAGAAGTTCGCTGGCTTTCCAGAGGACAAATCTTGAAGCGTTTGATTGAACTTCGAGCAGAAGTTTCACTTTTTTGAGAGAAAAAGAGAGCCCACTTTCAGAACAGTTTGACAGTGAGGAGTTCATTCATGGCTTGGCCTACTTGGTGGATATTTTTGGCCATATGAATGAGGTGAATCTTGCGATTCAAGGCCCCGGAGTCACCACTATGGATGCTGCTGAAAGACTGCAAGCTTTTCTGGCCAAGCTGCCACTGTGGAAGAGGAGGTTGGAGGCAGACAACTATGCAAACTTTCCAATGTTAGAGGAAGTGCTTCTGCAGGATGGAATCGAGAGTGACAAGGCCCTGTTAATTTCTCTGCAGGCAGAATACTGCAGACATCTGGATGCTCTGCAGAACTCTTTCAAAGGTTACTTCTGCTCAGGTGACCTTAAAGTTGAAACATGGATTCGTAATCCTTTCCTTGTCGACATAGACTGTATCAGTGACGAAGACCTTGCCAAAGATGTCCTCATTAACCTGAAGACAAAGGAAATGTTACGAAATGAATTCAACTCGAAGAGCCTTGGAGAATTCTGGTGTGCGTTGACACAAGCCTACCCTTGTCTGGTAAAGCGAGCTATGGGTGCTCTGATTCCGTTTGCTACTCAATACCTTTGTGAGTCAGGGTTTTCAGCACTTGTTTCTATCAAAACGAAAAGTCGAAATCGATTGGATATCAAAGATGACATGCGTGTTACCTTGTCAAAGACCACTCCACAGTTTCATCTTCTTATTCAAGCCAAACAACAACAACCTTCTCATTGAAATGAACTTTTGAGCAGAATTAAAGTTTTGTTTTGTTTAATTTGCACAAGATGATTGTATTTCATTTTTGTATGGAGTGGCCATTAATTTTTGCATAAAAAAGTGTGAAACATAATTCTTTGTTAAGATTGTTTACTTTATCCATACTTTGTGTATGTCATACACTGTATGAGGCAATGGATTTTCAATAAAATAAATTATATGCATTGCATGCAAAGTTGTGTTTATGTGCTTATGTGCATTTTCCTAGGGAGGGGGTCCATAGCTTTCACCAGATTCTCAAAGGGGTCCGTGACTCAAAAAAGGTTAAGAACCACTGCTCTAGAGGGAACCCAATGGCTTGTAAGACTGCCCCAGCCCCCACAGCCTTTATAAACAGTATATAATGTAACATCGCCAAATTATGAAGGATTATACCACTGTAGGTCTCGGAATCTACTGAGAATTATAAAAGGTAAACATGGCGTCTTGTCCACTAACTTTTTTCATCTGCGTCATCTTGTCACCCATACATTCAGCTTCCACATGAGTCGAACACTCCGGTCTAAACCAAAGTAGGACAAATTCTGTAAACTCGCCCTACAAGTTCACAATGGTTCAGTATGTATATAGACGGTACAGGTATATAGACGGTACAGGTATATAAACGGTACAGGTATATAGACAGTACAGGTATATGGACAGTACAGGTATACACACATTGACAAACAGTAAATTGATTCAACCGAGGATAACCCTCCGTGAACGACTCTCACTGTATATGTCAGTCAATTCCAGCCTTCCTCTCCTCCCCTCCATTCTCTTCTCCTTTACATCTTCCTTACGTCCCTTTACACCTTCCTCCCTTCCCTTTCACCTTAGATCTTCCTCCCTTCCACCCTCCTCTTCTCCCTTCCCTCCAAGCTCCTCCCCTCCCTCCCACCCCTCCTCCCTTCACTTCCTTTCCTACCATCCCCTCCCTTCCACCATCCTTCCCCTCTCTTTCATGGACGCCAATCACCGTCTTCTCTTCCCTTATTCCTTAATTGATCAGTGCTTGAGTGAGACGCCAGCCACCACCTACTTTCCCACGCCTCTCTCAGCCCCAAACACTATTCACTTCCCAGCTGCTTGACACCAATACACTGTTGAAACGACCCTCCCCCTTCCACACACACACACACCTCGCTCTTATCTCTCATTCATCACACCTCGTAACAAAAACTCCTTCCTTGTATCTGTTGATCTTTATTTTTTGTCTTTATTTAAACAGATAAGGTGTGATTTCTTCAATGTACAAGTAACTGTGGCGTTTATTTCCTAACACCCAGTCCATCACACCTGCGCTGTATAATCCGTCACTTCCACGAGGTGTAAGAATATATCCCCTTGAAAGTGACAGACAGAGAGATAGATAGATCATACAGGATAGAGAAGACAAAGACAGAGATTAGACTGGACAGACAGACAGACAGACAGACAGATAGATAGAAAGATAAATCGACATACAAGTTCATACAGGTACAATACTTAACACACAAGGGCACACCGTAAGTCGCTTCAGCCACAGCCCAAATAAATCCCTTAAAAGTATTACTATTTCCTCGTCGGTCCTCGTGACAGTGTAGGAACTATGTCAACAACAAGATCCTCACTACACTGTTCACGATATACCTGCCGTGAGGCTTAATTACGTAAGACAAACGATCACTAACGTCATCCTCACATACATGCGTACTATAACAATAATATTCTTGTCTTCTGGTTAATTTTTACTTAGAGCGAACTATTTGACGGGAAAAAATTTGATTGTGGGTTAATTTTAAGGATAATGTTCAAGGCTTATATGGTTGATGTCCTTATCCACAATGGCATTAATATTAATATACTAATAAGCTCCCGTAGTGTAGTGGTTATCACGTCTGCTTTACACGCAGAAGGTCCCAGGTTCGAGCCCTGGCGAGAGCAAATTGTTTTACTTTCCTCTTCTTTCTAAACATCACCAGGACAGAAGAAAATAAAATTACTTGCTCTCGCCAGGGCTCGAACCTGGGACCTTCTGCGTGTAAAGCAGACGTGATAACCACTACACTACGGGAGCTCCGTTTTGTTGTTTGTGGTCAGTGAGGTTGTGAAAGAATGACTTTTATAATTACACCTACAGTATGTAGTTGGTAAATGTGATAATGAACGTCCAGAGTTATACCCCAAATAGACCTCAAACCTGGAACACATTGATAACAAGCTAACAATTCCAGGAAAGACCCATAAAAGTGTGATGAAAAACTTATCAAAATTACCCCAACATCCTCCCTGTGCTAACTCAGGTATTCAAGATGGCGTCAAAGATGGCCGTCATTCTTTAGTGTATCATATATATGCAACTAGATATGGTAGAAATATGAACAAAGTGTCCAATCATAGGTTTTCAGACACGAACAATCCCATAAAGCCATTGATTACAGGATAAAAAAAACAAGATGGCTACACTTTGTTTTCATTTACTCGTATTCGCAAGCAAACGTGATACTTGATAACTTATCGAGGGCAAACTTGTTTTTTTATATACATATATATATATATATATATATATATATATATATATATATATATATATATATATATATATATATATATATATATATATATATATATTGCATTGGTATGCAAGAAGCCCATAACGGCAAAGCCTGGAATAGTTTATTCCCATTTCAGCTTTGTATAATCTGCGATGAGAAGCTTAGTTCGACTGATGCCGCAACAATTGGAAAGAAGGTCCGCAGGACAGTTGTGTTGGCTAACATCAAGCGAAATTACGGGCTTCATCAGATGCTGGCAAGAATATCACCAATGAGACTCCATGCTGTTTGTCGTAAGAACTATACACGTTAGAGCACGATAACGGCTACAACAAGAAAGTCATCTGCCAGTGTGATACAGGAGGAAGAGGCACAGGAGGTGTATGGGAGGCACAGCTTGTGTAACTGTGACTTGCTCACCCATAATACGTTCAGTCAAAATACCATCTGCTGAAACAGTTGGCACCTTCAGAGACATTCCTATAAATACATAGTAAACCTGCTGCCCCCAGTCTGCAGGGTGTAGTAATAGGGCGCCTCTAAACTGATGACCCAAAACCACAGAACTTGAGCTGCAGCCACTGCTCTGGAGTCCTTGTGGACTGTTGTGTTCTGGAACTGGCTCCGTGTGTTTCATGGAGTGTGTTTCATGAAAGTGACCACGAGGAGTGACCAGTATGAAAGAACTGGAATAGAAGTCTTCCCTTTCATCAATCTCAACCCCACCAATCCAGGCACTATTTACACAGCACAAACACTATGTGAAAAACATGGTCTGAAAATATGCCCAGTTACATATGACCAGCCACAACACCTACAGGCTGCAGGAGTAATTGCTGCTGTACAAGATCTAGCTGGAGGAATGACACGGTGGTGGTCCCAGTACGCACTACCTCACTGTGTTCCTATCCGTGACGCACTGGAGTAGTTCACACTGCTACCTCGGAGTAGCATAAAGACCTACGTCCAAACACCAGAACAAAGGACAACAGGGGTCATGCCATCTTTGTCCACTGGCTGCACACACACACACCCACCATTTTGTGGATATGACCCAAATTGCCGGGTGTGTCTGTCGACTGGCATAGATGCATCAGTGAACTGTGACGATGCTGTAGAAATTGGTCAAGCAGCGGCATCACAAATGAGTGCCAAGAGGTTTACAGACATCATGAACGTAACGAGACAGAGTGTGTGTGTGTGTGTGTGTGTGTGTGTGGGTGTGTGGGTGTGTTACCAGACCTCGTTTTCCAGGATCACCACCACACCAATCTCATCCTGGTCCGCGATATAGCCAATAAAAAAAGTAACACTAAAATAATAATAATAAAATGACCTTCGTAGTTATAAAACAGTAGAATAATTATATCAAATCCAGTAAGACAAACAAGTTAAAAGTACAAATAAACGTTGTATTATTGTACCTGTTATATTTGGCCGCAGATTTGCACGTTTATATTCGTAGATTTTCTTATTGGTTCGTTCCTCAATCTTGTATGACTATTTTACTGAATAAATGTTGATCTATCTATCGATTTATCTATTGAATAAAAATGTTAGGCATAATTTAGATGATTTTATTGCCTGTGGTGTTTGTGATTTAACTTATTCAATTAGTTAAGTGCATTCTTATATCTTGATTTACGAGAAAAGTTCATCACACGAAAATTTATGATGATACAGTGTAGGGAGTTGGGAGATGACCGGGAGAAGTACTTGCCTCTGAAGACTATGTTAAGTGAACAAACGAGACATAAACTTAAGATAAACAAGAACTAGAGAAACTATCCAACTACCAAACAATAACACAGCTCTCGTAGTGTAGTGGTTATCACGTCTGCTTTACACGCAGAAGGTCCCAGGTTCGAGCCCTGGCGAGAGCAAGTACTGTTCTTTTTGTTTTTTTCCCAATACATTATTTTCGCAGTTGAATGTCTGTGATGATTTGCATTAACGTGTTGTTTAGTTATATGCAATACTCTCATATATGTACAGTCGGGATACACTAATAACACTACTTGTCATCACGTATTATGACTGAACCACAAAATGGGATAAAACTCTCCTTAATACCCAAGATCTTCGGGTACTTACATGCCAAATACTGTCTAGTGTTCAAGACGTTTGACCCCGACTGTACACACACATATATATACACTAATAATAATAATAATAATAATAATGGTTGCCCCTCATGTACGGGGATGGCCGGCCCTAGGGTCACCTAGGTGTCAATTTGTTTAAGGTGTAGAAGCTGTCGCCAACACAACAACCACACCCTGAGTTAACGAATTACATGACCCAGTGTCAAGGAATAATTAAAAAAAAAATGCCCGGACAACTCGCCAACTGCACTGGCTAACCATTACCGCGGAACACGATTCGCAAAACGAATAACATCCAGGTTCCCAAATACTGCTGGGTGGACAGAGGCAAATGGCGTAAAGAAACTTGCCCATAGTTTCATCCTGCCCAGGAATCGAACCCAGGTCCACACACACACGTACATGAAAAACAATAAAGAAGTTTTCGCAGATAAAAGAATAATAGCAACATTCTCCTCTTCCAAATGTTGCCACTTCGTTTCATTTTTTCCAGACATTTGAAACGTTTTATTAAATTCTCACCCTCGAGATGTCAATCACATACGTTATACCACAATATAATCTGACATATTGTGAACAGACTGTATTTCATTATATACCTTAACTGGCTCCTGACAAACGGGGAAAATATGACAAATTTAAAAAAGACAAAAAAATATCCTTATATAGTCATCGAAAGTTATTATTGGTCCTATTTTGATACTGTTCTCAACCTTAATGACCTTGTACTACGTCATTAAACTCCTATACAACAGCTCGTCTGGTCATAGTACATTAATAACCCAGCCACCAGGTAAACGAGTCTTGCCTTAGGTAAACATTAAATTAGCTCAAGTTGTCCTGTTTGGTTCAGGCGCGACGCAGGTAACTTACTGGTGTCTTATGGAGTAATAGAACAAAATCAACAACAAAAATATAAACGTATTTACCTTAATCTGCATATATCATCTCATTAGTGCATGGAATATTCTGAAGAAAAAACAGTGGAATGGGTGAGTGATGTTGACAGGTAAGACGAGACAGTTGATTATTTTGAGGTTATAGATAATATAGAAAAACAAATGACAGTCAATATATAGAAACAAATGACAGTCAATATAGAGAAACAAACGACAGTCAATATATAGAAACAAATGACAGTCAATATATAGAAACAAATGACAGTCAATATATAGAAACAAATGACAGTCAATATATATAAACAAATGACAGTCAATATAGAGAAACAAATGACAGTCAATATAGAGAAACAAATGACAGTCAATATATAGAAACAAATGACAGTCAATATAGAGAAACAAATGACAGTCAATATATATAGAAACAAATGACAGTCAATATAGAGAAACAAATGACAGTCAATATAGAGAAACAAATGACAGTCAATATAGAGAAACAAATGACAGTCAATAAATAGAAACAAATGACAGTCAATATAGAGAAACAAATGACAGTCAATATAGAGAAACAAATGACAGTCAATATAGAGAAACAAATGACAGTCAATAAATAGAAACAAATGACAGTCATATAGAGAAACAAATGACAGTCAATATAGAGAAACAAATGACAGTCAATATAGAGAAACAAATGACATCAATATATAGAAACAAATGACAGTCAATATATAGAAACAAATGACAGTCAATATAAAAACAAATGACAGTCAATATAGAGAAACAAATGACAGTCAATATAGAAACAAATGACAGTCAATATAGAGAAACAAATGACAGTCAATATAGAGAAACAAATGACAGTCAATATATAGAAACAAATGACAGTCAATATATAGAAACAAATGACAGTCAATATATAGAAACAAATGACAGTCAATATAGAGAAACAAATGACAGTCAATATAGAAACAAATGACAGTCAATATAGAGAAACAAATGACAGTCAATATAGAGAAACAAATGACAGTCAATATATAGAAACAAATGACAGTCAATATATAGAAACAAATGACAGTCAATATATAGAAACAAATGACAGACAGTCAATATAGAGAAACAAATGACAGTCAATATAGAGAAACAAATGACAGTCAATATATAGAAACAAATGACAGTCAATATATAGAAACAAATGACAGTCAATATAGAAACAAATGACAGTCAATATAGAAACAAATAGAAACAAATGACAGTCAATATATGAGAAACAAATGACAGTCAATATAGAGAAACAAATGACAGTCAATATAGAAACAAATGACAGTATATAGAAACAAATGACAGTCAATATAGAGAAACAAATGACAGTCAATATAGAGAAACAAATGACAGTCAATATAGAGAAACAAATGACAGTCAATATATAGAAACAAATGACAGTCAATATAGAGAAACAAATGACAGTCAATATATATAGAAACAAATGACAGTCAATATAGAGAAACAAATGACAGTCAATATAGAGAAACAAATGACAGTCAATATAGAGAAACAAATGACAGTCAATAAATAGAAACAAATGACAGTCAATATAGAGAAACAAATGACAGTCAATATAGAGAAACAAATGACAGTCAATATAGAGAAACAAATGACAGTCAATAAATAGAAACAAATGACAGTCAATATAGAGAAACAAATGACAGTCAATATAGAGAAACAAATGACAGTCAATATAGAGAAACAAATGACAGTCAATATATATATAAAGCGTGTTGATCATCAGTAGCACTCGGTGAGAAGTGTTCATAAGAGAATTGAAACAACAACAAAAAATATTCGAATTATTTAGTCAAGATGGTCAAGTATGTGTGGATGTGAAGCTGATGATTTAACCTCCATTGATGTTACTGATACCTCCTCCTGATACTACCTGCTCCTGATATTACCTACCACTGACACTACCTCCCACTGACACCTTTTCATCACCGTAGCTCCCTCCTCCTCCTCCTCACCATCACCACAACCCCTTCTGTCAGCATCACCACCTTTCCACCACCACCATCACCACAACAAACCCTCGTGAGATAGGTAGGAGGAGGAGGATTACAGGTGGGAGAAACGTGTTACAAACATGTTTTGTCGCATCCGTGGCTTAGCAGGGATCACTCTCCCACTTTAGACCCTCTGCTAGGTTAGGTTAGGTTAGGTTAGGTAAAGGTATACAGAAGCAAGAGGTCATATGGGTCACTACCACGATCAAAGGAACACAACGCTCCATGCCTTTACGCCATGACTTAAAAGATGTCTATTGTCTAAGTATTAAGACGTCTGTTTCCACCAATATAAATAGTTCACGGATTTATACGAGTATCGACCACCGGCTATTAGTGACCTTTTATTTTGTTCACTCCTGAGGGACCACGTGTTGTGGGTCCATGTCAACACTCACGGCTTATATAGACACGTTACTAGTGATATATTAATTGTTTACTTGTTTTTCTTTGGTTCTTATATTAAAACAAAATATTTTAGTTGTTTACTTAACTGCTATTTTTTAATTTAATTTTATTCTTAACTTTTTCTAATTTTTGTTTTTAAGTAACTTTTTTCTTAATCTCTGTTTGTTTGTTTGTTTCTCACGATAGTTCACTTCGTTATTGTCCCCTAAAATTACACTTAACCTAACCTAACCTAACCTAATTACACCTCACCTCACTATTATAATTCATTGGACTTGTTATTCATCTCTACAACTCAATTACTAACGGGAATCAGAAGAAAAAAAATATGATACTTCTTATAACCCAAAGTAAAAATACATTACCCATCACCAGCCCATCATTTCCATTCTTCCCATCACCTCACTCATCCCCACATCCACCCCATCATCTCACCCACCCCTACATCCACCCCATCATCTCACCCACCCCTACACCAACCCCATCATCTCACCCACCCCTACACCCACCCCATCATCTCACCCACCCATACACCAACCCCATCATCTCACCCACCCCCTACACCCACCCCATCATCTCACATCCCCCATACATCCACCCCATCATCTCACCACCCATACACCTTGCATATCTCACCCACCCCTACACCCACCCCCCATCATCTCATCCCCCATACATCCACCCCATCATCTCACCCACCTCATCATCTCCACATCCCCCATACATCCACCCCATCATCTCACCCACCCCATCATCTCACCCACCCATCATCTCACCCACCCCATCATCTCACATCCCCCTACACCCACTCCAATCATCTCATCTATAACCCCTCATCACCCCCACCCCACCCACTCACCCATCCTCACTTCATTCAGCATAGAGAATACATACAGTACACCCTCTCACAAAGTCCGAGTCAAACAATAGCTACTCCCATCCAACTCGTATACATATTTTGTGTAATATTTCTAAAAGCACTGCATATGAATGACTAACCCCAAAGCAGTAAAAAAAAAATAAAAAAAAATAAGTAAAAGAAGTCTCTCTGCATTGTGACGTTCTGTTGTTTCTATAAGGGACTGTAAAATCCTTCTGTACTTCCCTGAACCTATTAGGAAGAGGAGTTGAGTCTCATTTTAGAGGTTTTTACTCTTTTAATTCGTCTGCTTGATATAGGATAAAGAGATGTTAGGTATTTGGTTTGTATGTTGTTGAGATTAGTCGAGTTTGTCTTTCTTGTTAACGTCTCCCAAAATACTTCGTGTTATGACCTCCAGGCCTTTATTCCTTTCAGTTCCTTAAAAACTCGTAAATATTTAAATCTCTCTCTCTCTCTCTCTCTCTCTCTCTCTCTCTCTCTCTCTCTCTCTCCTCCCCACGCCCCTCCCTCAACATTGTCTAATCGTCACTTGTCAACTACGCCTCCTTTGCTCCCTGTTATGGGAATCTAAACCACTTAATCATCTAATTTAGCGGTGGCCTCCTTTAGCTAATTACTTAATCTGTCCATGTCACTCCTCTCTTCTCCCTCCCCCTCCCAGAATAACACGTAGTTATTGTGAAGGATATGGGTGTATTCTGAGGACGGAGAGGGAGGAAGAGGAAATGGAAAGAGGAGGAGGGAAGGAGGGAGGAAGGAAACGGAAAGAGGAAAGGAGCTGGGAAGTGGTGAAAAGATAAGGAAGGAGAGAACGAAGTTAAGAGTGTGGAGAGAAGATGAGGAAGGAAGGAGTAAGGAAATAGAGGCAATAAAATAAACAATAGTACTCTTGCAGGGGGATGTAGGGATCCCCCCCCCTCCTTGGCGTCCTCCTCTGCTGTAATGGTTAATGGAGAAAAAAATAAAACCATTGAATTAAGCT
This sequence comes from Homarus americanus, assembly GCF_018991925.1. Lineage (NCBI taxonomy): Eukaryota > Metazoa > Arthropoda > Malacostraca > Decapoda > Nephropidae > Homarus > Homarus americanus. Next base: position 84,835 of record NW_024722432.1, on the reverse strand, counting down.
GTGGAGCCCAATGGAGATGACTCCCCCAAAAAAAAAAAAAATGGCTGTACAGAGAAAAAGAAAATCGATTTTTTTTATTATCAGACGAGTGAAAATATACAGTGGGTTGCTGCTTATTGTATGTATGTATGTATGTATGTAACAGACAGGGGCAATCATCAGTGCAATATTGATTAGTTTGTTAATATAAAAAAGTTTGCAACATTTTCAACCCATGTTTACTTTTCGTGTGTTTGCTGGGATAGGTGGAGAATAAGATATTACCTTCATCAGATATTTTATGGAGGTCTGGGTCTGAGAGGAGCGCATGGGGGGTTGGTCTTAGTAGGTCTGGGTGTCTTTCAGTTCTACCTCTGGTTATTCCGGAACTAGAAATTATTATTCTCAATGAAGTGATTAACTGATTTATAAACAAATATAGCACAGCAGTAAGTGTTAATATACTCAAATTTTAACATTTTCAGACTAGCATTTCGTTTATGTGATCAATTTTTCAAGTAGGTCATTGTCCACGCAAGTCTCTTCTGGCATTGACAGTAAATCAAGTGTTTGTAAACAAGATCATAATAGACTTCTGTTATTACTGCAAGCGTGAGTGACTTATGAGTGTGATAGAGGATACAGCACTGTTTATTGATTTTGGGTTGTGCTGTATGTGGTTTCTCCAGTTCAGTTTCTCATCAAAAATAACTCCAAGGAAATTAATATTTTGTTCACGTTTGAGGACTGCATTACCAAGGTACAGGAGGTCCAGATCTGGGGGTCTGATTTTTTCTTCTGTGAAAGATTGTGGAGTGGGTTCAGTCGAGGTTTAGGGTCACGTTATTACCCAGTTCCTGACTTTAGTCAATTCCCTGTTCATGGTTCTCATCAAGGAATGAAGATCCGAGTGGCTGGTACAACATGCTCTCGGAGTGGGTTCAGTCGAGGTTTAGGGTCACGTTATTACCCAGTTCCTGACTTTAGTCAATTCCCTGTTCATGGTTCTCATCAAGGAATGAAGATCCGAGTGGCTGGTACAACATGCTCTCGCTATATTTTCTTTCCGACCAATATGTTAATTTATCTGTGCCTCTCTCTCTCTCTCTCTCTCTCTCTCTCTCTCTCTCTCATCCACAGTTTCAAACCCCCACCTACACTAACTCTGAAATATATATTTAAATATATTTAGACTGGGACCCTATCACCAGAGACAGACTCGAGGGAGGATTTGGTGGTGGTGGCGTCTGAGTAATCCGCCAGCTTCAGGGATTACCGGGATTACACCAACACACCTCAGCCTCTACCTCGCCTGCGACCAGATGTTCAAGACTTATCCCAGCGTTTCAGCCTTCGTCACACGCAAGACTGAATTTATATCCATTTACGGCTGCTTTTCTTCCTGCTTTTGAGGGCGGGGGTGGGGAGTGGAAGGGGGGGGGGGTTCTAGTTACAAAAATTACCCATAGTTGAAATACAAATAAAGGAATAACAACCCTATAATATTACCCATTATGAACTATATTCGCACATCTCCCTGAGTGACATATTATTAGGTAGTTGTTGTTGTTGTTGACACATATATAAAGTACAGTTTGTTACGGGTATAAGATAAGATACTCAGGTACAACACACAGTAGGTAGGTAACTCCTCAGGTGTTTTAATAACGGAGTATAAAAAGTTGGTGTCTTAATGGAGATGAATTAAATTGTATCTAAATAATTAACATGATGACTTAACCCTTTTACCATGATGGCTTAACCCCTTTAGCATGATGACTTGACCCCTTTAGCATGATGACTTGACCCCTTTAGCACGATGACTTAACCCCTTTAGCATGATGACTTGACCCCTTTAGCACGATGCCTTAACCCCTTTAGCATGATGACAACCCCTTTAGCACGATGACTTAACCCCTTTAGCATGATGACAACCCCTTTAGAACGATGACTTAACCCCTTTAGCATCGATGACTTAAATCACCGGGTTGTAAGGACTAAGTACTGACCTATAGGTCCCTAGACACACTGTAACATCATCTTCATCCGTATAATAATAGTTGCCCCTCATAACCGAGGCTGGCCGGCCCGAGAGTCACCTACGCGAGGATTGGTTTAAGGTGCAGAAGCTGTCGCCAACACAACAACCACACACTGAGTTAACGAGCTGTATGACCCAATGTCTAGGTGACCGGACAATTCCCCAACTGCACTGGCTAACCATTACCCTAGACTAGAACACGATCCGTAAATCGATTAACATCCAGACTCTCAATTACTGCTGGGTAGACAGTGACGTAAAGAAACTTGTACACACACACACACACACACACACACACACACACACACACACACACACAGAGGGAGACGACAACTAATCTAAGCTACATACGTCGTGGAGTCGGCTGAGTGTTGTTCCACCTACTCCAACTCACTACCTCATTAATTTACTCCCTCTACGTGTCGCTGCCTCTACTCCATCTACTCATTCAACCAAGATTCATTATGGGGGGTTGTATCAGGGATTACAAGTGGGTGTGATAATGTTCTTTTAAACCTTTGAGTGTGTGTGAGCCCAGAGTGTGTTTGAGCCTAGAGTGTGTGTGAGCCCAGAGTGTGTGTGAGCCCAGAGTGTGTGTGTGAGCCCAGAGTGTGTGTGAGCCCAGAGTGTGTTTGAGCCCAGAGTGTGTGTGAGCCCAGAGTGTGTGTGAGCCCAGAGTGTGTGTGAGCCCAGAGTGTGTTTGAGCCCAGAGTGTGTGTGAGCCCAGAGTGTGTTTAAAGTATATCCATAAGTATACAAATCTTTTATACCAAACTACTACTTATCTCACCACTACGTTACATCATTCACTCATCTTCACTACAGTCAAAAGGTATCAAGACTTATCATCCTATTCTCAGAGATTAGTTCATTAAAACTTTCCCCACTACACTGTGTAAGTTAATACCTAAGATTTATTTCCTTTAACCCCCACTTAATTGTATATCAACACACCTGAGAAATAACTATCATCACCGCCAACAATACCACCATCACCACCATCACCACCATCACCCACACCATAGCAAAGATAATACCAATAACAAACACGCACCTGCATACCACAAGACGCTGCCCAAATCTTCAAACCCCACCCACCCACCCACCCATCTACTTCCTCCTCCACCCTTGAGCGCATCATCCTCGAGGCTGATAAGCTTAATCTACCTCATCTACTTCGGGCCGGGACTCAAGAAGGGCCATGGTTAATCTAATATCTACGCTGATTAATTGTTGACAGGTAGAGACAGGTGGTGCTAGGAGGGAGGCCTTATGTGACTCTACGGTGGGTAGGGTGGGGTGGGTGGGTGAGTGGGTGGGTGGGTGGGTGAGTGGGTGGTGGGTGGGTGAGTGGGTGGTGGGTGGAAGAAGTAAGAGATGATGAAAGAAGTACCAGAAAAAAAAAGATAAAATTTCACTAATAAAGATTTTTAAGCTTAATATTGGCTCTGACAAGTTAAGCTTAATAAGAATCCATAGCCCAAACTTTATTACGGCACGAATTAAGCTTAATAAGACTCCATAGCCTAAACCTTAAGCTTAATAAGACTCCATAGCCTAAACCTTAAGCTTAATAAGACTCCATAGCCTAAACCTTAAGCTTAATAAGACTCCATAGCTTAAACTATATTACGGCACAAGTTAAGCTTAATAAGACTCCATAGCCCAAACCTTAAGCTTAATAAGACTCCATAGCCTAAACCTTATTACGACTCAAGTTAATCTTAAGACTCCATAGCCTAAACCACCTTATTACTGAAGAAGACGTAGTTCAACTTTGATCAGTTTGGCAATTAAACTTGGTTACTGGAGACGAGAAGGGCGCCGAGGAGGAAGGGAACTTTTGACCTTGATGGATGGAAGTTTATTATATAGATGAGGGGAGGGATAGAGTGAGAGGGAACTTACTGCTGATGAAATTGGAACTTTTTTCTTTAAGTTTTAGTTTTGATTTTTTTTTTATTAAAGGAGTTTGTAGGCAAGAGAGAGGGAGGGAGGGGGTGAGGAGGGATTAGGCCTGGAGTGGTAAAGAAAGGGGAGAGGGTGGGAGGAGAGGGGAAGGAGAGGGGAGAGATTTAGGGCTTTGAGAATTTGTTCTGGTGAACTTGAGTATTTAATATTCCCTCCACCAGCAAGGAGGGGAGGGGGGTGAGGGGTGGGGAGATAAGGGGTGGGGAGGTAAGGTGAGGGATAAGGGGGTGGGGGTGGGGGTGAGGGATAAGGGGTGGGGAGGGGAGGGGGGGAGGGAGGGGGTGGGAGGTGACGGGGTGGGGGAGGTGATGGGGGTGGAGGTGACGGGGTGGGAGGTGACGGGGTGGGGGAGGAGGTGGGGATGACGGGGGTGGGGGGGGTGGGGAGGAGGTGGGAGGTGACGGGGGTGGGGAGGTGACGGGGGTGAGGGAGGAGAGGATGGTGGAGAGATGGTAATCTTAAAGCATTAACTGATATCTTAGTGGATAAACTTAAAAACTACATCATCGAGAAATTTTACATTCCCTATCTTTCAAAATTAACTTCGCAAACTTAATATAGACAAATTTATTTCCTAATTTTTTAATGTAATATTTCTCAGCACTTAGAACTGAAGGAAACAAACAATTGGTGTTAGTTAAGAAGATAAACTATACGTGTGTGTGTGTGTGTCCACTTTTGAGTACTGAGAGAGGCGTAACCCACCAGACTGTCGAAACCCGAGAACTTCATTAGGGAAGAAGTGGAAGTGGGCGGAGGTCTCTGATAACATTATTAGGACACCTTCTGGACAGAGTTGGCTGGACACGAAAAGAGGGCGGGATTCCCTTAAATATTTCCCTGATAGGCTATGGGTTAAGGCCCCCCTTCCGCCCTCACCCCTTCCTCATGGCCACCTACAGGAGGAGGAGGAGGAAATAACCATGAAATTATTTTTACTATGAACAAAAGAATAAGAAGTTGTTCAATGATGTTTATTCTAATATAATTCAATCACCTGAGAACTCTTATAACAACATCAAGTCGGACTACCTGAAGACTCGTCACCGCAGCTTATTTCACCTGAAGATTAACCACCCTAACATTCCCTGAGGGGGTTAGGTTAATCTTCAGGTGAAATAAGCTGGGAAAGACGAATTTACAGGTGACCCCCTAAGTTTAATTAACAAATTCTCAGGATCACACTAATACGCTTTGGAAAACTTAGAATGAAGAACAAAAACACGAGTGAACATTATCCTGATGTTCTTATGTGGATGGTTAACTTTCCTCACAACACAAAGAGATAATCATACTGTAAACTTTATCCCTAAGCAGAGGCCAACAGATCCGTGTGAGTGAGTGAGTGTCCTGCCACGTCAACATACCCTCCACTACTTCATCTCGCCGACTACTTCTTCAGCCTCCCTCAGATCCTAGTTACTACCATCTCTTGACTCTCCTTCTCTCACTTAACCTAACCTACATCCTGAATCACTTTATCTTGATTTCTCTCACTCCTATGATTTACTCTTGTTGTTTATGGTGGTGGTCGTATTGTTGTTGTAGGGATAATTCTTTTACATCCATGACCTCCAGCATCACAACCACCATCATCACCATCACCTACACCATAAATTCCCTCAGGCCAATACGACTATGACTACACCAACAACAAACCATACATAGCTTCCATTCTCCTCCCCAACTCTCCATAATACTTCTCTCTTCCCCAACCCTCCATACCATCCCAACTAATTACCCCCCCCCCCAAACCCGAACATAGGAGGTTCGGAATCCATTCAATTCGACTCCAAATAAACGATTGGTTGACAGAAATATTTCCTAGTTAAGATTTTTTTTTAAAGGGGAAAGATTTACTGGTGATTAGTTGATTGGCTGGAAGAGGAAGATTGGCTGATTCCCGTCCCCTCCCTCCGTCCCTAGTGACCCAAATGACAGTAGAGGAATGTTAATGAGTAGGAGGAGGAGGATGGAGAGGAAGAAGGACAAGGAGGAGGAACAAGAAGGGGGAGAAATAGAGGACGGAGAGGAAAAGGAGGTAGAGAAAGGACTATAAAGGAGGAGAAAGGAAAAGGAGCAGGAAAATGAGGGATAATAGAGAAAGAGGGGAAAAGAATTGAATTGAAACAGTGAATTAAATTGAATTGAATTGAAGGGCAAGAGAAGGGGAGAAAAGGAAGATGGAAAGGAGAAGAAAGGGAAAGAGACAATATAGTAGTAATAAAGGCAGAGGGAAGGAAGATGACTTACCTGATCACCCTAAAAACTTTCCCCTCATTGCCCTCTCTCTCTCTCTTCTCCTCACTTACCCCATCTCGTCCCATATCTTTACTCTCCCACATCCCCCACCTTCACCTTCAATCTCCCCCCACTCTCCCTCACCTCGACTGACCTCACTCTCCCTCACCTCCCCCTCCCCTCACCCTCCCCTCACTCTCCCCTCACCAGTCTCCCCCATATAATATAATATGGTTCTCTGCCTCTCACCCTCTGGGCCAGTGACCTTCAGCTATACCACACAAGCTTACCAATTACATTTGCTATTAGCTTGAGGAGGAGATTGTGGTGGAACGTGGAGGAGGAGGTGGAACATGGAGGAGGAGGAGGAGGTGGAACATGGAGGAGGAGGAGGTGGAACGTGGAGAAAGAGGTGGTGGAGAAAGTAGTAGTGATAGTGGAACATTGAGGAGGATGCGGCAGAGTAAGTGTAGTTGGAAAGAAGAAGTGGAGCGTAGAGGAACGAGATGGAAAATGGAGGTAAGGAATAGAGGCGTAAAAGGAGGAGGAAAAGAGGAGAGGAGAGGAGAAGAGAGAGGAGGAGAGGGAGGCAGCAGGTGGTGTGAGCCTACAACACTACACAAATTTGATTCCCTTCTTCACCACCAGCCATAGTGGAGGGTCACCACCACCCTCTGTCCCGACCACACAACACGGAAGTAGGAGAAAGTGAGGAGAGCAGAGGAGAAGATGGGAAGATTAGAAAAGAAGAGAAGACAAACGAGAAGAAGAGAGATGATAAAGGAGAGAAGAGAGATAATAAACGAGAAGAGAAGAAAAAGGAGAAAAAGTAAGGGGAAAAAGGAGGAGGAGAAAGAGAAGACTAAGAAGGATTTAAAGAAAAGGAGAAGATATAAATATGACAAAAATACGAAGGAAAATAATAAATAAATAAAAGACCTAGAAGAAAGAGCCAAAAAAGAAATAACCAATATAAAAAAAAAGATGAAAACACTATATATGTGTTAACTATTCCACATCCACAACCTCTCTATTCCACCCATCCCATAATTTTTCCATTTTCATCTATCCTTTCCTCAAACCCTCCCTCTTTGCTTTCTGTCATCTTTCCATCCGTCAATCTCTCTTTGATAATGTTAACACGTAGTTCTGTCAATTTTAGTTTCTCCGTCAATTATGATACACTCGTCCCGTCCAAAAAAGTATCTTTACGATTTTATGCGAGACAATACGACACAACAGACGAAGGATTTTGACAACCCTACCGAGACAACAGAGGTCACAGTGTTCATTTTGAAATTCATCGATCACCCCAAGTACAGATAGTTTTTTTGGGGGGGGCATATGTGTGTGTGTGTGTGTGTGTGTGTGTGTGTGTGTGTGTGTGTTTTAATATTGTGTCCCTCTAATAAACTGGGACTAAAGATTTATTTTCAATTATAGATTTTCTTCCTATCGTCGATTTCTCATCCCAAATCATTTAGGATAGTTGGATGGGGGGGGTTGGGGAGGGGTGTTGGGGGGAGGGGAGGTGGTTGGAGGGGGGTGGTTGGGGGGAGGGGGGGTGTTCGGGGAGGGGGGGGTGTTGGGGAGGGGTGGTGGGGAGGGGGGTGGGGAGGGGTGTGGGGAGGGGGTGTGTTGGGGAGGGGGTGTTGGGGAGGGAGGGGGTGTTGGGGAGGGGGGGGTGGGGGGGGAGGTGGGGGTGTGTTGGGGGAGGGGGTGTGGGGAGAGGGGTGTTGGGAGGGAGGTGTTGAGGAGGGGGGGTGTGTTGAGGAGCGGGGTGTGTTGGGGAGGGGGTGTGTTGGGGAGGGGGGGTGTGTTGGGAGGGGTGTGTTGGGAGGGGTGTTGGGGAGGGTGTGTGTTGGAGGGAGGTGTTGAGGGGTGCTGGGGTGCTGGAGGGTGGCTGGGGAGGGGTGCTGGAGGTTGCTGGGGAGGGGTGCTGAGGCTGGGGAGGGGGTGCTGGAGGTTGCTGGGAGGGTGCTGAAGGTTGCTGGGGAGGGGTGCTGGAAGGTTGCTGGGGGAGGGGTGCTGGAGGGTTGCTGGGAAGGGGTGCTGAGGTTTGGGGGGGAGCTGGGGAGGGGGGGCTGAGGTTGCTGGGGAGGTGCTGAGTGTTGCCGGGGAGGGGTGCTGGAGGGCCAGAGGGGTTGGAGGTGGCCCCATACCTACAGCAGTGTTACATAACCTCCACCAGCCTAGCAATACACAGGTGACCATGGCAGTTAATTGAATCTCTGGTGGACAGGTGAACACAGGTAGTGATGACGTAGCAGTGTATACACGAAGGGGAGGAGGTGTGTGTGTGTGTGTGTGTGTGTGTGTGTGTGTGTGTGTGTGTGTGTGTGTGTGTGTGTGTGTGTGTGTGTTTAAATCCGTGTATAATTATGAGTTGAGAAAATATATGTATTTTGTGTATCGGTGTGTGTGTGTATTTCCGGATCATAACACATGATAAACTCTCTCTCTCTCTGTGAACGTCTCCACACCTGGCGACACCATCACACACTTTTTATCCCCACCTTCACCTCACTGGAAGAACCTGTAAATACTTTCTTCAGGTTAATTATGTAAACTCAAATCCCTTAATAAATTTACAAACAATCAGTACAATATAAATCTCTCTGTTTGGCCTCATCGTCTCTCCTTCCCTCCTATTCGTCTACCACTTCTCCCTCCCTTTCCTCCTCCTCTACTCTTTCCCTATCCCTCTTCGTTTCTTCTATCCCTTCCATTTTCCTTGTCTTCCCTCCTCCCATTCCTGATACGTCCTTCTCTTCACCTTCTGTATTCTCTTTCCTTATTCTTCCTCTCCTTCCCCGTATGTCCTTCTACTCCTTCGACCTAAGCCAACTACTCCCGTCCCTGGTGCCGCCGACTCTAATGAATATCCTAAGAGCAGCGTCCCTGTACTCTTGTCTAGGTCTTCCTCCTACTGCTACTATGGCAACCAAAGTAAGGTGTTCCTTCGTTTTCTCCCCATCTCATTCCTCTCAATACTTCAACCCTTTCTCCCATTTTTATCTCTCCACCTTTCTTCCTCCCACATCCCTTCGTTATCTACACCTCATCTTTTCGGAGAGAGAGAGAGAGAGAGAGAGAGAGAGAGAGAGAGAGAGAGAGAGAGAGAGAGAGAGGGGTGTGTGCACTGAGGGAGCGGCACACAAGAGTGAGGACCCTAGGAGGGGCCACGAGGTAAACATCGCCAGAAGGGAGAGGAGAGAGAAGGAGGGAAGGAGAGAGGGGAGAGGGAGAGGAGAGAGAGAGAGAGAGAGAGAGAGAGAGAGAGAGAGAGAGAGAGAGAGAGGTCATACACTCACCAACTCTAGGGTGTATTTTTAGATTTTGTGGCTGTGTAATGTATACCTACACAGAGGGGGAGGGGATGCAGGGGGGAGGGAGGGGATGCAGGGGGGGAGGGAGGGATGGGGTGGGAGGAGTTGCAGGAGGGGGAGGAGATGCAGGAGGGAAGGCAGGGGATGGGGAGAGGGATGCAGGGGATTTGGGGAGGTTTTTTTGGGGGGTGTTGCTTAAAGGATTTTTATGTGGCGGTTTTTTTCGTGCTTTTTTTTTTTTTCTTGTGTCATCTTTAAGTATTTTTATGGGGTTTTCTTAAGTGTTTTTTTTTTCATTAGATGTCATAAAAGCTTACTTACAACCTCTGTGTTTTTCAGGAGTTGTTTAATGTTTGTTGATGGAAAAACATGTACAAGTTTTTTGTTTTGTTTTTTAACAGACGGTATAAACTGTTGACAGTGTGTGTGTGTGTGAGGAGGGGTGAGGGTGAAGGGGGATGTAGTTACGGTAGAGATGGGAGGTAGTTGAAGGTGATGGGAGGTAGTTGAAGGTGATGGGAGGTAGTTTAGGGTGATGAGATGAGTGGCGCTATGAGAGGTATATTTATATATTTGAGGCAACGGCGACGGTAATGGCGCCCCCAAAACCGACAAAGGTCGCAGATATTGACTATGCGGCAACAGTCACTGAATGCCGCATAGATCTGCGGCTCAACTAACTCAACACAGCTAGGATAGCTACTTATGTATTAGGATATTTAATTTTAAGGTAATAAAATGGCGGCGAAGGTGTGTTATTGGGGGAGGCTGGAGGCCACGAAAAAAAAAAGTAGTAGTTGTAGTGGTAGTAAGAGTATTAGTTGTAAATTTATAAGTATCCTAATATGTCAAAATTTACTACAACCATCACTACAACAACCAGTATTATCACAACCACCACCATCACTACAACAACCAGTATTATCACAACCACCACCATCACTACAACAACCAGTATTATCACAACCACCACCATCACTACAACAACCAGTATTATCACAACCACCACCATCACTACAACAACCAGTATTATCACAACCACCACCATCACTACAACAACCAGTATTATCACAACCACCACCATCACTACAACAACCAGTATTATCACACACACCAACATATTATCAAACAATCACTACAACAACCAGTATTATCACAACCACCACCATCACTACAACAACCAGTATTATCACAACCACCACCATCACTACAACAACCAGTATTATCACAACCACCACCATCACTACAACAACCAGTATTATCACAACCACCACCATCACTACAACAACCAGTATTATCACAACCACCACCATCACTACAACAACCAGTATTATCACAACCACCACCATCACTACAACAACCAGTATTATCACAACCACCACCATCACTACAACAACCAGTATTATCACAACCACCACCATCACTACAACAACCAGTATTATCACAACCACCACCATCACTACAACAACCAGTATTATCACAACCACCACCATCACTACAACAACCAGTATTATCACAACCACCACCATCACTACAACAACCAGTATTATCACAACCACCACCATCACTACAACAACCAGTATTATCACAACCACCACCATCACTACAACAACCAGTATTATCACAACCACCACCATCACTACAACAACCAGTATTATCACAACCACCACCATCACTACAACAACCAGTATTATCAACCACCACCATCACTACAACAACCAGTTATCACAACCACCACCATCACTACAACAACCAGTATCACAACCACCACCATCACTACAACAAAGTATTATCACACCACCACCATCACCAACAACCAGTATTATCTACCAGTATTATCACAACCACCACCATCACTACAACAACCAGTATTATCACAACCACCACCATCACTACAACAACCAGTATTATCACAACCACCACCATCACTACAACAACCAGTATTATCACAACCACCACCATCACAAAAAACAGCCATCATATACAGAACTTCCTCGTCCCACTTATGGGTGACAGACGAAGGGAAGGGGAGGAAGGGGATGAAAATGCCCCTCCCCTCCACCTCCACTCCACCCCTACCCCCTTTACTTACATCAACGGTACCTTAACACAATTAAGACCATTAAATAAAGTATGGTAAGTCTTGTTCTTATTGTGTGGAGGAGAGAGAGAGAGAGAGAGAGAGAGAGAGAGAGAGAGAGAGAGAGAGAGAGAGAGAGAGAGAGAGAGACGATTTACTTAGTCAGAACACAGAACATTAAAGATTATTCACTTTTATCTTTTAAGAGTTTATACACAGCTCACCATTCTGTGACGTGAATGTTTGTTTACTTACCAATTGTTGACGTCATTAGGCCCAGCTGGCGCGAGAGGCTCCAGCAGGTGCCAGAGTAAGTGGTAGACTGGTGGTGACCCGGAGTTAATATTTGGTCATATTCTGATTGGTGTGTGTGTGTGTGTGTGTGTGTGTGTGTGTGTGTGTGTGTGTGTGTGTTCTTTTTTTCCTATGATGCAAACTACTAAGTGACTGATATATGCTGTCTATAAAACGAACATATAGAAACAGACAGATAGACAAGAGACAGTGAAAAAAAAAATGAAAAAAATAAAAACATTATATTCTGTGATTATCTAATTAATTTGGTCCTGTTTCCCCTACGAATAAAAATAAACAAGGAAATAAACGGAAAATACAGGAAATAAAAAATAAAAAAAATCCACATTCGTCCATTTGTGTGATCGGCAGCGAGGAAACTTTTAGGCTTCTTTCCCCTACGATTGAAAATAGTCGTAAAAACTAATCTCGTGGGAGTGTTATCTATAGGACACCACAGAGGCTAGGGGTGTGGTGTGGTCTCTCTCTCTCTCTCTCTCTCTCTCTCTCTCTCTCTCTCTCTCTCTCTCTCTCTCTCTCTCTCATCCAGAAGACACTGACCTGCCTGACCTCTCTTGAACCGAAGAACAAGACTTGAATAGTATTGACTCCTTGCCTTCTTCAGTTCTCTTACTGTAGTACCTGAAGGGGAGGTTCTTCGTCTCTTTTTAATTACTTCCTGCCAGTCTCAATTGCTTTCTCTGTGTTGTATTGTGTGTGTGTGTTGTATTGTGTGTGTGTGTTGTATTGTGTGTGTGTGTTGTATTGTGTGTGTGTGTTGTATTGTGTGTGTGTGTTGTATTGTGTGTGTGTGTATTGTGTGCGTGTGTGTATTGTGTGTGTGTGTGTGTGTGTGTGTTGTATTGTGTGCGTGTGTTGTATTGTGTGTGTGTTGTATTGTGTGCGTGTGTTGTATTGTGTGTGTATGTGTTGTATTGTGTGTGTGTTGTATTGTGTGTGTGTGTTGTATTGTGTGTGTGTGTTGTATTGTGTGTGTGTTGTATTGTGTGTGTGTGTTGTATTGTGTGTGTGTGTGTATTGTGTGTGTGTGTATTGTGTGTGTGTGTTGTATTGTGTGTGTGTGTATTGTGTGCGTGTGTTGTATTGTGTGTGTGTGTTGTATTGTGTGTGTGTGTTGTATTGTGTGTGTGTGTGTTGTATTGTGTGTGTGTGTTGTATTGTGTGTGTGTTGTATTGTGTGTGTATGATTTTTGTACGCGTACGAATCCAGAGATCATCAGGGTCATCGCCCCAGAGGTCAAGGTCACATCATCCCCATGTTTAAAGATCCTGACCTTTTTCCCTAACGTTAAAAACTGGTCACTATATTTTGATGAAACTTGTTGGGTGGGTTGGATACTGACCAAGGTTCTTTACTACTTATTTTTTGAGGGGGGGAACATAGGTCAAAGGTCATGGGAAAAGGTTAAAATTCCGTTGCGAATGATAGAAGGTCGCAGAGGAAACATGAATAACAGTGAGGAAGAATGAAGGAGAGAAGCGAGGAAATTGTGAGGAAGAATGAAGGAAAGGAGAGTGGAGAATGTGAGGAAGAATGAAGGAGAGAAGAGAAGAAAATGTGCGGAAGAAAGAAGGATATTTAAAAAAAAGGAAGAGGCAGAGAATGATGATTTAGGGAAAAGGGGATAATGAAAGAAAAAGGGCGAGGATAAAATTGAGGGGAGAAGGAATAAGGGAGGGTAGAGGGGGAGTGAAGGTTGAGAATGGAGTGTGTGGGTGTGTGTGTGTGTGTGTGTCTACTGCACATACCCATGGTCACACAGGTGTTACGTCTCATATTAATCTAAACCTAGCCACCTGTACAGACTGTGAACACCTGTTTTATCAGTACTATAATTAAAAGCCACCTGGTATACACGCAAATATTAACAATACTAACTAAATCGACCTTAGAATGTTTCACCTCACCTGTTTCGTTTCAAATGTTAATTACCTGAGCACTAATTAATTACATCCGGGTCAGTCAGTCAGTCAGTCGTGTTATAACCTAAACCTACTGACGTCACTAAACCTTGATTATACGTCAGGCGTAAATGTGGACATGCTTACTACCAGACACACTAGTACACGTTACATTTCAAGACCTTTTAAAATATTCACCTTAAAACACATCTCCTTCATATATACACTATCCACTGTACACACTATCCACGTCAGCTATACACACTATCCACACTATACACAATTTACACCCGCTATCTACACCCCCTACACCCGCTATACATACAATCCACACCCGTTATCTACACTATCCACATTATCCACACCCGCTATACACTTTGTCCACACCCGCTATCTACACCATTCACACTCTACACTATCCACACCCGCTATCTACACCATCCACACCCGCTATCCACACCCGCTATCTACACCATCCACACTATACACTATCCACACCCGCTATCCACAGTGTATATTCTATGTTTCATACTATAACCCAAAGCTGTGTCAATATATAAATCTTGAAGTACCGTATTTTATCAGGTACAGTCCCCTTCACTAGTGTGTTTACAGGGGCCCGTCAGGTTTTGTGTAGTGTGGCATCCCTGTGTTTGTTTACATTTGACAGAAGAAAACTCGCAATAGTAAACACAGTAAAACAATATTAAAACAAATATCTCAATGTAATGATTCGTGGATTGTTTATATGACGAACCCCTGTAAACGCACCAGTGAAGGGGACTCTACTGTACCTTCATCAAGAGGCTCGGTGATGCCAACACTGCTTCACCTACACAATAAATCAACTTTCAACCAATCAGCTCCAACAAGGGATTGACAGAGACCACACAACAGTCTCGTGGAGTACTGGAACACCTTAAGTATGCGGTACCTGTACTTTAATAAACTCACACCTGTACTTAACATTCAGTGACCGACCAACTTTATAAACACTATAACTATTTTTTACTTAAATTTTTACTTGTATTATATGATATGCAACTATTTTCGTGTGTGTGTGTGTGTGTGTGTGTGTGTTGATACTGGAGTTTGCACACTTGTATAATTTTGTAGTCCTGTAATGTGTATGTTCGTATGTTCTCGCTGAATATCCGTTTTTCATACTTATGTTCAATGAAGGTTATTTCTTCGACTGCAGTGTGTATGAATATGTATGGTGTGTAGGTGTGTATAGAAATCAACGTGAATTAATTCTGTATTGGTGTCGTTGGGTTCACACATTTCTCAATAAATAAAGTGACATCATTTAAAGCCAATGACGTCACTACACTCCCGGCAATTAATTGTCAATACCTATACTGTACACCTGACCACACTCACACACCTGTACCTAGAGGAACACACACACACCCACCCACACACACACACACACACACACACACACACACACACACACACATACATACATTTGTATATTAATTGTAAATCGAAACCCATTCCCCAATTATGTAAATGTATATTTTCAGCCTTCCGGTTGCTATGCTCTTTCAATAAACCGTTAATTATTATTATTATTAAATATATATATATATATATATATATATATATATATATATATATATATATATATATATATATAGTATCTAAGTATACACTACTGCTCTCACAAACATTTAAACACACTTTAGTCAGAATTAATACAATCGCTCACTCACTCATCCATACACCGTAACATCTTTACACTACCTTGATAATATTTTCCCTCACAAACAGAAAACAATTCACAACATTAATTTCTCTATTTCCGAAGATTTCACTTAAATGTGATGAAGTAAAACCAAACACAATAATTATGTTGTAAAAAAATAACTATGATCATTAAACTTCCTCGACCACATGTACGTATAAACGGATCACAAAAAAAATAATTAGATATGTTTAATTTTTTTTATTTTTAATTGTTATTATTATTATTATTATTATTATTATTATTAAGATATGACTAACACCTTTTCCCTGAGGCGTCCAGTTGTCAACCATTAAAGATATTTGGAAGACGTTATAAGTTGTTGGAGGTTTTACAATCCAGGAAAAACTCACTGTGGCAAGAAGCTTTATACACAGACCTACCCCGGAGTGTATGAACAAACTGTGGTAACTCTCAGGTTCTGCAGGTGAGACAGGTATATTCCCGCCAACCAGGTGATGTATTGACTGGATAATTACAGGTATATACAGGTATAAACTAAAGGTGTTCTTATTATTTTCTCTCGTCTTATCATATGACTCAACCAGGTCAAGTAGGTTAGGAAGACACGTGATATATTGACAGAAATAGACAAGGCCACCTGACACATCCATCAACTCTCCTTACCTCACCATCCACCTACATGGAGAAGACCATTAATTGTTGTGCTTTTTGAGATGCGTAAATAAATCCACAGACAAATCCCTGTGTGCTGCTAATCCCACTACTCAATTAGAATAGTGTGTTCCTTGCCTCCACACCACGCGTCAAAATAATCGCCGCACGTCAACACAAACAAACAAAGTCAGGTGAGCTTGACAACTGCTCACACACACACACACACACACACACACAAAACCCCCACTCCAGTCAATGCCCTTCACTTCAAGTCATAGAAGGATAACTACACTTAGCTAACCAGTGCATCAGAAGGGTAGGGGGTGGTGTGGGGAGGTAGGGGTGATGTGGGGGGTAGGGGTGATGGGGGCAGGGGTGTTGTAGTGGGGGAGACGTGTGAGGAAAGAAGGAAGAGAGGGGAAGGAGATTTAATAGGTAAAAAGAAGGGAGCGAGAGAGAGAGAGAGAGAGAGAGAGAGATGCGTCAAAAGTGTGAAGTAAAGAGAAGAGAAAGAGTTAGGGAGGAGGGTGACGTGGGTAAGGAGTACAAAGAGAGGTAGAAGTGAGAGGAAAGGGAGGAAGGAGAATGAGAGGTATGACGATGGCTGGGAGACATCGAAAATTGTGAGAGGTGAGCGTTGCAGAAGGGGGGGGGTGGGAGATGGGAAGGGAAGGAGGAACTGAGGGAAGAATGAAAAGAGGGGAGGAGATCAGGAGATAAGGGACAGAAGAAGGAGATGAATAATGAGGGTAAGGGGAGAGCCATGGCTTCAACGAGAAAGAGGGGGGAGGGATAGAGGGGCAGGGGGTGGAGGGGGGCAGGGGAGGGGAGGAGGAGATATGAAGTCTCTCACCGCACAAGTTCATCACCCCCTCTCATTTTCCCCTACAATTCCCCATTCCCATATAACATCTTATCTTCCTCCCCTATCTCTTCTCCTAAATCATCTTATTTCACCACTCTCCATCTTAACCCCTCCTCCCTAGCATCCCTCCCTATCTCCCTTAACTTACCCCTCCCCTTATCACCTCACCCTCACCCCCCGAGCACCTCCCTTCACGAGCGGCGTCAAACAAACAGTGAGGCTGACTTCCGCCCCTGTGTCTGGGGGGAGGGAGGAGAAGAAGGAGTACGAGGATGAGGAGGAGGGAAGGTGTACGAGGAGGAAAGGTGGAAGAGGGGAAAGGTGGAAGAGGGGAAGGTGGAGAGGGGGAGGTGGAAGAGGGGGGAGGGGAATAGGGGAGGTGGAAGAGGGGGAGGTGGAAGAGGGAGGAGGAAGAGGGGGAAAGGTGGAAGAGGGGAGGTGGAAGAGGGGGAGAAGAGGGGAGGTGGAAGAGGGAGGAAAGGTGGAAGAGGGGGAAAGGTGGAAGAGGGGAAAGGTGGAAGAGGGGAAGGGGGAAGAGGGGAAGGGAAGAGGGGAAGGTGGAAGAGGGGGAAAGGTGGAAGAGGGGAAAGGGGAAAGGTGGAAGAGGGGGAAAGGTGGAAGAGGGAGGAAAGGTGGAAGAGGGGGAAAAGTGGAAGAGGGGGAAAAGTGGAAAAGGGGGGAAAGGTGGAAGAGAAGGAATGAAGTAAGAGGAGGACAGGGGCAGGAGGAGGAAGAGAGGAAGGAGAAGAGAAAATAGGAAAGAAGGAGAAAGTGAAGGAGAAAAAGAAAAGGGAAGGAAAATAACAAGGGAAATATGAGGGGGGGGGGAATGAGGAGAAAGGGGAGAGTATGGAGAGGCATAAAAAATACAATAACACAATAACTATACAACATCAATAATACAACAGCAACAACAACACTACAACAACAATAAATAAGGAAAAGTCAAAACCGACTTACAATCTTCATGTCAATAAATCATCAATTCGCGCCTCTACTCCTCCATCTATCATCTCTCCCTACTGAGTTACTCTTGTTGATGTTTACAAAAAGTGCCGGCCAATACAAGCCTTTGTTGTGCTGCCGTGGCCTTGAGGTCGTGTCTCATTGGCTTACGCAACGGTGACGTCACGGATACACTCTTCCAATGATTTACAAGACTCAAGGGATATGAATCCACAAGCACTACTATACTATACTACCTTTCTTGTATGGACTGTGTTGCTCTGAAGCGTTTCCTCCTCCTCCCTCTTGTGATCCTCCTTGTACTGTGTGGAGGTTATCTGTGGCAGTTCCTTCCCTCCATGTCGCAACACCTGACTGAACTACGCGGGTCAGCCATAACTCTGCTCCAGTTTTGTCAACAAAGGAGTTTCAGACCTGGCTGGACCTTGGAGAAGCTTGTTGTTGTTTGTGACCGGAGAGTATGAGTCATGAGAGAGAGAGAGAGAGAGACTTAACAGCCACCCACCACAATGAACAACACACAGGCAAGCACCAGACGCCGCCACCGTCGCCGTACTCCACCCATCCACCCTCGTACCCCAAACACTTAAAACCACTACCCACATTCCTCGCCCATGCCCGCGCCAACTACCCACGTTTCTTATCCAAGACCCGCCCACTACCAACATTCCTCACCCACCCCTATGCCAACAACCCACATTCCTCACCCACACCCCGCCTTCGCATATACCCCAGCCACCCTTATGCCGCGCCCACTACCCACATTCCTCACCCACCCCCATGCCCCGCCTTCCCACATACTGACATTCCTTACCACCGATTCTGCCATTATCAAAACACCCATATACTAACATAACCAACCACTTCACACATTTCCTACCCTTACACAATCCTTATCCATCCTTATACCCACCCAACCACACACATACCCCAGCCACCTATCCGCCCATGTATCCCACCCATGCCAGCCAGCCACCCACTCACCTACTCGCACACATAACCCGCCCACCCAGCCACCCACATACCCCAAGCCAGACGTAAACAAGAGCCAGGCAAAACATATACCATCCCTCCCTCCCGCCCGCCCTCCCTCCTCTCCCTCACACCATCCATCACACTCATCCCTCAAGCTGTGTCCTGGCTCTCCCTCCCTCCCTCCCTCCCTTCTTTACCCCCCTACCCCCTATTTTTTTGTAGAGAAAGGGTGGGTGAAAGAAGCTTAGGGGTGGGGGGAAGGAAGTTATAGTTAGGAAATTGAAGAAATTTAGGAGGAGGTAAGAGAGGGCGGGCTGACCGCCTAGCTAAGCTAATGGTGTGTTAGGGTTGTGTCATGGGTTAGTTATTGTCTGTCGACACAATTGAATTTGAATTGAATTGAAACAGTTTATTTAGCCAGAAAAACACAGATACAGAGTGGATAATAATAACAATATTAACATGGCTGAGCCAGTTGAGAACCTGAGCTCTCTTTTAGGCACCTCATTAGGAAGTATTATGTAACATTTAGTATCATCTGGAATAGTACAATAGCATGGTGGTAATAAGAACATCTCATAATGTTACCACGGTTATCACTTCAATATTTATTAATTTTATTTATTCATTATGTTTTTTTTTGTTTTTTTTATACATAAATTACAGTGGAATTGGAAAACATAAGTATAATGGGGGAGAAGTACAACCTGGGATGTACAGTAATAAGGTTGAACAAGAGGACAGAGCTGTCAGGATTATGTCTAGTTGGCAAATATGTTTATTGCAATGGTATTTAATTATCTGTTTGCATGATAATTTCCGATAAAACGGTTTTGATGGTACAATAAAAGCAGGTACTGTAAATATAGTAAGTGTTACAAGAAATATTAATACTTCGACAATAGATATTTTTTAAGAGATGATTTAAAGGAAGGGAGCGTAGTCTTTGCTCGGATGACACTTGACAGCCTACACTATCCCATATATGGGTGTTTTGAGGGCCTTATTTCATATTCCGCCGACCCTACTGGCGGATGCTGGTCTAGGGAGGTTGTCTATTGCCTGGCCGTGTAGATCGGGGTTGGTAATGGACCTTTTGAGATTTGGTAACTTTTTGGGAACCATGTATGGTTGTTGTCGTTATCTGGTGGGAATCTTTGAAGGAGTTCTTGCTCTGATCGTTCTATCTTTTGCCAGATTCTGCTGGCCAGGGTGTGCAGCTGCTGGTTGATGGGTTTTATTCTCAGGTCTCTGTGTATCTCGGCTGTGGTTCTGGTGAAGGGGAATCTTTCACCTGTGACGAATCTTAAGGCTTCATTTTGAACCACCTGTAATTTTAATATTTGAGTGGTGCTCACAGTATGAAGAGGTATTGCTGGTTAAGTTAATATCGGTATGATAAATGATGTCACCAGGCGGAGTTCTATTTTCTCAGGAAGCGCTTTAAAGCGGCATAGTTTCTCAGCTCTCTTCTTGCCTTTTCCTTCCTGGTGTGGACATGATGGGAGTAACCTGTCGTGTATATATGCAGGCCCAGGAGGGTGCCTCTGCGTTTGTATTCTATCTGGTCATTATTGGTACTAATGGGTGGGTTTTCCTTCTGCATAGGGGTATGACTGTGAATTTCGAGAGACTGGTTTGAATTTTCCATTGTCTTTCGTAATTATTTACCCTTTCTAATCCCGCCTGGTGTTGTCGGCCTGTAACGCTTGCGATTTTCCTTGATGTGTTGTTATTTGAGTGATGTTATCTGCATACATAATATCTTCGTTACCTATTCTAGAGGGAGGCGGGGTGTCACTTATGTAGATAATAATTATATTGGGTGGGAGAGAGGTCGCTGCCCTGAGGGACTCCGCTCATGAGTGGGAAGGTCTCTCCTGTGTGTTGTCCTACTCTCAGTCTGGCATTTCTGCCGTCAAGAAAGTTGCAAAGCAACTTTTCAATGTTGGCGGGAAGTCCGAGTTGGATGATCTTATATTTTAGACCATCATGCCAGACTTTGTCAAATGCCTTCGCTACATCCCGGAGAGTTAGATTACATTGTCTACCACTCGCCGCGGCTCTGGCTATGTTTTCACATGCCAGGGCTATCGCTGTTGTGGTGGACTTCCCTTTCCTGAACCCGAATTGTCTGCAGTTGACTCTGTTGGTTGTTTCCAGGTGATTTCTCAGACGGTTATTGATGGTTTTTTCCAGGATATTTCCAGGTACTTCGAGGAGTGAGATCGGTCTGTAGTTTAGTGGGACGGCGGGGTTCTTTCCTTGTTTTGGTGTTAAGGTAATAGGGGCCTCTTTGAATTTAGTTGGGAAGTAACCCGAGGCCAGGCAAGCGTTCATTGTGGTTCTCAGTCACTCCATGGCCGGGTTGTTTATGTGGCTGAGGATCTCCTTGGTGATGCCTGAATAGCCAGGGGCTTTATTTTTGGTATTGGAGATGGCTCTGTTGAGTTCTTCCGAGGTGATTGGTTTGGACAGTGGGCTGTCCACTCTCAGATCCTCCCATATGATTTCAGGGGAAGGCTGAGTGCGGTGTGTCTGGCCCTGGAGTTCATAAAAAACGAGTTACTCGTGGGTACCATCAAATCCCTGTTCTCTTCATTTGTGATTCGGAAGATGTTCCTCCATATGTCCCTGAATATGGGTTCTTTGTCTTGGTCGTCATATATTTTAATTATTGCGTGGTCAGCTATATATGATGACTCGTTACAGCTGCAACCTTTCAGTCTCTTAACTCGACGCCAGAACTCTCCTGGATCGTTGAATGTAGTGAGAGTTGTTCAACTATTTCGGCCCATTTAAGGTTGCTTTGTTCCAGAGATCTTGTTTTTATTTCCTCCCGTATCCTTCTGTGTGTATTGTAGCTTACGATGTCCCAACCATGGGTCTCGGCTTTCTGTTGTAGCAGTTGGAACAGGTTTGTGAGGGCTATGAGTTCTGGAGTCTGTTGTGGGTGGGGGAGAGTTCTGTTGCGTTTGAGAGGCGTGGCCTCCTGGTAGGCTGTTCCTATGGCTTCACACCATGTGTTGATTTCTTCGTCTATTTTTTTCACCGGCTGATTGTCTATGATCTGCAGGATTGTCATGTCCTTGGCCTCAAGTTTGGCTGTAGCTTTTTCGTTGAATAGTTCCCAGTCGGTCTGCTTGGTGATCCTCCGTGGTGGAGCTGGTATAGTTATTGGTGTTGCTGAGATGGTCATGATTATAGGTAGGTGGTCGCTGGAGGTTACAGGGCCTTGTTCAAAGAGATAGTTGTGGAAGCATCTGCCGTTTGTTATTGCTATATCTGGAGTAGTGGCTGAGTTCCTACTGTAAAACGTGGGGATATCTGGCGTTCATGTCCCCAGTGATGTAGGTTGGGTGGTGGTATAATAGGAGTGTGTGGAAGTCCCTGCGCGGTGGGAGGTAGGTTGTGGCTATTATGTTTGGCCCTGTGGTCAAGTTGATTTAAACAACGAGAGTTTCAGAGGTGAAGTCGTCTATGATTCTGTGGTGGACATCTCTTTTTATGGAGATGGCCACCCCGTCACTTGGCTCCTCTGATAGATTGGATTTATGGATCCTGTAACCAAATATGTTCAATTCCTCAGACGCCTTTTGGCCGTGTGAGTTTATGAGTATAATATCTGCGTCAACTTGGCTGTATTGGCTGGACAAACTGAATTTATTAGTTCTCCAGTGGAGGACGTTATGTTACATTATTTTCACTACCCCTTCACCTATCTTTGCCCACATCGAACTTCACCCCCTTATACAAACCTCCCCTTCCCCTCACCTGTCCTCATAGTAGCCCCCTCTCCCCCATCCCTCCCCCACAGCACACCCCACTCTCCCATGCTCTGTCTTCATCCCTCCCTTTACAATTCCTTTCCCCCTTCCCTACAAACATAGAACATCTCCTCTCCCTTTCTCCTTTCCCTCCCCCACTACAATTTCCCCCTCCTCTTTACTCTCTCCCAATCTCTACCATCCTATTCCCCCTTTCTCCCTCCATTCACTCTCTCCATCTCTCTCCCTCCATCATCATCTTACCCCAGTCTTTCTCCCCTCCCCCCCTCTGTCTCACTCTCCCTCCTCACGTGCGGATGAGTCACAGCGTACACACTACCCACAGTTACCAAGGAAAATTGAGACCTATTCACCAGTCTCATAAATCTTGTTTAATTTCTGAACATTCACCACATCTCCCAGACCCCCTCAGGCTGCTTATGTGTAGTAGTAGTAGTAGTAGTAGTAGTAGTAGTAGTAGTAGTAGTAGTAAAATGACGACGGTGTGGCTATTGGGAGAGGGCTGGAGGCTACGTGTAGTAAAAAAAATAGTAGTAGTAGTCGAAGATGTGGCTATTGAGGAGGCTGTAGAAGTAGTCTCTCTCTCTCTCTCTCTCTCTCTCTCTCTCTCTCTCTCTCTCTCTCTCGCATAGCTCAACAGTTTCTATGGTGAACCCTAAACATTATCCCTCTCTGGACATACACACAGGGGAGAGGGAAGGTAGGATTTCTACTCCCCCTGAGGCATAGAAGGAGGGGGGAGGGGAGGGGAGAAGGAGGATCACGGCCTATCTCATCCCTCCTGGGGGCTCACGAGGCCCAGATAGGTAGGGAATAACAGAAGGCAGATAAAAGTGTATTGGAGAAGAATACATTGACGGTAATCCCAATGGCTTATTTGGTTCCTTGCATGGACGAGGCGAGTGCTTGTGGTGTCACCCTTCTCTCCTCTCACACTTTATTTTTACCTTTTTTGGGGGTAGATTTCCTGTTAACTTGAAATCATCTTTGCAAATCGCTTTTAATATCTTTTTTAAATTGTTCTTTAATAAAAATGAGGATGACAGTTATGGTAGTGTTGCATTTTATAGGTATGGTGTTTGGTGTTAAGTGATGTTAAATAGGCATGATAAAAATGTGTGTCTGTAGTGTTGTGAAATGGTTTTTAGCCGTGTGTGAGTTATTACGTGTTTTTAGTGTCCTCTACGTGCTACCACAGCTGAGAGAGAGATTGTGTCAGAGTCATGCTTGCCTGTCGTTAGTGTAGTCTGATCGATACATCCCTCTGTGACAGCTGCCATACATTTGATCATATCAGTCTACACCTCCTGACTCCCTAAACACACCCACACGCACACACACACACACAACTCCCCAGCTGTTGTCAAATCCTCAACTGCCTCCCGTCTGTCCCCACAAGATAACCAGCATACTTTAGCCACACACTAACCTCCTCTCTCCTTCATATGTCACTAACACACCTCCACCAGCTGCCCCCCCATCCTCCACTTCCCCAGTTTAAACATTCCAAATATTTGTCTAACTGACCGTCCCCATCTTACTTCAACTACTTCTGAAGTCCCCATCTTGACTTCAGCCAGACCTCACACCTGCAGACGTCACCAGCATTAGGCCAAGTGCTCTTAAACATCAGAAGTCACTAATGTGCTCTTTATTACCGGCCACCGACCTTTGGAGTTGATTAGTCATCGGGATACAAGGAACAGCCCCGCCTCCCCATCCCCAGAAGTCACCAGCAGTACGCTCCCACCTTCCACAGGCGGCGTAGGAGTGAGTCAGGAGTCAGGCGGGTGATAAGGCAACAGTGAGGATCTGTTGGTGGCCACGCCCCCACCTCCACCCCTGGGTCACACCACACACACTCATGGGAAACGCTACTTAAAAGGCCAAGAGTTCGACCCCACTAAACAGATCTCTGTGGTAGCTGCCTCTTGTTGGTACAAAGTCCTCGTCATGTTGTATATATACACAAGCTGTAGTAAGCACCCTTCTCATCATTCTTAGGGAGTGATTTACTGAAGGTGTTCCTGGGAGGTTGTTTGGAGGAGGGGACTGGAAGGGCAGTGGCGCCAGGAGGGAGGCGCCCCTCGCGTCCCTAAACAATATGGTATTCAGGGGGATCACTCAGCAGCAAGGGCCAGGGCTTGGTCCTCCTCTGCCCTGGGTCTAGACTGTGTCTGGTAGGTGTTATGATACGAGGCGGCAGCATGGACCAGGGCGCCACGCTGGGTGTGTTCTTGGTGGTGGCCCGAGGCTGCTGCTGTTGCTCGTTAGTTTTACAACTTTACTGAAAGGAACGGAGTACCATTTACTGCTGTTAGAGCACCTGCTGCTAGTGCTGCAGATGGTCCCGCTATTACTATTGGTACTGTTATTACGGAGTTACTGTTGTCTTTACTGATGCTGTCACTTCTGTCACTGGTGGCTCAGTAACTAGTTGCCCAAGACGGTGACTCAGAGTTGTATTGTTACACCAAATACCCCAAGTGTCTGCCCATGACCTGTCCACCTGAGGCTTATACTGAACCACCACCACTTTTTCTACAGTTAATCTACTACAACTTCGGCAGGTACTGGTGTAAATACAGCCATTAAGAAAATATACGGCACTATTTGACCATTTTAGTAAAGGTTTGTGTACTCGGTAATGGCTTAAATACGTAGTGAACGTAATAATTCTTCCCTTAGCAACCAATAAGAACCACCGAACGTCACAATAGTGTAATTAATAAGTAAATAAATCCTCCTCTTCCCCCCCCCCTCAAAAAAAAATCCTTGACTCGTTTTTCTTTTTGACTCAAGAAAGTAAAGTAATTGAAAGTTCGAGTAGAGTCATTCTTACCAGTCGAGAAATAAACCAAAACAAATGTTATTTTCAATCTCAATTTCAACTGGTTTACGGGACTTGACCACTACCACGCCAACTACACTTAACTAATTCTTTCTCAATCTCAATTTGCTAACGTGAACTGAGATGAGCAATAAGAAAGAAGAAACACTCACTAAACGTCGCACTGAGAGGAAGGAAGGATAATAAGGAGAGGGGGAGGGGGGGAAGAGGAGGTACAGTGATTCACCCTCACAGCTGGTCAGTGGAGCGGCGGAAGTGAAGGAGGGGGGGGGGTGAGGCATGAGGCACTCACTTCCTGCGTGGCCATCTGACCCAACACACTCACTCATTCACTCACTCACCTCACTCGTTTCCTGCTCGGTTACCTGACCCAACACACTCACTCATTCATTTATTCATTCACTTCCTGCTTGGCCACCTGACTCAACACACTCACTCACTCACTCATTCACTTCCTGCTTGGCCACCTGACTCAACACACTCACTCGCTCGCTTCCTGCTTGGCTACCTGACCCAATACACTCATTCATTCATCCATTCACTCATCTTCCTGTTTGGCCATCTGACTCAACACACTCACACACTCACTTCCTACATGGCCATATTATCTAACACACTCTACTCTGATCTAATACACTCTGATATTTACGCTCAACACACTCACTTCCTGCCCAAAACACAACACACACCACACCAACACAAACTATACCAACACGCTATACCAACACCCACACCATACTCCACACCCACACTCAACCTACATTCATCACACACCCACACCACACCCTAACCCAACATAATGGTTGGTTGCCCCTCGTGTAACGAGGATGGCCGGCCAAAGGGCCTCCTTGGCGTGAATTTGTTTAAGGTGTAGAAGCTGTCGCCAACACAACAACCACACCCTAAGTTAACGAGGTGCATGACCCAGTGTCAAGGAATAGTCCAAGAAGACCGGACAACACACCAACTGCACTGGCTAACCATTACCATGGAACACGATCCGCAAACCGATTAACAGAGGCAAATGGCGTAAAGAAACTTGCCCGTAGTTTCACCCTGCCCGGGGATCGAACAAGGGTCCGCTCCCTTGCGAGGCGAGCATACTGACCATTACACCCAACATACACCCTACATGGCCTACACCAACACACACCAAACCAACACCCACACCACACACCACACCATATACCACACCCAACGCACTCTTACCCAAACAATCCCCTCTAGTGTTTTCCATAAGGAGACAATAACACTCCACAACACTAAATAAAGGGAAGGTTTAGTGACAGTGTTAAGCGAGTCTCAAGCCTGGAGTTAAGTTTATATCATCTGTTGTTATCTCGTGTGTGAGAGAGAGAGAGAGAGAGAGAGAGAGAGAGAGAGAGAGAGAGAGAGAGAGAGAGAGTAATCACTTTAGTTTTATTCCTCGATATAAATCCTGATAAAGTTTATAAGTTTATATCAACATACAAGAAGGGTCTTTCCTACTACCCTTCTTCCTCCTCCTCCTCCTCTGTCCTCTTCCGCCTCCTCTTTCTCCTCCGCCCTCTTCCTTCTCCCCTTCTTTCTCCTCTTGCCTCCTCTTTCTTCTAACCTACTTCTTCCTCCTTCCCCTCTATCCTACCCCTTTCTCCTTCTACCTCCTCCTGCCTCCTGTCCTACACCTCTTCCTTCTCCACCTCTTTCACCTTTATATCATACGAGTCCCACACTGCCTCTTCCTGCACCTCCTCTTCCTCCTCCTCTTCGGTAACAACAATAAAAAAGGAAGAAGAACAAGTTGGTCTCATCAGCTCGCCCTCACTCCCCCTTCTTCCTGCCGGTCTCCTCCTTGAATCCCAAGTAGCTACCTCCTCCTTATTCCGTATGCATGGGCTGCTTTTAGTAGTGGCTGTCTCCTTCTTCCTTATTCCCTAAGTATGTTGGATGTGGCACTTCTGACCTCGTATTACTGATTGTCACTGATGTACCATACAACATGTGTGTGTGTGTGTGTGTGTGTGTGTGTGTGTGTGTGTGTGTGTGTGTGTGTGTGTGTGTTTTCGTGGTCTTGTTATAATTTTGTTTACTATTTTCGTGTTTCTTTTGTTTATCTTTTTGTTTTTGATAATTTTCTAATTTGTTTCTAATAGTTTAAGGGATAATGAACTTCTAACAGGTTTCTTGTGTTCAGTTTAAGGGTGGCACTAAGGTTGGTTCATGAGGGCCAATCTCAGTGCCACCCTTATGAACCAATTTTAGTGCCACCCTTATAAACCAATCTCAGTGCCACCCATATAAACCAATCTTAGTGCCACCCTTATAAACCAATCTTAGTGCCACCCTTATAAACCAATCTTAGTGCCACCCTTATAAACCAATCTCAGTGCCACCCACATAAACCAATCTTAGTGCCACCCTTATACCAACTTTATGATCTTAGTGCCACCCTTATGAACCAATCTCAGTGCCACCCTTATAAACCAATCTCAGTGCCACCCATATAACTAATCTCAGTGCCACCCTTATGAAACTCAGTGCCACCCATATAAACCAATCTTAATTACCACCCTTATAAGCAATCTTAGTGCCACCCTTATAAACCAATCTTAGTGCCAAACCAATCTTAGTGCCACCCTCGCCACCCTATATAAACCAATCTTGCCAATGTGCCACCCTTATAAACCAATCTCAGTGCCACCATAAACCAATCTTGGTGCCACCTTATAAACCAATCTTAGTGCCACCCTTATAAACCAATCTTAACCTTATAAACCAATCTTAAGCCACCTTATAAACCAATCTTAGTGCCACCCTTATAAACCAATCTTGTGCCACCCTTATAAACCAATCTTAGTAATCTTGCTTACCCATATATAAACCAATCTTAGTGCCACCTTATAAGCCAATCTTAGTGCCACCCTTATAAACCAATCTTAGTGCCACCCTTATAAACCAATCTTAGTGCCACCCTTATAAACCAATCTTAGTGCCACCCTTATAAACCAATCTTAGTGCCACCCTTATAAACCAATCTTAGTGCCACCCATATAAACCAATCTTAGTGCCACCCATATAAACCAATCTTAGTGCCACCCTTATAAACCAATCTTAGTGCCACCTTTTTGTCTGTCTACCGAGTGTCCGGAAGTGAAAGACAACACCCATGCCCCAGGTGTCCTTGTGTCTGTGCGTGTGTCTGTGTGCGCGCGTGTCTGTGTGCGTCTGTGTGTCTATCTGTGTATGTATCTGTGTCTGCGTGTGTTCTGTTTTGGGCTGGGGTGTCTTTGGATGGGTGAAGGAAGAAGAAGAAGAAGAATCTAGAAGTCTTTATTGCGTGAGTGGCAGAAACGCAGGACAGATTTTCGCGCCAAAATGAACGGAAATGACATCATAGCAGGTGCGAGCCAGCCAATGGAGGACGTGATAGCTCAGACGGGTTAAAAAGAAGCCAAAACAACACCGATTCGTGTTTTTTTTTTTTCTTTTACATCTGAATTCCCACCTAAAAATCCTTACAAAGCTCTATACCATCTTGGATATATACTTAAAAACACATCAAATAAGTGTTTTATGTACCTATATGTGGTCAGATTCGGACGTATGTTATGGGGAAGTAATGGGATTAGGTGTGGTAATTCGGCAACATGGGCGCGCCGCAGCAGCTAGGGACCCGCCCCTCGCCAGACCACATGACTGGCGTGTTGTTGACCTGGGCGACGCGGCCTTGGGGAGCAGTCAGTCGCCCGCTGCCAGTATGGGAAGGATGGAGCTAGCTACCAAGGTCGACCCTCCCTCCCGCCCGTCCCACAGGGGGAGGGTGTGGGTCTGTGAAAGAGAGATGAGGATGAAAAGAAGGACAGGGGACAAAGAAGAATAGGGATGGTAAATAGGAGAGAAAAAATAGCCAAGAGAAGAAGACTAAAGGAATAAATGAGGTAGGGGGGAGAGACGAAGTTAATGTGGAAAAAAAAACACCAGGAAATTAAATGGGGGAGACAGAGAGACATTAAAGTAGATGAAGGAGAGAGAAAGAAATTGATGGAAAAAAATAACTCAGAGGATGGAATTAACAAGGAAAGGAAAATAACGGAATAATGGAGCAAACGAGAAAGAATATATATATACGCAGAGAGAGAGAGAGAGAGAGGTCTAAACAAAGGAATGAGTGTGGGAGAGGGTGACGTGGCCGTGTGGTCGAGGGAGGGAGATGGAGAAGGAGTCGGGGAGGGGATGGAAAGGATGTGGACGGGAGGGGTGTCAATGGGATGGGGATGGGGGTGTCAGCAGGATGAGAGGATGGAGAGTGTCCGGGATGGGGATGGAGGGTGTCAACGGGATGGGGATGGAGGGGTATCGAGGGGATAGGGGAGGGATGGGGAGGGGGGTGTCATCGAGATGGGGATGGGCATCGAGGGAGGGAGAAGGAGGGGAGGGAGGGAGAAGGGGGAACCGAGGGAGGGGAGAAGGAGGGAGGGAGAAGGAGGGGTACCGAGGTGAACAGCTACAAGGACAGAGACGCGTACGGACACCAATCACTTCAGAAGGACAAGATTGCACCAGGGTCAAGACCTTTAATGGGACGAGATCACACACACACACACACACACACACACACACAGACACACACACACACACACACACACTAAGGGCCATGCCATACTAGGGGCAAAACAACCCAAAGAAAAACAAATCGATTGGTACCAAATTCATCTCTCTCTCTCTCTCTCTCTCTCTCTCTCTCTCTCTCTCTCTCTCTCTCTCTCTAACACGTTCACTTTGTCCAATTGCTGGAAAACATTAAGAAAAAATGAAGTGAAATTTGAAACGAAATCTCCCTTCAAGAGGAGAGACCGCCTTGAGCAGTCCTCGTAAGCCGCCGTAAATGATGGTTTGGGACGACCTGTGAACGATGGTGATAGTAGTAGGTCTTTGGAGAGGTATGGTGAGACCTCACTAACAGAAAATTATAATAGACCATTGGCAGTGAAAATACTACACACTGTTGGGGGTAGATGAAGGGAGGGATGGTTGGTGGGGAAGGGAGGGTTGGAGGGCAGGGGAATGGTTGGTGGGGAAAGGATGGTTGGAGGTAGAGGGATGGGTGGTGGGGAAGGAGATGGGTGGTGGGGAAGGATGGTGAGTGAGGTTGGATGGTTGGTAGGGAAGGAAGGGACGGTTGGTAGGGAAGAAGGACGGTTGGTAGGGGAAGGGATGGTTGGAGGGGAAAGGGATGGTTGGTGAGGGAAGGGATGGTTGGTGAGGAAGGGGATGGTTGGTAGGGGAAGAGATGGTTGGTGAGGGAAGGGATGGTTGGTGGGGAAGGGACGGTTGGTAGGGAAGGACGGTTGGTAGGGGAAGGGACGGTTGGTAGGGGAAGGGATGGTTGGTAGGGAAGGGATGGTTGGAGGGAAGGGATGGTTGGTAGGGAAGGGATGGTTGGTGAGGGAAGGGATGGTTGGTAGGGGAAAGGACGGTTGGTAGGGAAGGGACGGTTGGTAGGGGGAAGGGATGGTTGGTAGGGGAAGGGATGGTTGGAGGGGAAGGGATGGTTGGTAGGGGAAGGGATGGTTGGTGAGGGAAGGGATGGTTGGTGGGGGAAGGGAATGGTTGGAGTGGGGAAGGGATGGTTGGAGGGGGGTTGGTTGGTGGGGGTGAAGGGGAATGGTTGGAGTGGGGAAGGGTTGGTTGGTGGGGGTAGGAGATGGTTGGAGGGAAGGGGATGGTTGGTGGGGAAAGGGATGGGTGGAGGAAAGGATGGTTGGTGAAGGAAGGGATGGTTGGTGATGGAAGGGGGTTGAGTGGGGATGGTTGGTGAGGAAGGGATGGTTGGTGAGGGAAGGGATGGTTGGTGGGAAGGATGGTTGGTGGGGAAGGATGGGGTGGGGGAAGGGATGGTTGGAGGGAAGGGATGGTTGGTGGGGGGGGAAAGGAATGGATTTGGAGGAAGGGATGGTTGGAGGGGAAGGGATGGTTGGAGGGGGGAAGGGGAAGGATGGTTGGAGAAGGGATGGTTGGTGGGGAAAGGAATGGTTGGAGGGGGAAGGGATGGTTGGAGGGGGAAGGGATGGTTGGAGGGGAAGGGATGGTTGGAGGAAAGGATGGTTGGTGAGGAAGGGATGGTTGGTGGGGAAGGGATGGTTGGAGGGGAAGGGATGGTTGGTGGGGAAAGAATGGTTGGAGGGGAAGGGATGGTTGGAGGGAAGGGATGGTTGGAGGGGGAAAAGGATGGTTGGAGGGGAAGGGATGGTTGGAGGGAAGGGATGGATGGTGAGGGAAGGGATGGTGGAGGGAGGGTTGGTTGGTGGGGAAGGAATGGTTGGAGTGGGGAGGGACACAGGGGGTAGGAGATGGTTGGAGGGGAAGGGATGGTTGGTGGGGAAAGGAATGGTTGGAGGGAAGGATGGTTGGAGGGAAGGGATGGTTGGTGAGGGAAGGGATGGTTGGTGGGGAAGGGATGGTTGGAGGGAAGGGATGGTTGGTGGGGGAAAGGAATGGTTGGAGGGGAAGGGATGGTTGGGATGGGATGGTTGGAGGGGAGGGGATGGTTGAGTGGTTGGAGGGGAAAGGATGGTTGGAGGGGAAGGGATGGTTGGAGGGAAAGGGATGGATGGTGAGGGAAGGGATGTGGTTGGAGGGGGAGGGTTGGTTGGTGGGGAAGGGAATGGTTGGAGTGGGGAGGGTTGGTTGGTGGGGTAGGAGATGGTTGGAGGGAAGGGATGGTTGGAGGGAAGGATGGTTGGTTGGAGGGGAAGGGTTGGTCAGTGGGGGAAAGGATGGTTGGAGGGGAAGGGATGGTTGGTGAAGGGAAGGGATGGTTGGTGGGGAAAGGATGGTTGGAGGGGGAAGGGATGGTTGGAGGAAGGGATGGTTGGTGAAGGGAAGGGATGGTTGGTGGGGGAAAGGATGGTTGGAGGGGGATGGTTGGAGGGGGAAGGGATGGTTGGAGGAAGGATTGGTCAGTGGGGAAAGGATGGAGGGGAAGGGAATGGTTGGAGGGGGACGGGATGGTTGAGGGGGAAAGGATGGTTGGAGGGGGTTGGAGGGGACGGGATGGTTGGAGGGGAAGAGGGAATGGTTGGAGGGACAGGAAGGGAGGAATGGTTGGAGTGGGGAAGGGATGGTTGGAGGGGAATGGATGGTTGGAGGGAAGGGAGTGGTTGGAGGGGGAAGGGATGGTTGGAGGGAAGGGAGTGGTTGGAGGGGGGACAGGATGGTTGGAGGGGGATGGTTGGAGGAAGGAATGGTTGGAGGGAAGGGAATGGTTGGAGTGGGAAGGGATGGTTGGAGGAAATGGATGGTTGGAGGGAGGAGGAGTGGTTGGAGGGGAAGGGATGGTTGGAGGGAAGGGGAGTGGTTGGGGAAAGGAATGGTTGGAGTGGGAAAGGGTTGGTTGGAGGGGAAGGATGGTTGGAGGGGGAATGGATGGTTGGAGGGAAAGGGAGTGGTGGAGGGGGGAAGGATGGTTGGAGGGGAATGGTTGGAGGGAAAGGGAATGGTTGGAGTGGGGAAGGGATGGTTGGAGGGAAGGGAAGGGAGTGGGGAGGGGAAGGATGGTTGGAGGAGGGGAGTGGCTGGAGGGGATGGTTGGAGGGGAAGGGATGGTTGGAGGAGGAGGAATGGTTGGAGTAGGGGAGGGTTGGTTAGTGGGGAAAAAGATGGTTGGAGGGAAAGGTTTGGTTGGAGGAAAGGCTTTTGGTTGGTGGGAAGGATGGTTGGAGGGAAGGGAATGGTGGAGGGGAAGGTTTGGTGGGGGAAGGATGGTTGAGGGGGGGGAAGGTGGCTGGTGGTTGGTGGTTGAAGGGGAAGGGGTTGGAGGGGGAAGGTTTGGTTGGAGGGGAAGGTTTGGTTGGAGGGGAAGGTTTGGTTGGTGGGGGAAGGGATGGTTGGAGGGGGGAAGGGAATGGTTGGAGGGGGGAAGGAATGGTTGAAGGGGATGGTTGGAAAGGGATGGTTGGGGGGGAAGGGATGGCTGGAGGGGAAGGTTTGGTTGGAAGGGAAGAGTTTGGTTGGAGGGGGAAGGTTTGGTTGGTGGGGAAGGATGGTTGGAGGGGAAAGGGAATGGTTGGAGGGAAGGGAATGGTTGGAGAAGGGGAAGGATGGTTGGATGGTTTGGTTGGGAGGGGAAGGTTTGGTTGGTGGTTGAAGGGGGGAAGGATGGTTGGAGGAAGGAATGGTTGGAGGTGAAGGATGGTTGGGAATGGTTGGAGGGGAAGGTTGGAATGGTTGAAAGGGGGAGGGGAAGGTTTGGTTGGATGGTTGGAGGGGTTTGGTTGGTGGGGAAAAGGGAGGATGGTTGGAGGGAAGGGTTTGGAGAAGGGGAACTGGTTGGAGTGGGGAGAAAAGGGAGGGAAGGGTTGGTTGAGTAAGGGGAAGGATGGTTGGAGGGGATGGTTGGAGGGAAGGGATGATTTGGAAGGATGGAGGGGAAGGGATATTGGAGGGGAAGGGATGGTTGGAGGAAAGGGATGGTTGCGAGGGAGGGATGGTTGGAGGAGGGGATGGTTGGAGGATGAAGGGATGGTTGGAGGGAGGAGATGGTTGGAGGAAGAAGGGATGGTTGGAGGGAGGGATGGATTGGAGGGAGGGATGGTTGGAGGGGAAGGGATGGTTGGAGGGGAAGGACGGTTGGAGGAAGGGATGGTTGGAGGGAAGGGATGGTTGGAGGAAGGGATGGTTGGAGGGGGAGGGATGGTTGGAGGGAGGAGGGATGGTTGGGGAGGGATGGTTGGGAGGTGATATGGCTGGGGAGATGATGATTGGTTGGGAGGGATGGTTGGTTGGGTGGGGGAGGGCGGAAGTGAGACTCAGACTTGGGGTATGTGAGAGCAGCGTCTTGTGGGTGTAATTATTAAGTTATAGGAACAATGTGTACGTCTGTGTAGGAGCTGACTCTCTCTCTCTCTCTCTCTCTCTCTCTCTCTCTCTCTCTCTCTCTCTCTCTCTTTCTCTCAATGTCTCTTTCTCTCACTCTCTTTCTCTCTCTCTCTTTCATTGTCTCTCTCATTCTCGTCTCTGTTCTTTTCTAATTATTTTACTCGTTCTCTCTCTGTATTTCTCTCCCTTCTTCTCTCTTTCTTCTCGGTCTCTCGTGCTTATGACTTCTTACACACACACACACACACACACACACACACACACACACACACACACACGTTCTGACACTTTTGCTCCTCATATTTTAGTACTATACCAAAGCTCCCACACACTCACACGCGTGAGCACTTACGTGTCCCCCTCCCCGGTCAGTGTCCCTCATTCACTGTCCAGGATACTACTCACACTTGTACAGTATGTCCCCTTTTGTGGAATACTGCTCCAAATGCTAAAATGTCTCTCTCATTCACAGCCAGTCCTTCACCTTCCCATATCACCACCTCCTCTTACCCCCTCCTCCCCTCCTCTTCCTCTCTTACCCTCTTACCCCCTCCTCTTCCCCTCTTACCCCCTCCTCTTCCTCTTATCCCCTCCTCTTCCTCTTACCCCCCCTCCTCTTCCTCTTACTCCCTCCTCTTCCTCTTACCCCTCCTCTTCTCTTACCCCCTCCTCTTCCTCTTACCCCTCCTCTTCCTCTTACCCCTCCTCTTCCTCTTACCCCTCCTCTTCCTCTTACCCCCTCCTCTTCCTCTTACCCCTCCTCTTCCTCCTATATCTTTACTATCTACTCCATGGTTGTATTTTCACTCTAGATGCATTAGCTAATAAAAACCAACTTCATCATCCCAACTCTAACCTAACCTAACATAACCTAACCTAACCTAACCTAACCTAACCTAACCAAACCAAATCAAACCTCAGTCTACACCATCCCATTCCAAACCCTTCTATGTTCCCCTTTAAATACGCTCTATTTAGCATCTTGTAAAGTCTATAGAGAATACCAAAGTAAACAAACCCACTGGAGCGTTGTAGTAGTCCGGCTCCTATACAGCCACGTGACCTCGACGCGGCTCTAAGTCTCGGGTCACAATAGAACCTCATTTCTATTTACTATTTACATAAATTTCCATTTCCAATTAACTTTCTATTGTAATTAGACGCTAGTGCTACATAATGATTACTAAAATTGTACCTGTACCTGTGTTTGTACCTGTACCTGTGTTTGTACCTGTACCTGTGTTTGTACCTGTACCTGTGTTTGTACCTGTACCTGTGTTTGTACCTGTACTTGTGTCTCTACCTGTATTTGTGTGTCTACCTGTATTTGTGTGTCTACCTGTACTTGTGTGTCTATCTGTACCTGTACTTGTGTCTACCTGTATTTGTGTCTCTACCTGTACTTGTGCGTCTACCTGTACCTGTGTGTCTACTTCTACCGGTGTCTGTGCCTGTGTGTCTACCTGTTTGTCTACCTGTGTCTCTACCTATATCTTCACCTCAGCAGAGTATACCATTGAGATAGAGAGTATAACTAAACAGTATACCATAATCTAGTAAGTATAACTCCACATTATACCATCATCTAGGTCCTAGGAATTAAGTGTAAACAACTATACCACATTCTAGTGATAAGAGAAAAGACAAGAGCGATATACCCTCATTTTAAGAAGTATATCCGGAGGAATATACCATCTTATGAGGTATACCCTGAGAAATATACCAGCATATAAACGGTATGACCAACACACACACACACTATGACATAAGCATTTTGACGCAGTTATGAATTAATATGACAGTCGTAGAACCGCGAGCGTGATTTGTGTTTATGTAAATAGGTAGGAGGTCCATAATTACAGGTAACTTTCAGAAATTGGTTGTGAATACCTGTGGTGATGGTGGTAAGTTAGTGGTGGTGGTAGTTGTGGTGAAAATACGGGTAGTGGTGGAAGTTGTGAGTGTATGGGTAGTGGTGGAAGTAGTGGTGGTGGTAGTGGTGTAGCAAGGTAACTGGAGTAGACGTGATGCATAAGGTTTCAAGGAAAGAAGCGGAAGTAAAAAAAAAATAATTGAGAAAATTCTTGCAACAGAGAAAAAAGGTCAGAGGAATTTTGGTTTCTACATCAATATAGTTCCAAGTCACAGTTTGTTCAGTCACCAGTAACAGTGATACATCTCGTGACTGTTGTAGCACCAATAGTAACTGGTGCCAGAGACTTAACACCAGTCAACAACAAGAACACATTCCATCCTTGCATGTTGTGATCACCAGAAATTGAGGAGATTCCTTCCCGTAAAAAACACTCGTCGACGATGTTGGAAGTTCCGGCTGATTGCCTCCAGAAACAGTTCCCTATACACTTATAAGGAACTCAGTCAGCTCACAGAAGGCTCGGCAACATTCCTTCTCCGATTGCTCGTTAGATTATGTTGTGTGTCCGTCACTCACAGGACTCTGCAATCTCAGTGAATATGATGATTCAGTCGTGTGCTTGAGGCCGCGGTACACGACAGAGAAAAACACACTAAGATGCCTTGATTACAGACAACCCCAAATTGGAGTCACAGCTGGGAGACATCAACACCGTCAAGTACAACATCACTACAATACAAGAACATCCTATGGAAACATCTTACAGACAAAATATCAGAACTAATATCGTATGTTCCTGCAGATACCACCAGCATTCCTGATCCTATCATAAGAAACGCGACACACCAAACAAAACGTCGGGAGACCTCATTTGTCTGACTTATTTTCCATCAGTATGTCATTGTGCATGAGGTGGAGAGGAACGCCAGGCGCTCAGGAACACTCATGCTGACGTTTCTCTTAAAGTGTATATCCTGCTGGGGGAGTGTGACGGATATCGACGTGGCAAGAGACTGGATTGATCTACCGTCTTCCCGCCCTCCTAGTCACGCTGGCGATGAACGGAGGTCTTAAAACAACAATCCTGGGATACCTTAAACCAGACACCGTGCAGCATATATCAAATTAGACACATGTAGCAACCTAAACCACACCCCCTGTAATGTCTTAACACCAGATCCACTGTAGAGACATAAACCAGATCCTACACAACAACAAAAACAACAATAATAATAATAATAATAATAATAATAATAATAATAATAATAATAATAATAATAATAATAATAGCAGCAGTTAGAGCTGTATCCTATTAAATAACAAATTGGAACGATGTCAAACCACACAAATTGCTTTCGTCAGCCCACACAACACAGTAAATTGGAGACTTATCAAACACACACACACACACAAAAGTTGGCGTCTCAGCACAAATTGGCATCTCAACACACGCAACACAACTAAAATTGGCGTCCCCTCGGCCCACGCAACACAGCACCAACCTACATTATAAAACACAACAAAATAGACACTTAATTGCACACAGCAGCAGGTGAAACAGACAATTAAAACACCTCAACAAAACACCTGGATCCCCCCCACCCCCCCACCCCCCCACCCCCGCTCCACTAACACTCTACCTGTACCCAAATGGTGAAAATTCTCCTCATTATAACTTTTGGGTACTTAACGCCATCCAGGTCTCTTAATAGTTACTCTTTATGAATTGCAAAACTCAGGCTCAGAAATACCCACGAATTACCACCTAGCATGGAGTCTGTGTAAATACGTGTTGTAAAGTTGAGTGTCTCTAGATGGGGGGGGACTGTAGTTGTTGTTACTATGCCGCCCCCATTGACATCACTGATACTGACGTCATAATCACCAAGGTTTCAATTTCCCTGGCTTTCCCCACTGATAAAAGCTCTCCATCACCTGCCCGTTCTCACACACACACACACACACACACACACACACAAAAGAGTTAATCGTGTACATGGCGTGAATGCTTTAACTACAACAGCACATTGTCCACACTTGTTGATGACACCTCGCACATCAACAAGTGTGGACAGTGTTGCTATTGTGATGCAAACATTCCCGCGTTTATGCCCGAAACAAGGATAACAAGGTACCAGGGGTTCGCATCAAGGAGCGTTAGTAACAGGAAAAGCGAGATTAGCGAGATTAGCGAGGTTATCCTTAAACAATATCTCGAGTATGAACCTTCACTTGGATTGTGAAGTTGTTTTGGTCACCGTATTGTAGAATGGACTGGACATCGATTCCTTACAAACAAAACAAAAAAACAACAACATTCAGAGGAAGAGAACAAGGCTACTCCCAGGCATTACGATCCTTGAGTACAGATATAAAGAAAATTAATCCGACTTAATCTTCCTGAGAGACGTAGTGAGGGGGGGGGCCATTATGATCGAAGCTTGTAAATGGAAGTCAGGGTTAAAGGTACTAAAACTATCAAATCAGGAGTGAACATGTAGCAATGTAGACGAGTGGAACAACTTAGGAAACTCCATCATAAACCATACTCGAGTGATAATACCTGTTGGGTGTTAACAGGGTAATGCCTCTGTGGTTTCCTTCATTCGTATGTTCTCAAGAAAAATTTAGATAATAAAAAACTTGGATTCACACTTGGTACTTACCGAGTTCTTCCTGAGATGTTGAATCCGACGCCTAGGCTCCTTCCCTTATCTTCCAGAACTAGAAAACAGAAAAAAAGTATAAGAAATTGTTACAAGATGAGGAATTACGATAAAAATAATAACAGAATCCAAACTTATATCTATTAAACACAAACCTAATAAATAGTACAAATAAAAAAAATATAAATATAAATAAAAAAAAAATAAATAAAATTACTGGAAATAGAGAAATGACATTACATGGTCAGGGGTTCAGAGAAAGCGAAGCAGGAAGTCCTTGTGTATAAGAACTTGACCTTGTATGGCTCGCGAGAAGTCTATTAAAGGCTATCGAGTGTTGTTTTATTTACATGGCAGTAGGACATGTGTGAGAATTTATGACAATGAGAGAATGTGTCTCTTGTGCGTGGTATTGACTGGTTATTAAACATCTTTACGAATGTGATAATGTGGAGAAACGAAAGTGAAAATGACTACAAATGAAGTAAAAATGAGTGTTATCACATCTGGTAACTGCTGACAACTGCTGTGGGTTTATGCATGTGTGAGGGAGAGAGAGAGTGAGAATGGTTGTATATTTTGATGTCTGCAGGAGAGGAATGTCCAGAGATACACACAGGGAAGGTGTGTTGTTGGAGGAGGGTAGGACAACGTAGCACCAAGTGTAATACCAATATGAACAGAGAAAGGTGCTGCATATTGTGAATGAATTAAGGTAAATGAAAAGAAGAAATAACTAATTTAGCACGTCAATGAAAACGAACAAATGGAACCTTAAGAACATTGATAAACAAGAAGAGCTTAAGTATATAGTGTACAAGGAGACTCCCTGAGGAAATATTTCATCCAGAATCGTATTAGTGTAGTGTTCGACCCAGACTGAGAATAATGGAAATAAACAGTGTATGAAACAGTATTGGAAGATTTACAACAGTCACGGGCTAAGGATTACATATCTTTAAAGGGAATGTTCCGAGCTTGAGAAACCTCTGAGGTGAGTGAGACTGTAAAGACGTGTTAAGACCATAAGAAC
Organism: Homarus americanus; assembly: GCF_018991925.1. Classification (NCBI taxonomy): domain Eukaryota; kingdom Metazoa; phylum Arthropoda; class Malacostraca; order Decapoda; family Nephropidae; genus Homarus; species Homarus americanus. The sequence continues at coordinate 44,733 of NW_024722432.1, read as the reverse complement.
TACATGACAGGTGAGAGATAGGTGAGAGATAAGTGAAAAAGACTAATGTAAGGAAGAGAGTTAGAGACCTAGTAGACAGGTTACACAGGTGAGACGTTACGTTAGATTACATTAGAAGAGTGATCGTAAGTTATACACAAGACCTACGATTATACTACACGTTATAATGTATCACTGGTCTTCCATAACTAAGGTCTCTGTAAGCGTGTATTTTAGGTTAATACACACACACTAGTCATCATTAAGAGATATAGCAAGACATTCCAAGCATGTTGTTAGAACGAACGAATCCCGAGTAGGTTGTTAGGAATCGTTATATCGTTGTGAATCACTGTGAAGGTTGTGTGAATCACCCTGTAAGGAAGTGGAGGTTATGGGCAAGTGTGTTTTTCTTACCTGTTGGTTGGGTTTTTTGTGTCGCTGTCAATGATTTTTTTTCACATAACTCTTCTTCAGGTATTCCCCCAACCACCTATTTCGCGCCTAAATCTAAATTAGTCTAATTTAAAACCATTGTTACACATACACACACACACACACACACACACACACACACACACACACACACACACCTGCGATTCTTGTTAACTAATCAAAACAAAAATTTACGTCACCGGTATATGTATCACCGGCGGCAGACATTAAGTGACGCAATTCACCAGGTTGGAAAATAAGAGACTCGAGTAAGTTATTTTTGTCAGCTTTTGTAAACAGATTATATATCGTTGTCTATTGCAACCGCTATGGTTTCACCTGTCGTGTTTTGTAGATCTGAGAACTATTAATATCTCCGTGATGTTATTTTACTTCTATTACTATCGACGTTCAGTGATTTTTAAGGACAAACTACACATAATTATACTATTTTCTTATTCAGCTTTGCCTTTCAATATTTTTTATAATTTAGAAAATGTTTTAATCACTTAGGAAAATAACCATATCTTTCATGAACCAACAAGTGCGACATGTGGATTAATGGATTAATTTACAAAAACGATTGTTAAGAACGTAGAGAAAAGGGTAAACAATAGATTACAACCTTAGAACCTCCCTACCAGTCAGACGAGACCTGAGAGAAAACGGGTGTGTCCAACAAGTGACAGAGCGTTCCAAAATGCACCTCCAGAAACACGCGTAAACTAACATTATCTTTCACAAAATTATAAAGTGATACAATTTAATAATAACAGGCACAAATATACAGGTAAATACTGAAGAAGGGGACTAGATTGAGTTGGTGGAAAGGTGAGGAACAAATGGGTGAGTGGAAGGATAGCCACGTGTACCTTCTCGACCGCCCGACCGACACACACACACACACACACACACACACACATGATCATCTTGAGTTATATCTCTTGTAATGTTTAATAGTTGATGGACTAGTGTAAATACTAACATTATTACGTGCTCAAAATACCTTAGTTGATGATTAGTAGTAAAAAACATTATAATGCTTAAAAACACCAGGTCAACCACTGCCACCACTACCATTACCCCAGCCACCGCCACCATTACCCCCAGCTATCACCACCATTACCCCAGCCTGCTATCATCACCTAGCCACTGTCTGGCTAAGCACTGCCATTACCCCAACCACCAGTACCAGCCCCCAGCCACGATAGAATTCAAAGCTACCATCCTCAAAGATTAAAACATCAACCTCAATAACCTCCTGGTTCTCCAATACCAGTCTTGACACTACACACACACACACACACACACACATAACCTCGTCTAACACATCAAGTGACCTCCCAACGTCAGTTCGATACCATCCAACCGTAACAGGGTTTCTCCCTCCTCAGATTATTATAATTTTATTACCTTGTCCTTGTACCTGTCCCCTCCCCCCTATTTGTGCGCTAAAAAGAAGACTAAAATAGTAAATAGAACAAGATATGTAAATCTAATCTTCATATTGTAAATTGTGATGGACTGCTGACGTCACTTGAGATCACCACTACCTATTTTGACTTAACCGTGTTTTACAATACACCGTAAATAGTCTACATTCTCTTAACTTCGTAAACTAAAAAAAAAAATCTTAAAACTCGGAGTATATTTTTAACTCTGCTCATCTAAACTACAGGAGGTTCTAAATGGCGCTGAAATTACATTACGACTCGAGTTTATATAGTTTAAGTTGCCTTAAGCCTTTGTTATGGGGAGGGAACTGTTTACTTTGTGTATATGTAGTCAATCAACTCCCTTAAAACCTGTCAGCTAAATCACACGTGTTACATTGTCTTTCCTAACACCATTCACACAACTACCTGACACATATGTTACACCATGCTAATAAATCAACAGTATGTATGTATGTATGTATGTATGTATGTATGTATGTATGGATGGATGTATGTATGTAATGTGTGCTCTCTCCTATCTCCAATCTTCTTATCCATTTTCTCCCCTCACCTTTTCCCTTTCTTTGTTCTTTTACTCTTTTTCTTCTAGTCTTTTCCTTTATGTTCCTTTTATCATCAATTAAATTTTCTCACCATTCTCTTGTTCTCTTTCTTTATTTTTCTCCTCCTTCATTTCTCTCTTTTTTTTTTCTCTCTCTCTCTCTCTCTCTCTCTCTCTCTCTCTCTCTCTCTCTCTCATGAAACTTCAACTTCAAACATATCAATTCTCTTCTCCTTCCTCGCACTCACCCTCTCACCCGGCCTCCCGCCAGGCCCCTCACAGCCCCTCTTGTGTCTCTCTCTTGGCCTCCCATAGGCCCCCTCCACCCCGGCCCCTCGTATGTCCCTTTCTCCTTTCGGCCTATGGGTCATCACACCGTCTTGGCTCTGTAGTCGAGACGGGATTAGTTCTAACACACTCATCTCTTTCTGTGTATATATATATGTATATATATATATATATATATATATATATGTATATATATATATATATATGTATATATATATATATATATATATATATATATATATATATATATATATATATATATATATATATCAATAATTCGTCTAACAAGCTCTCTCTCTCTCTCTCTCTCTCTCTCTCTCTCTCTCTCTCTCTCTCTCTCAAACAGGTCATTCACTTACTACCTCTCCCCCCCCTCTCTCTCTCTCGGTCATTCACTGTGCACCTTCCTCCCTATTCTCCCATACTTCCCCCTTGGGTCGGTCATTCACTCGGGTTGCATAGTAAAGCAGGTGTACAGAACGCATGTGTATGAGAACACCTGTTGTCGCCGAGGGAGTATAGTGGCCTCTGTTCCACGGCGGGTGTGTTGATGGCGTATACAGTATATCCGTCTGTTTCTTCATTGCTTTGTTTATCCGTCTCTTTATCTACTGTATATTAGTTTATGTATATCATGTATGTATATAATTGTACATTGACAGAAACATAGACGAACAACCTTGGAAGAGTGGGTATAAAGAGAATGATGAATATTAAATGAAATTGAGAAATGAAAATCGAAAAGATAATATTAACTGTTAAGTGTGATTGGAGAGAGACTGAAAGTAGAGGAATGTTAACCAATATCTGAGAGTGAATGTGTCAACAAATGGAACTATAACGCTCTTAATAAACGCTCTCAACTTAGGTGTAGATAATAAAATAAATGAATCTCCACGTCACAGACACAAGTACTAAGTCGGTCGTAAAAAAAAAAGTTTGGTACACATGTTAGGAGTTCATCTTGTGGCCCCCCCCCCCTACCCACCTTTACTACACCCTCGTCACCCTTGATATACCTGCCTCTGAACATGTGTACATATGTGATACGAATATATGTACCTAAGTGACGCAAAATATGTCCACACGCCAACACATAAGCATTTACACACACATACATTACTCACTACCACAGGTCTCAACAACTACATAAACAATTCAACTTATTAACTAACAACTTAAGTTAATTTAGGGTTATATTTGTTATCTAGGTTAAAATAATTGGAAAAAAAAGGTCGCATTATATGGCGTGATTTGAGAGGTGTTTAACCCTCCCTCTCGACACCCTCACTGACGCCAACACCTGTTCCCTGACATTTCTGCACAGGTGTGAGAGAAGAGTTATTTATAGAACGGGTTTCCCCCTCTCCCTATTACAATGTATTTTTCCTTTCTCTTCTCCCTTTTTCTTTCTCCCTCATCCTCTCCCTTCCTGCCGTGTTCTTTCCCTGACTCCCTTCTTCCTCCCCCCTATCCCTTCTCTTTGTCGGTGGCTCTCTTCTCCCCCACTCTCCCTATCTCTCTCCTTCTAACTGACTCTTTCTTTTTAGCCTTCTCTCTTTTCTCTATCTCTAATGTTCTCTCTCCCCCTCTCTCTCTCTCTCTCTCTCTCTCTCTCTCTCTCCCTTACCACAACACCGGCCACTCTAATGAAATATGAATATTCCTGTCCGTAGAATCACAGATCATTACTCGGTACACAAGCATCTCTATGGCTGAACCTTATGTTAATTTCTTAAGTTAAATACACAATAACCAGGCATAGTAATCCTTTATTTATATCTAATTAACCCTTCACATAATTACAACCCATAACTTTTTTTACGATATTACTAACTAAATATATCGTCTATGTAAAGACTCAATCAGGTGACTATTACACCTTTAAAAATAGATAAATACAGTAAATATACTTTAAGAAAGTCAAAAAGTTCAAAGTTAAAAAAAACGAAACAATTTGATATAGAAATGACTAAATAAAAGTATAACTAAATTTTTCTATTTTTTTTTATTAAGTTTCATTCGTTGCAGAAAGTATGGACACAAACTTTGGTAAACACGGTAATTGTTGATATTTTTTATATACTATTTATTATTATGAAACTTGTACCTGCTGTGATTTTTTTGGGGGATAGGGGGTTGGGGAGGCGGGGGATAGGAGGGTGGGGAGGCGGGGGATAGTGGGTTGAGAGGTTGGGGGTTAGGGGGTGGGGAGGGAGGTTGTTTTAATATGCATTAGTATATAGATATGTATCCCATGATAATTATTAAACACCTATTTCACGCTACACAAATGTCTGGCCTGTACAGAACCTCCACTGAAACCATGAATATGTGTGTGAGTGTGTGTGTGTGTGTACATCCCTGCATTGCGACACTCCACTCCCACGCTCCTCTCTCTCAATCTCCCTCTCTCTCTCTCAATCTCCCTCTCTCTCTCAATCTCTCCTCTCCTCTCTCTCAAGCTCATATCAATTCTCCTACGGTAAAGCCATCTTCATCCCAATTATCACCTGAGTATATTACCTCATTTATCAATCCTCTATCTAATTCCTCTACCTGTCTGTTTTCTTGTCAACATTCAACCCAAATCCACCTTAACTTCGTGGGGGGTTTTTCAGGTTCCTTCACAGTTAATAGTCTTGTGGCCAACTACCAGAGGGAGTTAAGTCACGTCGTTGGTTGGGATTTGAGGGATTTTGTTTTTAGATACAATGGGAAATATTTCATCATTATTTCCAACAAATATGACTTAACCTAACCTAATGTAACCTAACCCAACCTTACCTGATCTGATGTAACCTAATCCAACCTAACCTGATATAACCTAGCCTGATATAACCTAGCCTGATCTAACCTAGCATGATCTGATCTGATCTAATCTAACCTAACCTAACCTAACCTAACCTAACCAAATTCGACCTTAAATATGAGTGCTCCTTTGGGTGTTTTTTCTTTCCCTTACCTCTCTTGACAAATGACCTGACCCCAATACTTGTTTCTGGGTCAACATCATCATCAATTCAAATTGCCTAGTGACTGTCTGACTCAATAACCTTTTAGACTCTGGAAATATCTACCACACACTCATCTAACACACACTCATCTAACACACACTCGGCTACCACACACTCATCTACCATACACTTATTTAAACACACTTATCTACCACACACTCAGCTACCACACACTCGGCTACCACACACTCATCTACCATACACTTATTTAAACACACTTATCTACCACACACTCAGCTACCACACACTCGGCTACCACACACACACACTCAGCTAGCACACACACTCATCTACCACACACACTCAGCTACCACACACACTCAGCTACCACACACACTCATCCACCACACACTCATTTTTCCTTTCACAAACATGGACAAATTTCGATTCACTTTGTTTTTGTTCTCAAATTAATGATCGTCCCAAAATATGTTAACTAATTTTATTTTTGTTTCCGCTTTACACCTGAGGTAAAACTAATTAACTTACCTGCGTCTTGTCACACCTGTACAACGGTAACTCATCATTTTGTATGTGATTGGTCTAACTTCCGTAATTCATACCTAGACTTAGGAACAGTTTAATTCGTTATGGTGGAAAAGTTGCATTACGGTGGGTGTGTTTGTCAATGTGGTGTGAAGATGTTATTGATGATAATGATGATGATGATGATATTGTCGTATGAGTAAATGCGTCCTCACAAACGACCTTTATTACATCACCTCCCTTACGTTAACCTCTCCTTGGTGAGTGAGGTCGCTGCTATTTTGTTTTCTCATTATACCTCAACTAGATATCATCATACCTTCACTGATCTTAAGATATGATGTAATAGTAATATATAAAATCAACCGTTGAATTATATACCAATAACCACTATATCCACATGTCCTAACAAGGTCAAGAGGTCATACGCGTGACCTCTTAAATTTCTGAGCTCCTGACCCCGCCTTAGCCTGTGACCCTCCTGACCCGTGTACACCCTGGGTATTGTCCGTATGTCTCTGTCTCGTCGGGATACACCCAAGCATGGAGCGTCCTCATCTATCCTATAACTCTCACACACTGGCAGACATTCGACGTCCTGAATGTGTAAACGTCAACATCGCTGACACATTAAAAAAATACAAGACGTATTTCGTGCGTCATGACTGTGTGTTATTCTTACATCATAACGGAAATATAGTTGTAGTTTGTAGAGCCTAATGGTGGACAGGTTAAGGGGGAATCTAACAGGTAATGCAGGTAAAGCTATGGAGACAGGTGTTCATAATCACTCATCGTCGTCAGTATCAGCACTATCATCGTCATCATTCTCACCATCGTCATCATTCTCACCATCGTCATCATTCTCATCATCATCCCTCTCTAAGCAATAAAACAATTACTTCTTCAGAATTTTTAAGTTCTGTCCATCAGGTCACCAGAACATGACCTGGTGAGACTGTGAACAGGTCATGCGAAGGTCAAGGGTAATGAATTTACTAGCTGTTCCCCCCCTTCCCCCCCCCTCTCTCTCTCTCTCTCTCTCTCTCTCTCTCTCGTCCTTGGAGTGTCCCGGAAGTTGCCGATATTTTTAAAAGCTTTCTTTAATTCGACTTCCTGCTGTACATTTTTTTTCACTCTCACATTCTATTACTTCTTCCAGCTTATCATTTGTCATCTTTCTCCTCTCTTTCATCTGTTTATCGTTCTCCCCTTTATTGTCCATTTCTACATCTTTCTCTTTATCCTCCTCCTCTTTACCATCATTCTTCCCCTCAACCATCTTTTTTCTCTCCTCCTCCAACTCTTTTTCCTTCTCCTCTCCTCCTTCTCCTCTTACTCTATCTTTCTATTTTCTTCTTTCTTATTTCCAGCAATTACGCAACGGATAATGAGAGGTGGTTGACTGCAGGCACTGACACCCCCCCCCTCCTCACACCCGAAGGATAATGGGAGGGGGCGGGGGAGGGAGGGGGGGGTTGGCGAGACATGATCGTACGGCCGGCAGCGTGGTGTCCCTTGCACTGTTAAGGAACGGAGGGAAAAATGACGTACTGGGAGGGAATTAATATACGTACAGTACTTAATTTACTGTAGGTGTTCGTGTCCGTGACTTATTAATACCACGATTAATTTGTAAGTATAAAATGGAAAAGGAAATTACGTACGATCGTGTTAATTTTCAAAATGGCGTCAACTCTTTAGTTCAGACTGTCACTGGAGGTTAATGGACACAGAAACCCCAAGTACACATGCAAATAAACCTCTTCCTCCTCACACGCAGAAAAACCTTACATTCAGAATATCACATGCAAAAAAAAAAAAACCATTCACACAAAATATACAAACATACACTCACACAAAGAGCATACATCTCTAAAAAAAAATATCTATTGTCTAAATATTAATAATTTTGTAATATCTACTTTATATCCCTACCCTTATTGTATCACCAAAACCATTATATCATAAATTGTCAAGTAGATAGATAGAAATTACCAATGCAATTATCATATTTGCCGACAAGACATGATACTAACTGCTTCTGACCCCTTGTTCCACCTTTAAACAACCCAGATATCAACTCCACTGTAAAATATGTATACAGTCTAATAAAAATTTAAAAAATACAAATAAAGATAAATATATAAATAACGAAGTGATAACCGAGGTAACATTCTGATATGTTCTTATTACCACCATGCTATGTGTACTATTCCAGATGATACTAAATGTTACATAATACTTCCTTGAGATAAATGTATAGTATATAACAGGTGTCTTCAAGAGAGCTCAGGTTCTCAACTGGATCAGCCATGTTAATATTGTTATTATCATCCACTCTGTATCTGTATTCTTCTGGCTAAATAAACTGTTTCAATATCAATATCATTCACACGCACACACAGGCACAGCAGGGTGACGGTGACTTGTCTCACCTCACAACAGGTGTACTGCAGTGACCAGATGCCCTGCCTGTCGTCACTTAATCAGGTATACACCCACGAAAAAAATATTCGGCACCCGTGTCATATTGTATCACGTCGTAAGGGTGCCGAATAGTTTTTTAGTGGGTGTACATGTATGCATACGCACATTACTGTGTATGTCCAAAATGCGTTCGTGCGCGTGTGCATAAGAGAGCACGTTCATATTTTCTTGTATATACTGTATGTACTGTTCAGTTTGTGTGTACGTGCAGTACATAAATGCATATATACTGTATAGTGTAGTGTGTGTGACTGGCCAGGAGTTAATACCATAGGCCCCGAGCCACGTCATCGCGTGTCTGACAACATCCCCTCAACTACGTGAGTAACCAGACTCAGGTCACCACACTATAATTACTCATTTAAGGGGAGGGGCTACAACCTCCAGCGAGACCAAGTGACTCACTCTGACATGAAATCTGCACTCAGTGACTCAGAGGAACTTAGTACCTACAATAAGTGACTCATATGATGAATACTGTCACACGTGAGTCATGGGAACTTAATAATTCTATATTCAGTGACTCAGGAGGACATAGTTGACTCAGAGGACCGTGGACTCTTGTACCAGTGTCACAGGAATAATTTGAACTTAACGATAACACTCAAAAACTCGACGTCAGTTCTACTTTCAACATCAAATGACAGGACGATTCAGTTTACATGAAGGCGGCATATCCTAGCCCTCCACCCGCCCGCCCTCCCTCCCTCCCCGCCACTCCGGCTCCACCAACACATAGACCAGCATCCGCCAGTAGGGTCGGCGGAATATGAAATAAGGCCCTTAAAACACCCATATATGGGACAGGGTAGGATGTCTAATGCCTGTACCGAGAGACAATAACTAACCCATGACACAACCCTAACACACATAAGAAAATAAGAACATAATAAAGGAGGAAACTGCAGCGGGCCTATTGGCCCATACTGGGCAGGCCCGTTTACACCCAACCCCTATTGCTCATATAAGCATCCAACCTATGTTTGAAGCTATCCAGCGTATTCAAGTTAATGATGATATTGGTAACTTGTGCCATTCATCCACTACTCTGTCTCCAAACCAGTGTTTACCTATTTCGCGCCTACATCTAAATTTGTCTAATTTAAAACCATTGTTACGAGTTCGCTCCTGGTTGGATAGTTTGAGTACCTGTGTAATGTCCCCTTTGCCTAGCCCTTACTTCGATTTATATACCTCTATCAAGTCGCCCCTCGCTCTATGTCTCTCGAGGGAGTGCAAATTAAGATGCTTTAACCTGTCTCTATACTCAAGGTTCCTAATGCCCGGGATTAGTCTTGTCATTCTCCTCTGAATTCTTTCCAAGGATTCTATATCCATTCTGTAATACGGTGACCAGAACTGAACTGCGCAATCCAGGTGAGGACTCACAAGCACAAGATATAATCGTAAGATGACCTTGCTAGTCTTGTAACTAACACTCCTTTGTATGAACCCAAGTACTTTATTAGCCTTGTTTTGAACAAAAACACATTGTTTACTTGGCTTAAGATTCCTACTTATCATTACTCCTAAATCTCTCTCGCAGTCGGATTTCTCAGTGGCATTGTTGTTCATCTGATAACTGGTTTACCTGTTTACATCTCCTATACTGAGTACTTTACATTTGTCCACGTTGAATTTCATCTGCCATTTTTCAGACCATTCGAAAATTTTTTTTAGATCTTCCTGTAGTTTTGCAGAGTCCTCGTCAGATTTAATAACATGTCCTATTTTAGTATCATCAGCAAATTTACTTTGTTGCTGTCTATGCTGATATCTATGTTGTTTATGTATATGATAAATAATAATAGTCCAAGTACCGAGCCTTGGGGAACTCCACTAGTGACGTTGCTCCAATGGGATTTAGTGCCGTTAATGCTCACTCACTGTTTCCTGTCCTGTAACCACGCCCTAATCCATTTAAGGATATTACCTTTGATGCCATGTGCTTCTACCTTTCTAATTAGTCTTTCGTGGGGGACTCTGTCGAAGGCGTTGCTAAAGTCAAGATATACCACGTCATAATTGTGCCCCTCGTCCACCGAATCGAAAACTGATGAAAAGAATGTTAATAGAATAGTTAACATGAACGCCCACTTGTGAAGCCATGCTGGGAATCATTGATCAATTGGTGATTCTTTAGGTGATTTCGGATAGAGTTTGAAATGATTGCTTCCAGTAATTTGCCTACTATTGATGTTAGACTGAATGGGCGGTAGTTAGAGAATAGTGATCTATCCCCCTTCTTGAAAATCGGTATTACATTCGCTATCCTCCAGGATTCTGGTACTACACCTGTTTTAAGGACATGTTAAACAACTTTGCTAAGGGCATACTAAGCTCTTCCTTACATTCCTTTAATACTCTGGCTAATATCTCATCGGGACCAGGTGACTTATTAGGCTTTAGTTTGTCTATTTGCTTACTAACATCGTTACTAGTCACTACTATCTCGCTTAATTTGTTTTCTTCACTATCTCTGAATAAAGTCGGTGCCTCGGGTATCATGTTTAAATTTTCGGTGATGAAAACTGTTGAAAAATATTTATTCAAATTATTGCTCATTTCTCTGTTGTTATCAGTGAGCTCGCCGGTATCTGACTGTATTGGTCCAATCTTTTCTCGTGTTTTTGTTTGATACATTTGGTAGAATCCTTTGGGGTTTGTCTTCGCCTCCCTTGCTATCCTCAGCTCATTATTCCTCTTTGCTTTCCTTATCTCGGACTTAACCCTACTGGCCAATACCTTATAATAATCCCGGAGGTAAATTTCGCCACGATTTATCCTTCTACCTATAGCCTTCCTTTGGCCAATAATGTTTTTTAAATAATTATTTATCCATTTAGGGTCATTGTTGTCTGATCTGAGTTTTTTGTATGGTATGTTCTGCCTTTATGCATTAAGTAACTCATTATTTAAATTGTCGTGAAACTCGGCAATCTCAGATATCGTTGTCAGGTCGGCTTCAACGGTCAGGTTCACCCCTAAGCACGACACACCTTCCCCTCAGCTGCCTCTTCAAACTATCAGTTTGCCCTTCTGAAATCTGGGACTTTTGTGGAATTTTCCTTACGTCTGCCCTGAAAATCAAACTGGAATCTAATTTCTTTGTGATAGCTGTTTGCAAGATCGTTCCCTACCTCGACATTGGCAATGAGGTTTTCTCTGTTCGACAGAACTAAATCGAGTATATTATTACCCCGGGAGGGTTCGGTTATATGTTGACTTAGGAAACAGTCCTTGATCGTTTCGAGAAAATCCTCTGATTCTGAGTTACCCGTAAGGTCAGTCCAATCTATTTGGCCAAGGTTAAAGTCGCCTACTACACAGACTTTGTTGTGTATGGAAGCCCTGCGCACTTCATCCCAGATAAGTCGCTCAATAACTCTATCAAGATTGGGAGGTCTATATATTACTCCAGAGTTTAATTTTTCCCTACCGTCGATTAATTCTATCCAAATTGTTTCTGTATTCCGCTCAGTTTTTATTTCCTTATTTATTTCACACTTCAGATTATCCCTGACATAGATTGCTACTCCGCCTCCTTTCCTGGTCTGCCTATCGGTATGGAACAATTTGTAACCCGCTTAGCTAGGCGGTCAGCCCGCTCTCTCCTACCTCCTCCTAAATTTCTTCAATCTCCGAACTATAACTTCCTTCCCCCACCTCTAATCTTCTTTCACCCCTCCTTTCTCTATAAAAAAAACACCTACCACAGTCCTCCACCACCACAGGGTCACAACGCACCAACACCCACTACAGGGTCACAACGCACTAACACCCACCACAGTCCTCCACCACCACAGGGTCACAACGCGTCAACACCCACCACAGTCCTCCACCACCACAGGGTCACAACGCACCAACACCCACTACAGGGTCACAATGCGTCAACACCCACCACAGTCCTCCACCACCACAGGGTCTAACGCACCAACACCCACCACATTCGTCTCTTTCCTCCCCTACCCCGTCTCTCTCTCCTTCCTCGCACTAAAATGACAACAAAACGCATCTTTACGAGCCGCCGGCGCTGTTGTGGCATATTTCACTTGGCTCTCTGCGGGTTTATGAGCGAATTCACAGTAAGGAGGCAGCAGCGACCTTGTAAATCCACCAAGGCTCCAGGAATTTAAGACCTTTTTTCGCCTCTTTATGGGGGTAGGTTCCTCAAATTTTGGGGTTGTGACTTGACTCCCCATATTTTTTTTTCGAAAGATAATTCCACATAGTATCTTTCAAGGACGAGATGAAAGGAGACTGTGGAATAAATCAGATTTTTTTCCTTCTGTTTCTTGCCCTCCTAAACTGCTTCCTTAGAACATTTTTGCCTGATTTTTATTCATTTTTGTGTATTTATCGAATTTTTCTATCAGAATTTTAGATGGGGTTATATATATATATATATATATATATATATATATATATATATATATATATATATATATATATATATATATATATATATATATATAAGTAATCACTGTGATTGCATGATCTAGGTATATATGCTGATAACCACAGGAAAGAAAACACGAACTTCGTGTTTTCTTTTCCTTATTAGTTATCAACATATATATATATATATATATATATATATATATATATATATATATATATATATATATATATATATATATATATATATATATACGTATACATATATATGTATATAAATATATATTATATATATATATATTTTTTTTTTAATATAAAGTTGCTCTTTATTCACGAAACAGTTGTAGATATTCTATAAATTGTGTTTACTTTTAACAACTTCTGAACGATAACCTTAAACGATACATATTTTTTTATCATGAACAAATGTTAATGGGTTTTATTCTGATCCTGGTGACTGACAGACGGACAGACAGACACAACCATGCATGTGCAGAAATGGCATGAGAAACACCTGTGGCCAACTAACACTAGGAAATATATAACGTAATTAGACGGTATCAACCATAAAAATGTCACACTGAGCACACCTGGGCCAATATAGGAGGTATTGATGAGGGTTTGGGGTCATCGTCTCACGTAACAATACTATAAATACCATGTTTTATAATATTTCATAAGATATCTTTCCATCGACTTTAATGATACAAAATATAAAATTATTTCTGCTTACAAAGACTTAAAAAAAATATTCTTAAATAAAAATCGAAAATCAATTAAAAAAGCCGACTAAGGCAGGGAACCATACGACCCATACAGAGCTAGTTTTACCCGGCACACCATAGACGATATAGCCCAGGGCGGGTACCACGTGAGGCTGACGTCAAACACACAGGTTGAGATAGGACAGGAAGGTCGTCCCCATATGGTCTGGGTGTCTGTGACCCAGGTAAGGTTTTATGAAGTACTACCCGTATTAGCACAATGCATATCAATCATAGGTGTGGATTTGAACCCGTGATCACTGACCTGACCTGACCTACCCTACCCTACCCTACCCTTATTCAACACCAGCAAATGCAGCGTACTTAATATTGGAAGAACAAATACTTATAATGTATACAGCCTTAACAACATCAACCTAGAGAAGTCGACTTGTGAAAGAGACCTAGGGGTACTTGTAAGCCCGGACCTACGGCCTAGAAAACAGTGCGTTAATGTTCGAAATAAGGCAAACAGAGTATTGGGTTTTATATCTAGAAGTGTAAATAACAAGAGTGCAGAGGTCTTATTGCAACTATATCTTGCGCTAGTCAGGCCACACCTCGATTATGCGGTTCAGTTCTGGTGCCCCTATTATAGAATGGATATAAATTCACTAGAGTCGGTGCAGCGAAGAATGACAAAAATGATTCCGGGACTTAGAAACCTTCCATATCAGGATAGGCTAAGGAAACTTAACTTGCATTCCCTAGAAAAACGAAGGGTGCGGGGAGATATGATAGAAGTATTTAAGTGGGTGAAAGGAATCAATAAAGGGGATATAGATAAACTTCTTATAATATCCGAGCAGGATAGGACTCGGAGCAACGGATTCAAGTTGGATAAGATTAGGTTTAGGAGGGAGATAGGAAGAAACTGG